>NC_138587.1:21423222-21999794 GCF_964289735.1 Phaethon aethereus
ATACCCCCGTTAGGTGAGGCACATTAATTTTATTCCTGTGATTATTTAGTTTGCTACAGGTTTCCCTCTTAACCTGACATCAGCTGGCTTCTGGCTACACTATGACAATGAAAAGAGCTCCTTTTTTAATAAGAATCTATATTCTTCTTCCAACACTATGCCCCCATCAGCAGTTAGTAGGAGCACAAATGAACAGGTTCACCTGTTCACAACTACACAGTTCACTGAAATGTATATTTTAAGATAATGGAATGGAATAGCAAATGGGAATCTTATAAATGCTGGGAAGTGTCTTCTCCATTTCTGAGCTGTCTTTGTTTCTCTTCTGAACTACTTGGTGCAAAGCAGAAGATTACACCTATCAGTAACTGCTTGAGAGGGAGAGAAAGCTTATCAGTACCTGAAGATGTAATCCTAGCCGAGGGTAACATTCCCGGTCTTTGCTATACAAAGGTGTCTCTCAGGAGCAGCTTCTGAACTGCACCTAGTATTTTGCTTGCTTGCTTGCTTGGGTTTGGGGGTTTTGTTTGTTTATTTTTTGTTTCGGTTGGTTCAATTTAAAAGCAAGATACATGCGCTGATGTCTCGGCAAGTGAACACTGATTAAGTTGAAATCCCTGGTCAGATGCTGCATCCATGGCTGAGTCATTCAAATGAACCTAAAACCTATGCATCAACAGGAGCAAATAATCCCAGCACCCAATCAGTCACACTGACATTTTCTCTCCTGTTTCTCCTACCAGGCCCTGGACTGGCATTTCTAGCTTATCCAGAAGCAGTGACACAGTTACCGATTTCTCCTTTGTGGGCAATACTGTTCTTCTCCATGTTGCTTATGCTCGGAATTGACAGTCAGGTAAAACCAGTGTGAAAATTAATAATGAAGACAAATTTTCTGGAAGCGTGCGGTACAAGGTTGGCCTGGCTCTGTGCGCTCTGCGCTGCCAGCTCTTAGTGGTGCAGAATGGTTTCTGGAATAATCGGATAAAGAGCAGGGGGTACTAAGGAGAGGAAAGACTACAAGGTTCAAGGGAGCCTGGGATAGTAAAAAAGCTGATACTGGGACACTTTTGCTTTTTCACAAACTGTTGGAAGCATAAACAAAACGTGCAGAAAATTTATTCTGCAGACAAAAGGAACTGTCTTTGAAATCTTAACCATTCAATCACAATATTAAAAGTACATTTGCCATGTTCATCAATGTAGGAGACACTGGGATATGCATTACGAGATTTAGATGCCCCAAGTATTTCTGAAAGGTGACTTCAGAACTTGCCGCATGGAGCAAAAAGATGCAGCACACATTTCCTCTTAAGCAGATGCATGTCAGGAGCAAATTCAGGAGGCGGTAGGCTCATTACTGAGGACGTTCTGCGTCTCGGTGTGTTCTGAAATCCCAATGGTAAGGATCAAGACTTTATGGGTTCAGCCTTAGCTAAGAGTTATAGATGGTATCTGACAACTGGAAATGAATGGGCAGGCACAACCTTGAGGGTCTGCAAATCCAAATAAGGTATTATCCAGAGTTACCGTCTAGATTAAATAATGAAATAATTGCCATGCAGTCATTAAAAAATGTTTCTTGCAAAATAAACAAAAAGCACACGGATCAAGAAAAAAGCACTTTACATGGTACAATGGCCTATGGCCAACAAAAGCATCCATTAATCAGTGGTAATTTTAATACAGATAGCAACTACATTGTACGCACTGAAGCAAGCAACTGGCTTATTTTGTTCAGCCTACTTTGAGGACTTTGTCAGGGAAGCCCCTTCTGCCTGCTGAAATGTTTGGTCGTTTTTGTGTGTGACCAGTCGTAGGCAGATGTGTTCGTCTACTTGCAGTAGGTAGCAGCTGTCAAACCAGCACCTCACAGTTATTAGCACAGTCTTCAGAGCACAAAAAGGAAAATGAGAATTACTAACTTGGTACTGCCTTAGTCTTTCAGTAGTGAAAATCCGTCATTTTCTATAAATCCAAGTTGACTTCAGCCTGTGAACCAAAATACAAAAAGACCAAGAGGGCATTTTATCTTGAAACATGAAAGGAAGCTGAAAATTTATGTTTTCTATTTCTTTGTTTTTCAGTAAGCTTCAGGCTTGACATTAAAACCTATTGCTCAATCTGGGGGGAAACTACTGTGAAATTAATTGGGTCAAAAATATTCTTGAAAGAACTTGTCTCTAGGCAACTAACAGCTGAGGAAGGTAGTCTAATATTATTAAAAAGAATATGCATCATCTACAGGCTGTCATGCTTTCTTCATTTTCTGTCTGTCAGTGACACATTTCATACGCTCTAATTTATAGGAACTGTAATACTGGTTAAATTCTGATTGCACTGCTGGAAATTAATAAAACTTTACATACTTGTTTATCATTATTTCAGCCATCATAATGATAACGTTTATTTTGAATACATACATAGAGGAAAAAATCTGAAATATGGCCATGCTTTCCATTTGGAGGACCACAGCCTCAGCAAAAATCTTTTCTGGGCATACAAAAAGTATTGGATTTATTACATGTGAGAATCAATCTTTTGTCTTTAACCTTCACCCTGAAGCACTAATCTGATTAGACTTTTTGTGCCTATTGGCTTTCATGTATGTGAGTAAAGGACTCTTTACTCACAGTAAAGATCTGAAAAAATAAAAAGTGAAGGATCGAGGGGTTGAAGCCTTCAACTGTAGGCGTATCGTCTTGTATGACAAGAAGGAGCCCTTTATGTTCATAAAGCGCAAGCTGTAGTTCATAGTTTGGAGTTTTGAGTGTGTTTCTAGCTGGAAATCTTGCACAGAACTTTTTAGACAGAAACAAGGCTATTCAGAAGCACTGCTTCCACTGAAGTCAAGTGACTTTTCATTCATCATTTAATGGATGCAGCCTTAGGCCAGTGCTGGATACTACTGAAAATTCCCCCCCCCCGCCCCAGACATAATCCTGCTGTTGTAGTGCGTTGCATTGTATCTTATTTCTAACTTTACTTGCAGTTCTGCACTGTGGAAGGATTCATAACAGCTTTGGTGGATGAATTTCCAAAGTTACTGCGCAATCGGAGAGAAATCTTCATTGCTGTTGTTTGCATTGTTTCCTATCTGATAGGGCTGTCCAATATTACTCAGGTATGTTCTGTGGAAGAATGTGATCTCGTGTCTGACATACAGCATCTGTTTTATTTCTCCCTTCCCCGGCTCCAACCGGGAGTCATTGCAAACCATTAAAGCGGCAGGGATCTGTCATCAACACTATCTAAAGACTTCAGGCAGCAGACTTTACCTTATAAGTGTAAAATGGCTGTCGTCCACGGATGCAGTTTGTCCTACTTCATGGTTCAGGTGACAAGAAAATACCCAGCTGTCCTACAGCCCAGGAAGTGGTAGCTAGGGGTGTTCTCCGTTGCTTCCTGTGATCTACTAGATTGCAAACTATTTCAGGGAAATGATTGAATTATTGAACAAAAAGGAGTAAAGCAAAATCAAACCAGTTGATTGAATTCTAGCAGCAAACTAATCTTTGTCAGTATTGAACTCAAGCATTATAAGACTTTAACCTGTTAACTTTAATTTACTTGAGTATGTCCCTAGCCTATTTGCCACTGTTAGTTTGTAGCTTGCATTTTAATCTATCTTGAAATTGGAGTCCTTACTATTTATTTTAACACTTCCTTCTTATATGTTTTAGGGTGGAATCTATGTTTTTAAGCTTTTTGACTACTACTCCGCCAGTGGAATGAGTCTCTTGTTCCTTGTATTCTTTGAGTGCATCTCGATATCTTGGTGCTATGGTAAACAAAATGTTTTTATTTTTTCCGTAAGTTTTGCACATCATAAAGGTACTTCATCTACTGATTTGTTCTGTTGTGTGTGCACGTGCTGAGGGTGGAGCTGATACTAGCCTTGTTTTGTATGCGTGTAATTACACCGAGGACTCAAAGTTGGCTTGTGGAAGGTACTCCTGCCTCCTTGAAACACCCTGTGTGCGAGCCTGGAAGTCAGTAGATGCTAAGCACTTCGGGAATACTAAATAGGTGACATCTCCTGCTTTTTTTCCCACTCCCCTTCCTTGGAAAGCTGGACCTTCAAAGGTGTGAGGTACTGCTGTTCTCAACACAGTGACTTGGGTCTTTTGGACTTGGTAATGTTTCGTTTCCAGAAGTGACTCTGTCACTCCAGGGTCTTGCAGTGAGAGCCAGGCTCCTTGGCCAGTTGTGTCTTGCATAATTGCCCTACAATATCGAGAAGTCTGGCCTGACGAGCTCTGGGAATATGTAACATATTCTTGCCAGTGTATTTGTGCATTTGACCTTAGTTCTGTGTTGGCTAGTCCAAGGACCTACTCCCACCATTACTAAGGCACTTCAGCTTATATTACAAAACTGATTCAGAGATAGATAACTGGAGTCTTTCTGCTGTCTTTTAATGGGCTTAAGAGGATGGAACAGCATTTTATAGGGGGGAGATACTGCATATGAAATCAGCAAACGCAAATGGAAAAATACACCAGCTAAATAATGAAGAAATACAATACAAAGTTATAACTAATACGATAGACATGCCTACCAGCACTCCATCATCTTCTAAAAGGTAACAGCAGCAGCAGCAGAAGGGCTACTTTTTGATTCCATATGCAGTTCTGCATGTATGTGGTGCACATATATCCACACAGAGTGAAGCTGGTTAATGCTAGGATGGATTTTTTTTTAAATTTAATTTGTAAAATATCATTCTAAATCTCTCGCTCTAATAAGAGAGTTGACATGAACCTGGGGTGATTTATTGCATCTGACCTTCAGATGTACAGACCTCCTCAGCCTTCCCATGGGAATGTTTTCTGGTTGCTAATTAAATAATTATGATGTGGAAGAATGAGAGCAAATTATTCGTGGTGCTTCTCAGTTTGCACAATACTTTCCCATTCAGATAGGTGAAAATTATGTTGGGGTCTCTATATAGAACTTCCAAATCTACCTCATCGTTTATGACAGCGTCTCTGAAAACCACTGAGCTTTCAACTGAATCTGCTCTCTGATACGTTTCTCTACCGTTTCTTATTTCTATATTTAGGTGTTAACAGATTTTATGACAACATCCAAGAGATGGTGGGATACAGACCCTGCATCTGGTGGAAACTCTGCTGGTCATTTTTCACTCCTATCATTGTGGCAGTAAGGAACAAACTTTTATTATATGATTCATAGGATATAAATGAGGTGTCCTATGTACTACAGCGTTGTCATTTCCACCCCCAAAGGTTCATATTAACTCTGACCTCATTCCTTTTTTAATGATTTGAGCAATTCCGTTGAAGGCAATATGCAAAAACCAGTGTCATTAGAGGAAGCCTAAGAAAAGAAGCCTTGTGCAATTTCAAGATTTGTATTAGTCCTCTGGAAACGGTAACTAGTCGAGAGTTTGACTGGCAGAGACAGAAAACTGTATGAAACAAGTTTTGACCATTTCTTGTATTCTAGATAAAATTTAGCAATCTCTCTAAAGTCTAAATTTACCATGTACACAAAAGTGCCCACATTTTGTGAACTGAATTCTTTCACAGGCACTAGTCTGGTAACAGGATTATAAACTGATGTTGTTCTCCCATGGGATTCTGTGGCATATATTACCCAGTTTATACTACGTTGCTACCGTTTTTTCTGGCAAACCTTGCATGGATTTTGTGCACTGGTAACCATAGTACAGACTTTTCCCGATTCTGAACTCTATCCAGTTAAGCCCATACAGTACCTTTTGAAATAATAAGCAAAGGAATGTAAATTTACTACACATAACGTAGGCAACCCAGATGCAATATAAAAAACTGTAGACACTATTACACATGACACAATACTACTCACTCACTGCTATTTCTCTGATATTCCATAGAGGTGGCCATAGAAAAGCAAACGGCATTAGTGCTGTTTAGAGACTGTTTAGAGGGGCACAGAAATGTGTTTGTATTGAGGGTCCCTTGATTCACCTCTGCCCAGATGAAGGCGACTTCCGTTTTTCTGAAATCAAGTGTGTTCAGGAAGGCATAAAAAAATGCATTTTGTTTATTTTAGTGGTGTAGTAGGAAGATGGCCAACACTGCATGTAAAACTTACCAGATTTTTCTTGTCTTGTAAAGTCTTCAACAGAATTTGTTGCCCAGTGTAAGTTCAGAGGTGGCGATGATGTGCTAATCTGCCTCTCTGCATTCTCCTCTCCGGGAATATGTTCTGCACAAGGCCCGAACCTGGGATCACAATGAGCTTCCTTCTTTGCCGGTTCAGTTTAGCAGGTTTCCCTGATGCAGGCTGGTTTTAGACATCTGAAACAGGCCAGGATAGGAGTCTTCCTTGGGAACTTACAGGAAAAAACACCATGTTTGCAGGTCATCTGTTTGAAAACAACACAATCAGTGCTGCTGGTCAATGGTACTGTATACGTGTGTATACGCAGGTATTACTTCCCAGGACCCCCATCTTTCCCAATAGCCCCCTTCCCTCTGATTTTTGTGCAGGTTATCTGAGGACTCCGCTAGTACCAGTGGATTCCCCGTACCAGCATACCTGGATAATCTGAGATGCAGGTTACGTATGTGAAAATATAGTGTTAAATTGAATCATTAAGATTGATTTTGGTAAGAAGCTTCTTGGGAAACTACCTCCTCGTCTCTTGTTATTGAAAAATTCAAAGTGCTTTTTGAATTTCCTAGGATAGGATCCGTTGTACAGACAAATCTGTAGCCGCTTACTGAAGCGCAGGTCCCGTTCATGCTGCCCTCATTGTCCATTATGAGTTTGTTCAGAGGATCTGAACAGTATCAAAGCCTCTGGGCCAAGCACCCTTAGGTGGTGGCATTAGAGAGGTCAGTGCAGAGCCAGGCTTTAAAGAACATTTCTTACTCAGGGCCTCTAGGAGTCTGTTGCTGACCAGTACGGTAGAGCTGTACAGATAGTATTATTCCAGTAAGAAAGTCAGTGGAAACAAACAAACAACTTCACGATTTCACAGTTTTAGTTCCATTATTTACGCTGTGCCACACTAGAGATTAAGCTAGCGGGAACTCGCTCAGTGCAGTGCGCTGACGTTTGCCTGTTTTCTGCAACATCCACAAGCCCGTGCCCGGCGGCCATCACCAGGGACCAAAGGAACCCTTTTCTCCTTGCCTGGATGTAAAGGCAGGCTTGAGGTCCAAGTCAATCCAGAAAAAACTCTTGAACACAGAAAACTCTGCAAATCTTATCCAAATCTTCTTTTTCCGCTGTATTTTGCAGGGAGTATTTATCTTCAGTGCTGTCCAAATGACTCCGCTCACAATGGGAAGTTACGTTTTCCCAAAATGGGGCCAAGGGGTTGGCTGGTTCATGGCTTTGTCTTCTATGGTGCTGATCCCAGGCTATATGGCATATATGTTTCTAACCCTGAAAGGATCCTTAAAACAGGTAAGTCTCCCCTCTTTTTTTTTTTTTTTTCTTCTTTTTCCTGGCTGCATGATTTCATCTTGGGAGACCTGTGCACACCGATTGCTGGGCAGTTATTTTCTACTCCATCTTTCCTGGGGCCTCACTTGCTTAGCCCAGTTATTTTGCATCAAGGTGAAAAAACTAAAAACAAGTACCAAACAGACAAAAGACAAGCCCAGTGTCTGTACCATCTGTTGTTAAACATAATTCACCACATTAAATGTGGTCCTTAGCTCTGGGCTTTGGCAGTTGCAGACACTTCGCATCCCAGCTCCTTACACCTAGAAAACAAAGTAGCAGTTTACAAAATATGTAAATTTGTCCTTATTAACGCAAGACATACTGTCATGTATCGAGGCAGGCGATGCTCTAAGGAACTAGAATCAAACCCTTAGGACTAAACCCACGTAACTCTTGGTTTCCATGAGTCTGCGCACAGTGACGCTGTTTAGCATCCCCCTGCAACGTGAGCAAAGACCTGAGCTCCTGTTCTGTGTTACGCCCATTCTAAGTGACAACAGTGCCCTTGTTCTGCTGCAGCTGTAAAATGCTGCACTTCCCTTTAGTCTTTATTTAAGGGATTTCTGTGGACAGTTACTTCATGAAGAACATTAGAGGCCCTTTTCTCATTGCGCTGTGTTCTTTCTTAGCCTCTCCCTGATTCCTTATTCCATTTGCTACAAGGAGACGACACTTCCCGTGCGAGGGAGGCATTGTACGGCGTAAATCCATTTTAAGGTCCTCTGAGAAATGTTGCTCAAGGAGTGTGAAATGTTAGTGAGGTTATTGACCACCAATCATGTACAATTGCCGTACTTAATTTATTTTTGATCTGGGCGCATCCTCAGTTTTCCCTCTGCAGCCGATAATCTATCTCACCCTGCGTGTAACAGACACTTCTTCAACACAAGTACTGAACCAGGCAGCTCTGTCCTCTATGACTGTGGGAACCAAAGACTGTCAAAATGAATTTGTCAGAACTTCTGGAATATTCTAAAATCAGCTGACAGAGACAGATGATCTTAAGCAGAATTGACGAGTAATGCCTCATGAAGTGCTCAGATCTTGATCCAAATATTTGTCTTCAGCAAATTTTAAAAGACTCTGTGGTGCTTCAGAGAAGTCTACCAAAAAATTTCGCTTTGTTTCCCCCCCGGCTTGTTCTTAACTCCTACCTTTTCAGTATCTTCCCCTTGGCAAATGGAGAACTGTTGCTCTAAAATACAGCTGCTTCTTGGGCAGAGTTGTATAAAACCACAGTAAAAGTTCCTCATCTCAGTCTTGCTGTGGAATAAGGTCTCGTTTTTGAAAGCGTTGACAAACGCTCATTAGATAAGAGGAGAAGCCCACACGACTCACAGGCTTTGAGGATCCAAACTGGGCTCTCTTTCTCGATACGAATGCGAGCTAGGGGTGTGGTTTAGCCCCAGCCAGCAACCAAGAACCACATTGCGGCTTGCTCGCCTCCCCCAACCTGGGTGGGATGGGGGACAGAATCAGAAAAAAGCCTCGCAGGTTCAGATAAAAACACTTGCATAGGACAGCAAAAGAAGAAGAAATAGTGTTACTGATAATGGGATATACAAGAACAAGTGACACACAATGCAGCAGTTGCTCACCACCCGGCGATCCATAGCCCGTCCCCGAGCAGCGATTCCTGTCCCCTGGGCAGCTCCCATTTATACACCGAGCACGACGTTCTCTGGTAGGGAATATCCTTCGGCCAGGCTGGGTCAGCTCTCCTGGCCGTGCCCCCTCCCGGCTCCTCGCGCACCTCCCCGCTGGCTGAGCACAGTCCTTGACTTGGTATGAGCACGACAACTGCTCAGCAACAGCTACAAATGTCGGTGTGTTACCCACGTTATTCTCAGCCTAAATCCAAAACACAGCACTATACCAGCTACTAGGGAGAAAGTTGACTCTGCCCCAGCCAAAACCAGGACAGCTAGGCAGATAAGCTTCATGAACGGAGAACACAAAAGGACTAGGAAAGACAGAAGCGAAATAAACCGATTTTGAATACAAGCCTACTTCACCTGTTGTATCCTCGGAGGTAGTTAACTCCCAGAAGCTGCAGCCAATACTCCTTCTGCTCCCTGGGGAGGTCACCATCCCGTCTGAGACCCAGCTCCGCATCCCTGCTGCCCGCTGCACCCTTGCAGCCTCTGTGCTTGGCCTGCGGGCTGGCAGCAGCCTCTCCCCGCCCGCCCCGCGCTGCGTTCGCTCCGAGGAGCGTTTCCCTAGGCGTGCTCCGTGGTTAACGCCTGGCGACAGCTACCATCCTGCATGCGGTCTTTCACCTCCTACTGTCACGTTCAGAACACAGCTAAAACTGGTTTTAGTACCCGCGACTTACATTTTTGGCTCTTGGGGAGAGAGACAGAATTTTTCATTTTCGCTCCAATGCTTAGGCAGAACTGTTCAGGATTGCCTTGGGGGGGGGGAAAAAAACCAAAACAGTTTTTTAGAAACAGTTTTTTGACTGCTTCACATTTGTTGTTGTTCTTTTCTTTAAACAGCGTATCCAAGTAATGATTCAGCCAAGTGAAGACATCACCCATCCTGAAAATGGGCCAGACCAGGCCCAACAGAGCAACTCTGCCAACAAAGAAGCCTACATCTAAACTTCTGTTTTGTAAAAGTACCAATACTGCTCCAGAAAAACAAAAAAAATATGGTTGAATATGACCACAAATTCATGTCTGAGAATATAATTACCTACCTCTAGTGGCAAAAAAAAAAAAACAAACCTAAAAAAAGAAAAAAAGAAAAAAGGTCATCTCCACTATAAGGGAATCACCATAGGTATGATCCTGCCATTGCGCAAGCTCAGATGTTGACAGTGTTTTGTGTTCTCTGGCAATCCACAGACTGTTAATGTTTTTATCCTTTCACAATAATAGTTGCATATCTTGGAATTTGTAAATTGATGTGCCAAGACCTTTTTAATCTACCTTTTAGCACGACTATTTGAAGTTTTGTGCTGCTGATTTTTAGTAGTTTCTCAATATTTCTTACCGCTGAATCCCAAGACTGTTATTTCTGACTTTGCAGGAGTAAAATTAAGTTTGGAATTGTTTTGTACAAAAGAATGAAGTATTTTGTAAACAAGTGATTTCCAGTGAAAAAGTCTGCCCTTAAAATTTGCTCCAGTTGAGGCCAGTTGAGGGGGGAAGAAGAGACTTCCTTCAGTTAACAGTAGACACAGCCTTTATAAACGTTCCGAGTGCAAATTAAGTTATATGGCTATCTATCTCTGGCAATACAGCATGGAACGGCTGTAAATGCTATCTATACTTGGCCTTTCAGGAAAATTTTCAAACAAGATTGTCGATTTGTTTAAAAATATGCATGCCATTTCTTATAAAACGAAAGTATCTTTGTGAATCAAGACTACATGACTTGCAGGTGGTAGAAGCAAAAATATGACTTCTGACTTCTTTAGCAAAATGGAAAGTAATATCAAAGAGCTCTTAAAGATTCCCAGGAGTAAAAGAAATACGGAGTATTTGAAATTCAGGCGCAGAGTACCTGAGCTTTTATTATGCTGTTGTTGTTCCACTATTATAGCATTGCCACCAAAATAGAAACCAAAAGAAACCAAAACGATGGCCTCAAGATTGAAGCTTATCCGTGTAATTCTAATTTAGGGGTCAATTCACAACTTGTTCTTTTTAATCCAGTAAAGGACCGTAACAGTTTCTAATAAGCAAATGACAAAATATGGATCATTAGCACTTTGAAAACAGTTTTATTTTTATTCCCATATTATTTGTGGTGATGAAGTCATGAGGGAAAGCTATTTCAATAATATAAAAATCTCCACTCTGGGCTCAGTCTGCATTTGCCACATAGCTAGAAAGCCCACTCAGCTCGTGGAAGCTTTTCCCTGTGTGGAAAATGCAGGGGTTGGCCCTGTAAGGTATTTCTCGTTTGGCAGCTATACGACGGACACAAAGGATTACGGAAAATGCAGTAGTTGATGTTTGATTGTAAATGACTGTGACAGAACTGTGCAATGAAACATGCTTTCCAGCAAATTTTTGTGCAACGTACAATGTTAGATAGCACAATTTATGTAGAAATACTACGTGAAAAACATGTTAACTGTGAATGTTGGGTTTTTCGTTGTTTTTGTCTGAAGGTGACAAACATGTTCTTGCAATAAGGTATTATTCTCAGAATGTCAAGCACATTATTGTAGAAATAATATATATAAAAAATACACATGTATTTCAGACTACATCATAAAATCTCAGAGTATGTTTGGTAGACTCTAAACTGTTTCATACATAGATCAATTGTAAAATACTGTGAGATCTAAGCTACATCCTAAATGGCTATAGCTGAAACGCAAAAGTCCTGTAAGTCCTTGGGATTTAGAGGAAAACTGTACATCCTCCACAAACATTATACATGACACATACACATTATAATTGTGAATTTCATTAGACTAAGGATAAAAATTCCAACTTTCTCTTTATTGTTTAATGTAATCCAGTCCCATGTTGTTCTAAGAAAAATGCAGTATTTAATGTTTGATTGTAAACAATTATGACAGATGTTTGACAGACCTGCTCTTTAGCAAAAAGCTGTACAAACGTATCATATAGCACAAAATAGTGTTGTAGAACTACTGTGTGTAAACTGTGAATAGCTGTATCTTTTTTGTAGTACTTGCCCTGAAAAGAAGATTATTGTATGATCATGGATATGCTTTTTGCAATAAGGAAATATCTGAACACCAAGCAAATCTATCTCTATATAAAAATATATATGTAATATATACATATTCAAAAATATATACAGAGCCTGTTTAAAAGAGTACAGTATTATTTAGTAAATTGCAACCTGTTCTATGGACCAAATGTAAAATATTTATAAATTAAGATGCATTTTAAATGTCTATAAATGGTGTCATAATTAAAGCACGATTGTTATGTAAGTTTCCAAGAGTTTAGAGGAAAAAGAATAAAGGTTATATTATACATTAAATGCGGAATTTAGCAGTCTTTCATTGGACAAAACCAACACGTGTTAGTTTCCGTGAAGCAAGGTCTAAGTGTTTCATATATTTTTATATATATAAAAAATATATCCTTTAAATATCAAAATGCTGTATCACACTCGCAATGCGTATAATTAAGCCATACCGCTACTTCTATAATTCGGTTAGTACGTGCACACATCTACAGAACGCCTAGAAGGTGATGGTTAACAGCCCTACCTGGCGTCCTGCTTCTGTGATACTCCTGGAGGAAGACGGCAACCCAGGACCTCTTGGCCGCCCTAGTAAAAAGCCTGGATTTTAAAAGAACCCCTTCCTCGGGTCCGTTTCTGCCCATACTTTGGGGGGCAAATGCAGCACCCGGAGTCAGCGATTTCTAAGCCGTTACTGAGGAGCGTACCAACCCGGGCTGAAGCCAGCAGGCTGGTGAAATAGGGGCCTTCTGCTGAACCGACAGGTGATCTATTTCTACAAAAACATCGTCGCTCTCCGTATCGGCTGCCATTAAAATGCGAGAAGGTGTCAAGCAAGTTGCACAGCGGTCTGCCCTACATCTGCGCCTATGCAATAGTGCTGAGGAGCTGAATGCTCCTGTGCTCTGAATTTAATTATCTAACTATAAAATTGAAGCAGGACGTCATGCTGGGAAAAGAGTCTAAGCAATTTAGAGACCGTGATTAGAATTGAAAATGCGCCCGATAAAAATCATAGACTTCACATTCAAAATGCTGACCTTAGAGAGGAGCACTCCATGTGCAAGGCGAGGGCAGATCCTCCTCCTGCGTTTTAAAAAAGGCTGGGGAGGAAGGGCAGGAGCATGTAGGGAAGAGCACAGATTGTTCTGGAAATGGGAGAAGGAGCAACATCTGTGCTTTTCAAACACAAGGAAAAATTTAAACCACCTTTCTTGGCTTTATGTATTGTACTCGTGGCCTGCTGCTTTCACAACACACCGTTGCATCGGAGAGCAGCGGACACACTCCTCAGTGCTGGGTGGCCGGCCAGACGGCAGTGCGAGGGGCCAAGGATGGCTGAGGAAAAGGAACCTAGATGAAGGATATTGCGTTAGTGCTGTGATATTTCCATGTTCTCCTGGAGGAATTTTCTCTTGCCATGCTGCAGAAATCCCGACAGCAATTCAAGAAGAAAACTGCAAATAAGGTCACTTCTTCCCTACAGGACTGCAGGATGCCCTGAGAGAAATCCATGTCCTTGCTCGTCAGGAGTAGTTCATGCAGCGAACAGGCATGCATGTAGTTCAGCTACATGTGCCTCTATGCTAAAATAACACTATGTTGCTTTTGGGTTTTTTTGTTTGTTTTAAGCCCGATTATTTCGGGTTTGTTCTGCTCAGGCCCCACTAGCATTACAATTAACTATTAAAATTACTCAACTCCCACTGTTGGCAGGTTCTCGGGGGGCTGGGTTAGAACCCAAAGGCACGGCTGTGCACGCGGGTGCAGACGATCTCTTGCTTACCGTAGCCTGAAGTGAGCGCAAGGTAGCAACGATGAGTTGCACGGAAACATTGGGACATTCATGCCTCGGTCCCTTTCGCTTCAGGAAGGATTCCCAATGAAGAGGACACTGATGCCGGTGGTACTGCTACCTACAAGCACAGACAGGCGTGACGAGGAAAGCAACACCACAAAAGCCTTATTTCCCAGGAATCTGAACCGATCAACCCAAAGCTGAGCGTGAGCTGCAGCAGCTGCCAACCAGCCGCAGCTGCTGCTCTTACCTTAGTGCTTGTGAGTCTGCCAGACTACCGCAAATTAACAGTTTCACTGCTCACTCATCGGAGCAAGTAGAAAGGCACCAGGCTTTATATTCAAAAGGGCCTCTTTGCCCCCCCCCGCCCTTCCTTCTCAGCTTCTCACACTGTTCAGGATCAGAATTTGGGGTGGGCAGGGGTGGAAAAACAACCATCACCACCAAACCAATAAACCTACGTACCCCCTCCCCCCAAAAAACCCAAAACACTCCCCCGTGCCACGGGCAATATATGTGTGTGTGTATACACATATATACATACATAGAGGGCCAGTTAGTTCTACTGGCTAGAGATGGCCCTGAAGGGAGAGTGATAATTTCTGCATTCTTCACTGCTGCTTCCTACCCTCTGCTGGTAGCCACAGTGGCTGTGGAGTGGCTGTGGAGTGGCTGTGCTGGGCAGGTGTAATTTCCTTCTCCTCCAGGCAGACTAAGCAGCCCTTCAGCACGTGTATGGCTAGAAAGCGGTCTCAAGGAAGAAGAAAGACCAGCAGTCAGGATTATCTTCATGACAAGTGGCACTGACTGAATAAAAAACGATAAGAATGGGGTGGGAGGGAGGAGTTTACCCACATACAATTTTTCCTGTTTTTTTCTTCCAGTTTAAATATGCCTTACTTCCCCTCTTCTTCCTATGCAGTAAAAATAAAAAATAAAAAAAAAAAGAAAACACAGAGCACAAAGGGGAATTAAACAGGGTAAAGTGAAACATACTGTTAGTCTCGGTACAGAGCTTAGTCCTTTTATGAAGCTGCTGTAAGTATTGCCACTCCTCATTCCTGCCTCCACAAGTTGAGGCCAGTCAATAATTCTGCCACTCTTTCCTGCTGATGCTTTCTGGACAATGAGCAATCGTCCTCTATTGCCACCGAAATCCAATTAACTTTTCGGGCTACAGAGCTGTATTGTTGCATTTTGTTCTAGTCTTCCAACCAAACACGTAAGTCAATAACTCAAGCAGCCCCGCAGCTCACAAGCTCGCTGTACCGGTGCCCTTCAGCAGGTAGGCTGACCGCCCCCCCCAGAAGGAACCAGTAAGCCCCAGTTGCCACCCCTCTCCCCGGGCACGTCTAGACGTGGTTGCACACTCTCACACGCTTTACAACTGCATTCATTCAAGAAATGCCCCCTCTTTTAAAATATATGAATTGGCGGAGGAGAACTTACATTATTTTGCAACTCAACATCTGATTCCGCCCCCCCCCAGGTTTGTAAATGGTCTCACATTAAAGGAAGTGGCAAATACTCAGTTATTCTTTCTGAATATCAAACAGGCTGAAGTAATCTGGTGAGTTATTTGTGAGTCACAAGTACATGACGGTGCTAAATGTGTCCAACACGGCCTAAGAGAAGGCCAGGATGGATCAGGCATTGCCTGATAAGGATAAAAATGAATGTGTTTTGCCAGCATAGTCATACTGGAATCGCTGCCTTCCCTGTCTTTGGAGATAAGTAGCTGAGAGGTGTTTATAAACATTTTAAAGTAACAGTGAGTAGAAAATAGCCAAAACGTACATGTTAAATTTGTGTCTGGAGTCTCCTCTATGCTTTACCAAACTAGATACCTACCCAGTGCTGGAAGGGGAATAAAATTGAATGGAACAAGTGATGCCTTATTACATTACATCAATGCAATTTCTGTTCATTATAATTACTCTAGAGCAACCTGGGAACAAGTTTAACATAAAACAAGCCTAAAAGAGGCTAGTTTTAGTCTACAAAAAGGCTTTCCAGACATCACTGGCGCTATCATTTACTGGCAATACCATATGCAAATATTTCCTTGCGTATATAAAGCTATTTGGTATTGTAAAAATGGAATGACTGAGGAGCATTTTGAGGAAGATCTTCTATGAGTAAAACAATAAAATCTCTCTGAATATAAGCCAGAGTGTCAGGTTCTGTTAGAGAATTATTTCTAGGTCACTTCAGTTCACTGCACGGCACTGCAAATATTTAACTGAATGAATGACCAAAATAATTAATCAGAACACTGGAGAGAAGCACCAGCTCACACTGTAGGCAACTAATTTTGCCCTAGAAGTGACAGAGCTCAGCATTTTTTAACCTGCTCTTTACCAGCTGTCATACAGCAGCAACACGTGACCTTTACTGGTGATCTTTCCCCAGACGACTTTCTAGGCTAGGCGGGATAAGGGTGACCTTCCCCAGCAAGCTGTATCGTGACAGAGCTCGCCTTCAAAATTACAAAATTAGACTCAGATTTTGGTTAAAAACCACTCTACGTCAATCCTCCCACACTACTTAAGAGTAAATTAATCCCTCCTTCTATTCCACGTGCCTCTGAAAACACTGGGCTTCCGACAGCTGACCCCCATGACTGATGCGGTCCAATGTCCCCTCTGAAATAAGAAAGTCCAAGCTGGGATCAAGCCGGAGGAGAACGGTTCTTGCACAGCTCAACCTAAGTTCCAGCTTACTTGTGGGCAAGGTCTGCCGGGGGGTCATTGGAGAATCATCAGTACGCACGGAGAAATGGCTGGATTTGCGCTCACCAGGGAAGTACTACGTCACCCATGTTGAATTGCTTCGTTTCTGCTATTAACTTGCAGAATAACTGCCCCAGGTATGGCTTTAGCAGTAAATACTACCTTGCACGATGGGCACACCAAGGTAAGATCGCCGGTAGTCGAGATGTGCGAGCGACATGCGCTGGGGTTTATTTCTCCCGGTGTCTCAAGCGGGCCGCGGCCACGCTGACCAGGTGGCTCTCAGGGTGGCAACAAACTCAGCAGCTTCTGCAGCACATGTAAGTACACCGACACACCAAAGCCAACCTGAAGCGCGTCGATACTCCTCTCCAACGCTCCGCAGCGTTAACGTGATGCTTTATCTGACCGAATCGGCTCTATTCAGCCCTGTACAGTTTTTCATTTCAAGGATGACGTATTAGAAATGGTCGTTTGAGGTTGCCAACTCTGATCACGTAAATGAGTGAGCGAACGAGGTACGGGTAGTCTCAAGCAAGAAGTGAAATGCCAGCAAACGGCCCTCTTAAAATGAGACAATAAAGGGAGAGAGGTCTCAATCAGCTTTTTAAGACTTTTTGGACCAGGCAAGGAAAGGCAAAGCAAACAAGGGTGCACTGTGATAGGGCTTTTGGCCCAAAAGCACTATTTTATGGAACTGTTGGTGGGGGTTTTGAGGGGAAAGAGAGACGCAGATTTGAATGTCTGCAATAAAATAATAAATGTGAACTGATAAGCGAATGGTATAAGAAAACAAGTCTAGAGACCATTAAGGTACCAATCTACCTGCTTTTGCTGTTGGGGAACGGTAATTGTACTCAGTTCCATCATTCGAGTTATTCAACTGTCGACAGGAAACACTCTGTGTGCGTGTTGCTTTTAAGCGTCTCACTTTCACAAAAAGCTTCCACAAATTTGCTCAGAGAAGTTTTTTTCTTAGTTCTATACACACTATGTATTACTTAACATTTAATGTTTTACCATGCGTTATGTTTTCGGCTCATCCTTTTCCTTTGTACGTCACAGGCTTCTCCAGGGGTTTCTGGCATGCCTGGTTTGTATTTCTACATTCTGCTTTGATTTTCTTTATCTTATGAAACTAAATTCTCCAAGTTTATGAAACTAAGACTAGCGGATAGGGGTTATTTTAATTCACTGCTGGCTTTTCAGGAAACATTTAATCTTTTTTGTTTCCCGAGATAAATTATTACTATAGGAATAGCCTCATTAGCAGCTTTCATTAACATAGAAATGCAAATCGAAAGAATGCTATTGCACCATCATACCGCTGTCGAAATGAAAAGACCCTTCTTGCACCAAGAGTACGCGTCCACGCGGCCTGCCCCAGCCGGCCTTTTATTGTCTCTTTCTCAGCATTGCTCAGCGCGGGGAGTCGAGAGGAGGAGGGAGCAGACCGCAGCCCACGGTACATTAACCAGGAAAGTCTGGAAACGTAAAACTCAATGGGCTGTCAGAACAATGTTCCTCCAGTGCTCTGCCCAGACCAGCATTTTGTCAGTGCGAGTACAAATGCCAAAACTGGCTAAGTCTTCAAACAAGCCATGTACATTTTTTTAGTGACTGATGTAAGTAATGGGAGACAAAAGAGGAGGAAAATTCATTTTCCTTAAAATCACCAATAGATACGTATGCTGGAAAGCTGGGTGGCCCGCTGCCTTGCGGCTTGTATCTGAGGGGCAGCTTGTCTCTTCACTGAAGTGAGATTTAACAGTCTCAGCTCTGAGCTAGTGGACAATGTTCACCATTTAACCCGACCTCGTTCAGACCTTCTGGGGAGATGCTGCCCTCACGGGCCTTGGCAACATTCTCTTGAATTTTAAAGGGGAAAAAACTGTAACTTGTGTGATCTCATCAGAGCTCAACTAGTCGTACATGTTTTAACATTGCAATCATTTCTCACGACTAAGGCAGCCGTCTATATCTGCTCAATGCAGCTGATCGTTACTTCTCACTGTTACTGGAGCAGCCCCAGGGGCCTCAGCGAGGCCAAAATGTCCTTATTTTGAACATTGCACAGTAACAAAGCCAAGAGCAGTACCTTTTGTGTCCCCTCAGCTTTGACGATAGGGCAAAAGGCTCATGCACCGATCTCTACCTGTTTGCTGCTGCTGTGAATAACAAATGCGAGTCCAAGGCACAGCAGCGACCAGTGGATTCCCACAGCAGCGCAACACCCCTGTCTGTGGGAGGAGAGGTTAAAATGACATTTTAATTTCACAAGCCCGCGCTGCACGTGGCTCCTTACAAGCTTCCAGTAATTCCTCACACGCCTCTATGAGGTGTTAACCTCCAGCAGCCCAAGCCAGGCTCCGTGCTGGAAGCTGTTGCGTTGGTGTACCTCAGCGGCGCGGGGCCCAAAGCAGTGACGCAACCCGGGTGAGAACCTGCCTCTCCCCCCACCGCTCCTTCACAGCCCCACGCAGAATTCAGCAGCCTGTCCGTAACGGCCCAGACAACCACCTCTGAGTGGGTGCAGCCACCCTTTCCTTGGGATGCGCTGGTGGACTGCCCAAGCTAATCCAGATGATGCAGTTAGTTTGTCAATAAATGTGATCTAAGCCTTTTAAAGCATTCTGCCTTATTTTGACTGAGGCACGTAAGGGAGCAGCTCAGCTGGCAAGTAAGAGGGACTGAAAAGCCCCGACTGTGCGACAAGCTGCTGGGTAGTACCTCTTCCCCAGCTCAGCTACCCGACGAATTCTCACCTCTCTGCAAGCTCAGATGCCGACTGGGTTTCCATTTCTTGCCCATCAGACAGCGCAGTCAGTTACGGAGCATGAGGGATGCACCATCTTCCCCAAGAAAACTCACCTTAAAAACAAAACCCTCACTTAAGCATTCAGTGCAGGCCAGTAATTAAATCCACCATCGCCTGCTTCTTTAGATTTGACTCCAGCACGGTATTCCCCTAACTGCAGACACGGCAAGGAAAGCAGAGGGGGGAATCAAATCTCCAACTACACCTCCCGGAAGGCTGCATCCTGAGTGAAAAGGAAAAAAACATCCGTAACGCGGGAGGTGCTCAGCCGCCGTTAAAAACGGGCCCCACCAGATCCAGCTTCCAGTTCTATTTTTCACGGGAATCTTCCCCATAATTTTTCTTCTCCCTTCAAACAGTCACTTTTGGACAATCTTGCATTTTGCAGACAAGAAATCATCTCTACAAGCATCCTCCAATAAATCTTGTAAAATCCACAGCATTTACGCTAACCGTAAGTGGTAAATACTCAGACTCGCTGCACACCTCCCACACCCAGGGCAACGTGTCCTTTCCGGGGACGTCTCTGAAGTACACCTGTGACGACTCGAATTAGCTCCCTTTTCCTTCCTACCATCACTCTGAAAGGAGTTTCAGGCTTTTTCTGCAGAAGCAGCTACTTACGCACTAAGGCTGCCTAGCGGACTTTATCAAAAAGCTACCCACCTCTGGCCCCTACATTCAGCAATTCAGTGACTCTACAGCCTGATTATTTTACAAACGACATGAAAAAAATTGGCTTTAGGAACACCAACAGGAATTCTGCTACAGGAGATTGCAGGTGTAGCTCGGCTGTTCGAATAATGCTAGTCTCCTCCAGCAAAGATGAGTTATAGGTGGTCTTACTGATTAGATAACAGCCAAAATACTTCTCTCAACACCAAAGCCTAGCGTAACCACCCTCTCCATTCCCTCTCTGAAAAACACAACGTGAAGAGGTTTGGTAGCACCAGAGGCTATCGTAATTTTTAAGACAGGTAATGCTTTGTTTATGGGGAAGCTGAGAAGCAGAAGCAAAGAAAGAATCCATACCAGACATTGTCAAGAAAGCTACGATAAATAAATTAAGAGCATGCTCTTCTCCCATCAAACAAGCAACTAAAGCTCATTACTAGTAACGCACGCTAAAAACATTACTAAGACTTGTAGCATGTTTTACGCTGTCCTCCATCTGTCACATGGCAGGTATACCCGATTAGGCTGGGATTTTAACATGTTAAATTTACTTTGCTGCTGAACATGAAGCACGATTGCCTTGGGACACAGGAGAGATTACGTTCAAAGAAACAGTACGTGGCCACTTTACTTGAAAAAGCTAATAGGCTAACGAAAGCCTTTCGAGAGTTGAAAGACGTCAATGCAGGCTCCCTTTTTAGAGTCCAAGATTTATTTTCTTTTTAGCAGAGTTCTGCTTAATAGTATGTTAGAAATGAGGTATTCGGATTACATTTGAATTTTTTCAGAAGCAAAGTTGATCTGAAGTATTTCCCTATGCAAACATAGAAGGAAAATAAGAAATTCAGCCTGGAGGTCCTGCATGCACTCCGAGAGCAGCTGGGAGCCCCAGCCACGAACCAGCGCGTCGCTGGGCTCTGCTCGGCGCACACCCCGGGCAGACGGGCACAGTTTAAACTCTTTCTGCCCGTAGCCCACAGGCTGCCGAGCCAGCCACCCGCTGACTGACACCGAAGCCGTCGTTAACTGCGATGTGGATGGCACCGGAGGACTTTTCTCTTGTGTGTGAGACTCCCATGGCAGTAAGTTACCCGGGTGCTTCCCAGCAGACACCCCTGGCGCTGCTGATTCGCGACGCGCGCAACGAGAACTAAAGCGGATGTAGCCACAAGTAACGCCATCATGCACGAGCAGTTGCCCACTTGATACGATTCAAGACAAAGCTGCTTCAGGGCCAGGAGACAGCCCAGAACCAAATGGCATAAAGCCAAAGCTCAGCTCTGTCAAGACCAGTAAATGCTACACCATGCCAGAGGTGTTTTCCCTTTAATAACGCAGGGAGGTGAACGTGAGGGAACAGTACATCGCTTCTCACTAGTTGAATCCTCTCTGCAGAGTTGCTCTTCATTTCTGTTGCACAATATGTAGTCTGGGAATTAGAGCTCTTCCATTGCTTTTCTCTGTCTGTCAGTGCCAGATTTGCTGTTACTTCAGTTTTTCCTTTTCAATTTTTTTTTTTTAATAAAAGTGCTTGGCCATGCTTTTAATCGACACATATGGGCAACAAAATTCAGCTGGTACAAACTTCCATATGAAGCTAACAGTAAAGCCACATGAAACATATGACTCCAGATTTGTATTAGCTAAGACGTATACGTACAAGAAACTCTTGAAAGAACTGGCAGTGAAGAAAGGCAGACATCACATAACGTTTCTCCAAACATCAGTTACACTCCCTAACGTTTGTGAACCTCTAGAAAGGCATAAGATTCAAATGTAAAATGACTACATGAAAAGAAAATTGTTCAGCTCAGGTTATCAAGTCACAACAAAATACATATTTTTCGTTGTGCTGGCTGAGGCTTCCACCGCCTCTTACCATCGCTATTGCAATACCTCTCTGTCTCACCACAACTGGCTGTAACTGGGTGAACAACTTCAAAAGGACACAGAACCCTTGCAAACACTGAAGCAGATCGCTTAACATTCTTTAAGAAGAACGTGGGACTGACAAAAGGGCATACTTTGTTAAAAGCAGCTACCTATAGATAAAGTTTGGAGCAGGTACGCAAGGGAGTTTTTTGTGGAAGTTCAGAACCTGCGAAAGGTTGAAAATGGTAAGGCAAAGGTTTGTTATTTATCTGCCACTTAAGAGACGCCGAGCTAGCTTCAGATAAGTGATTTGGTCCTGAAAACAGCAGACCCAGAAAACACAAAACTTCTCACAAGGACTGATTCACCCTCCCCAAATACTAGCTCTGATAGTCCCGATGTGCAGAACTATCACCTCTCGCAGGATGTTGATAGCACCTTAAAGGTTAAAGAAGAAACTGTATTAAAAGCCCAGCCACTCTTTTCAGAATACGTGTACGCACTGTTAACACAAAGGTTTTCATTTACAGCTAAAAACAATTAATCTAAACTTTGAATGCTTGTTTCCTTCATATCTACCTTTTCCCCTCCGTGCCTTCAGTAAGTGCTTACAAACAAACCAGGGTGGGACGGTTCCGAGTGTCATGGATAAGAAACTCGGCTATCAAACGTCACGAACGGATACCTCTGTTCTGGTGGACAATCATTCTCTACTGTGTTGTCAGCAGCAGAATGGTGTTGCCAGCAATATCTGGGAATCAACTGTGGTGGAGTAGCAACGTCATAGACATAGAGAGAAGTGCAGTTCTCAACACCTTTGCTACGACTAGCGCAAAAGTTTTGGTCTGGCCTTTGAAAAGAGAACAAAGTGATCTGCTTTCCTTCTCCCAAAGCTGAGCACATCCACTAGGCAGCTTGATGAAACTGTAATTATTCAAGAGCTAAGAGCGACAGCATTTACAATTAAAAATGAAAGCCAGTTTGATACAGAAGAATCACTTTGTACTCCTTACTAATAATCATATCATAGAATCATAGAGCAGTTTGGGTTGGAAGGGACCTTTAAAGCCATCTAGTCCAACCCTCCCACAATGAGCCGGGACATCTTCTGTACAACTAGATCAGCTCATATCGTTCATATCGTGAATGGGTGATTTTATTTTTAAAGAAGTCAAAACTACAAAGATTTTCGTATGCAAATATTTCCTTTCTAACAGTTTAGAAACTAATTAGAATGAAAATGTTGTGAATAAATTACTGCAGACTATATATATATTTTTTAGATGTATTTATGGTTTAAAAATCATAATTTCTTTTCACTTGAAGAACCAGAGTAAAACATGCTCCTGATCTACATGAACTCATTGCAAAGTTGAAAATTACTTCAGGTACAAAGGAACCCTCCGATTCTAATCTGAGTGTAAATGCGCTAGTGTGAAATGGCCTGTGACAAAGCTTTGCTGTTTCCTTTGAGAGGGGTGCGTGGGGAGGCCAGATCGTGCTCTGAGGTGTCTGCAGGTGCTAATGTTAAGCCACTTTTCCTTCAGTAAAAATCAAACTGTTAGGGCCTTTTTTTATTTTATTTTTTGAGCACTTGCTATGCTTTGCAACAATCTCTGCTACGCACAGTATGAACCACTCAGACACCCGATCTAATGATGGATGTTTTTATACACAGCTTTTAAAAGAATTAAAACCCATCATCAACACCACAGGGTTTGTTCTGGTCACAACCTGTGTGGCTCCAACGGGCACAGCCATTCCCTGTCAGGTGAGCACAGCCACAAGCAGTGGGATCAGCAGCCCAGAAGAGCCTCCCTCCCCTCTTGCCTCCGAGGAGCTGACGGAGCGTAGTCTTCCAATGCTCCAGCCAGGAGCTATGCCGAAGTGCTTGGCTTTTTCATCTCAGCCGGCTTCAGGCAGTGGCATCTGGAGAGCGTTGAGTACGCATGCAGTGAGCTTGGCAATGCTAATCGTGAGGGTATGTTTTATGTCTGTTAGACTACGAATGTGTGTTGGGGACAAAAAAAATTGGTCTGGTAGTCTTCAGATGCGATGGAGCAGTGGGTTTTCCTCTCCACTTAGAAATGAAGAGCATTATGAAATTGTTAATTAAAAAGCGTGTTCTCAATTTCAAGCACTATTTAATAGAGCATGGCGTCCTTCTGGGGATACAAAATACCTTATTGGTGTTCAAAGAAAAGAGGCTAAAGGAAAAATGCAGTTAGAGAGTGGACAGAAAGAGGTAGAGCTTTAGAACTCTGTGGCAACTTTTCTCTTGAGGAAGCTGAAACCTGAAAAGTTTCAGCTACGCTAAACAGAGCTTCTGAGGGTAGAGCAAGGAACAGCAATTCAAATGGGCCTTCAACCAAAAATTACCCCATTCAGGGTAAGTTTTCTCTCTGCTAAATGAAACGGAACCATTGTGTGGGCGGGTGATGACAGTTAAATACGAACACAGGGGAGCATCATCTCTTATGAAACATATGAAAAACAAGAAAGCAAGTAGGAGTAAGAGGAAAATATGTTCAAGGATTCTCCTCTCTAGTGATAACACTGAGGAAATGTTACTCATTCATATAAACAATCTTGTACCTACAGACCATATACAAGCAATACTGTGTTATGGGTTTCCTTAGGTTGAACTGTGTCAGATGAAAGCAGATGGCTCTGAAGTTCTTTCTCGATCCACCTCTGCCTGTCGTCTCGGGGCAAGGGAGGGCAGCTTTTCTATGGGGCTTGGCTGAGATGTTTCTGATGATTTCAAGTCCAGGCATCTTTAGGAGTTAGGAATTTCGTGTTAGAAAATCTATACAGTGTGATGCATCTTGTTCAAGTGTGAACAACCCTAATGTACAAATGCAACATGCATATGAGCAATACAAGGCATGTGTACACACAAACTACGTATGTACAAAAAGCCTCTTCTAGATCGGGTTTAAATGAAACTTGTGAAAATACATTGGCAGTTTTTGCCCGTGTAAATTGTGGTCCTCTCCACCAGCAGGAAGAAGGCTTAGGAACCGGTTTTGGGGTAGGTAGCCGTGCTAGTAACAGGCCATAAGTTTTGTACAGGGTTTGCAGGGCCTCAGAGCTGCAGTCTGGCAGGGCTGCTCCGTCTGAACTTCTCTTGACCTGCCCGCAGCTTTATTTTACTTGGTTTAGCTGTGACAGCAATTTCTCTAAATGACCAGTTATCTATGGGTAATCTGTTTTACTTTTGTTATCTTTGTATGCTATAACCATCATTTTATAGAGATGGCAGTAACAAGCAGTAATTCTGTGTAAAATGGGATTTTTACGGCTGTAATGCAATGATGTAATGTAGAGAAATAGAGGCCTGGTACAACAGCAGAGGCCTTGAGAACTGGAGACGTAGGATGAGGCATGCAGGAATACAGACATGGGACGATGTGGGGCACAAGAGACGCCCTAGGCTATAAACCACTCATCAGCGGTGAGTTAAAGAAATGCAGGCTTAGAGAAGGACAAAACTGGTTTTAAGGGAAACAGAGAACAAAGAAATACTATTTAAAATATGCGGCAGGCACCACGTATAGTAAATTCAGACGTAACGTAGAGCCGCAGATCAGTGGAAGGAAGGGAAAGAAGGGAAGAATGCAAAAACATACAAAAAATTACCACAAATGAATCCTAGAATGAAGAAGAAGAAATCATCAAGATCGACCCCATCTAGACTACTAATGAATCTTGAATTAGATCATTAAGCTTTCAGTGATACTAACAGTACATTCCTGGTTTTATCTACAAGGTGTTTCCTGTTTGCCCATGAATAAGGTTTACAGTGCAACAGTTCTACCAACTCCCTCTCACCAGGGTAAAATTGCCAACCAGGGCCAGTACGTGACAGGCATCAACTTCCCTGAGGATCACGTTATGCTTTGTGACTCCCTTCTCGGTTCAAAGTAAAGGACGGTCACCACAACATGTCACCGCCTGAAGGACACGGATGAAAAATTCCTTTCCTCAAACTGCAGTGAGCAGACAAAGGCCTAAGCTATTCCTTTCCATGCTCGCCCTTTCTAATGAAAAATGAGGGGTGCCTGGACTTTATTATTTCAAAATGTTTTACAGGTCCCAATAGGATTAAAGTTCAGAACAAATTTTGGGGGTTGAGAGGTGGGAATGCAAGGAAAGTATAGATCTTTTCACATCACAGTCCTCTCCAAATGCTGAGTGAATCCATTTCCCACAAAGTCCGTTAAACTAGCCCCTGCAACATCATAATTTACTTCATTAATCTCTCTTAGAGTCATTTTGTTTTGCCTACCAATCAAGCTAATAACCATGTCATATGAGCTTTGCAGCTGGGACAAATTTGAGGTCTTGTGAACCAGCTGGAGTTGAAAACCAAACACTATAAAAGGTTCCTTAGAGCATATGCCTCCATCAATTTTGTCCTGGAGTTTAAAAAAAGTCCAAAGGGTGAAGAATTTCCATTTCCTCATAATTTCTCCCAGCCTGCTCCAGATGGTTACTATATGCAGTTGCATTCATCCCATGCTCTTGAGGGGAACAGAGACTTGCGCTTTGACCATCAGATATATTCTGTAATCCCAGTCAGTCAGGTAACATTTCCCCCTAGTCCTTTTTGCCTTGGATCAAAGACGACAGGCAGGAGTTAACATATCTGCTGAGTAAGGTGTTCTAAACCGTTCCAGCAGTACATCTGGACTTCGGAATTTGAGAGATACAAAGGTATTTCCCACAACGACATTTTGCTGCAATCTTTCTCAGAGCCACAAGATGAAAGTCAGAATCACAGGAAAAAATTAGGCTGGACAGGACCTCAAAAGGACAGTTAGTTCAACCTTCTTGAGGCAGGGCTGACTGCAAAGTTAGATTTTTGCCTGGGGTCCTACCCAGTTTCGAAAATCTCGAAGGATGGAAATGCCACAACACTGGATGACTGGCTCTGGTGTTACCCACTCTCATTGTGAAGACTGATGGGTTCTCAAGCGTGTACCAGGACAGGTTTTACCTTACGTTTCACAATTTATTTAAAGCTTTTAGACTTTGGGCTGGTGTTCCTAATTATTCAGTCCTCACCAAAGCTATTCTGGAGGAAGCAGGTAGGTCAAGCTACACAGCTACACAGACTGAGGCACTATCCTACCAGAACACGGTCCGTTTATACGATACATTTAAAACCAGTTTTCCCCATTACGAAGTGCACTACCATTGCAGTCAGTGGAAATTAGACTGTACAATACATTTCCTGGAAAATGACCTTACAAAGCATCATCTGGCACCTGCATCACAGGTCCCAGAGCCTCAGTTTGAAAGGAACCTTCCCTTCCTTCCCCCAGTGCATGGATTTCTGCTTCAGCTGCAAATCTTACACCAAACACACTGAACTGTCTGTATCTGCATCACATCATTGCTCTGCACGAGAGCAGCGCGCCCAAGCCATATGCAATGAAGATGACCTTAAATCATACGTGCCCCGAGTTTCTCTGTAAACACGCACACTGTGCCCTGAGTATCCCTTCTTTTTGCAATAGCCCTGGAATTACACGAATTAAACAGACTGTGTTTGCTTATTCTGGTCTCCAGGGCAGCAAAAGTGCATCTTGTAAAAAAACTTGTTTTCTGTTCAGTTTGCTGCTCTTGCCAACTCTGCAAAATTCAGACACAAGAACTCTTTCTTGCTGTCATTTGTGGTCTTGCTCATGAAGAGAGGTAACTCCACACAGTTCATCACAAATTAAGGTTTTCACATTCTCAGAAGTTGTCTGGATGTTGAAAGGAAAGTAATTTGGTTATTTAGTAGAAGCTCAGCAGAACTGATATGATGGAGTCAAGCATTAATAAAGCACAACCTTCATCTAAACTAAAATGAAATTTTCTGAAAATTACATAGAAAGCTGAAGAACAAGAAGGATACTGCCCATATAACTGATCTCTAAGGGATGATAAATTCCACGTGACCACAGACCACAGGAAGCCTTCATGTGGAATGTATAAAATCTACTGACTTACGGCTTATGTTCATGCTTTTGATTGTAAACCAAATTATTCTATTTTTCCTGACAACCCTTTTGTTTTAGGTAGAAACCTTAATATGACAATGTGACATGTATTTAAATAAATGATAGATTTAATTAATCCAAGACAGGTTTATGAACAGAGCAGATCACACTTTTTAGCTCTCATTATTTGATCAGTCAACTTAATCTGAAATAACAGCACTAGCAGCTTCTTACTGCATCTCTTTTCATCTTTTCTTTATTTTTAATCACAAGCTTTTTGTGTTTTATACCCTCTTCTGCTAAGCAAATCATAAATACATTGGAGAGTAATTTCAAATCCTTCCTTATCAATCTTTTCTCTCACGGTTCCCATTTTGCCACTGATTTCCTCCTTCCTCTCTAAAAAAACCTCAACAAAATCAAAAACCCAGCAACAGAAATTTTTCTTATCACAAATGACCATTTTTCAGAAAGTCTTTCTAAGCAAAATGCAGTAAGTGTTCTTCACCTTACAAGCCTTCTGGCATGGAGCTGACATCGTACATACATGGGGTTCTTTGCTGCGACCAGCCTCCAAGCAATTCAACAACATTGCCAGTAAAGCTGAAGGACACACCAAGGTCAAAAAAGAAACCAAGCCAATAACAAAACCCCAAACAAAATAGCTCCAGTGAGGCTCTCTGTTAAAAGATGTAACTGTAGACAATTCTAAATCCTGGACAAAAAATAAAATATATCTTGATATTATGAGATGCAGTATGCCCTCTGAGAAAAATTTTCCATGCTTAATTATTCAAAATGAGAAAGGCAGTTTAGATAAAGCAGAGCAGGACATCACTCATCTAAATCTTTTAATAACATCAGCTTCAACTTTAAAAAAAACAAAACTCTTTAAACAGAACATACTGGGGATTAAGATGATATACTGAAATTATTTCTGAAAAATACACTGTTTGAATTTAATTCTAAATTGTTTATATGTTAAAACTGGAAAAATTATCTTAACAACATTAGACGCTAATGAAATTTGATATCGCATCACAGCTTTTAGATAGCCCAGAGTTAACAGCTCTGCACCCTTACACATGTGCTGCTTCATGATCTTAGGCTGAGATAACAGGATTAAAAAAAAAAAAAATCTCACAAATGACAAAGCAAAATACTCAGGTAAAGCTCTCTCGAAACGATAGTCAGGTACAAATAGCCTTTCTCTCACTCAGTAGTTACGCTCCTCACAGCTTTTCAAAGCTCTGACATGACCTCAGCTCAGAGCTCCAAGGCAGACAACAGACCACATGTGCAAATCGAATGGCTGTAGGAAAAAAGTGTGAGTGAGAGAAAAGGAAAAATGTCTTGGTATTGGCATCTGTCTGGCATGCTGCACTGGTGCTCTGCCACAGCTCTCCCAGAAAACACAGGCAACTCTTAAAAGTGGAAGGAGGTTCTTTTACCCCACCACTTCCCTGTCCAGTCTTCCAGCACCAAAGCAGATGTAGGGCTGCCTCAATAAAGTCTAGATTTAGTACATAGCACAGTGTCATCCTAATCCTTCTTTTCCTTGTAGTTAGACATTATTTACAACGTTGGAATTACACTCCCCTCCCTCCCTCCCAAAAAAGTACAATGCAAGCAACTCCAGCAGTTGTCTTCTCAGGCCTGGAAGCTTTGTACAAAATTATAGTTTTTGAAATATCTTGCTGTGGATTCTGCCTTATTTTGGGGTCATCCATCCAAACATAGGCACTAGCCTCTCCGTTCAGAAGTGCTTCTGAGCTGCTCACAAAAACTAGCACAGAGCTTTGCACACATGAAGACGACGTTAAAATAACGTGCAGCCCATCTTCATAACTGCAGGACTCTTCCTTTAAAATAAACAAACAGTATTCAGTATTTCTGCATAGCAATGGACGGTGCTTCATGACACTTAACGTCATACAGCAATACAAACATTTCACACGCACAGCTTGCCATCAGTCTCCATTAGCTCATCTCCACTCAGCTGCTGCTGTGCCGCGACACTGGCGACTAACGCTTCCCGGGAGCGAAAGGGAATCGCAAACTCGCTGGCTTCCCAGTTGCCCAGGAATTGTAGGTTCTTGCCGTTTCCATACGAGTCAGCAACCGACGACACTGATTACAGTCTGTATTTTGATGATACGGGGTGAAAGGCACTCTCAACTCTTCCACTATTCTATGATTGGCAGAGTCCATTTAACCACAGTCGTTGGCAGCCATGCAATACCCAACGGATATATGGCGTAGAAGGAACTGTAAGAATAACTACTGGGATTTTAAAATACCAAGTGTCACAAAATTCCCCCAGTGACCAATAACAAAGCGAAGGTTTCCACGTGCCCTTTGCAGAGCCGCCAGCAGAAGGTTCTTTGGCTCAGATCACCGGAATTACGCAGGCACCAGATCACTACTGGAATCAATGGGAATTAGGAATCTATTTCTGTGGATCTAAATCTTAGGAATCCAGTGGGAGAAAAACTCATCTGGCTGCTTACTTGGCAGCGATCCCTGTATACAATACCTGACGCTAGCAAGTTACAACTTTGCTCTGTTTTCGATATAATGATTTGGTGTTATTTCACTTCAGATTTGATTTACAAAGCCATCGTGAGAATGTACTTTGGGAACCACCCCTTCCCCAATTCCCACCCAAACAGTGGAATTCAGCAAGGACTTTGGGGAGCCAAGGCTGGAGTAACTCAGCTCAGCAGCATGCACCCCTGACATTCCACATCGCACAAACTTGTTATATTTTCCAGACTCACTAGAAAAAGACATTTATTCTGACTTCTTCTAGCAGGCAAGACAGTAATGGGGCAAATGCCATGGGCTGGTTAAGTATTTTGATCTCAGCACTAGGTCATCTTGCTTTGCATCCACTATATGCACAGCCAGGGCTAATTGTTAATCTGCTGAGCGCTCCATCACAAGCTCTGCCGGCACTAAGTGTTTTGCATACAAACACTATTTTCAGCCTCATCTTCCATCTCTTCTTTATGTCTACTGAGGTAGAGGACCTGTGCATATGCATTTAAAACGGGACACGGACCCAAACAGCACAGTATGGGCTGCGCTTCGTGGACTGCGCTGCCCACATAGCCCATTGACAGGCATCCATTTTACGGCTATTTCTTCAGAGTTTTTCCATAGAGTCAGTGGCATTCTGTAAAATCAGAGACCAACTTAAAGCCAGTGTTTCTGCTTGCGCTTGTAGAGACAAGCTTGGAGTTGCTTCGAGTCCGTTTTGGGTGGTCTCAGATGTGATGCTACCTGATGATAAAAAGCCTGGAACGGATACCTTTCCAGGCTTTTCTCCTAAAATTCGCAAGGGGTGAGCCAAATTTTTTCCTCTGCCCAGAGTATCTGGCAGAGTGACACACCATCCCTCTTCTTGGTTCTTAACACAAACCAGAGTAGATTAATGAAGGTAATTTCATGAAAGCCAGATCCTGAGACCAGACTCTTAATATGGGACTTTGTAAACAAGCTCTGTCTCCTCTGATATCTGCAGCCATTAAAAGGACTTGTCCCAAAGTGCATCATCCCACTTTTTGATGGGAGGGACCTCCTTCCCTCATCACCCCAATTCATTCCAGACTTTGCAGAGTTCAGCCCAAGAACTTAACCTTTTGCATTCCAGCAACCAAAATTTCCTCCGGTGCATTTCTGCATTTTATTCACTCTGGGGATCCTCGATTTTTATGATTTCCAGATGACCAAACTTCTTTATCACAATAATATGCCACTGGGTGCATCCCGCTCGGTGAGAAAGGCAGAGAAGGCACTTGGTTTGAGGAAAGCAATGCAGAAGAAAAGAGCTTCAGCAAAAGATTTCCTGTCTCATTTCTAAAATGAGCAACTGAAATAAGGACCATATATATTCATGCTCCCTCCTCTTCCCTGCTGTTATTTCTCTACCCAGGTGGTTCACCTCCAGTTGCTAAGCAACATGCTTGTCTCTCATGCTCCACATCCTAGTGCACAGGAAAAATAGCCAAAAAAAAGATACTGCAGGGGCAAAATTATGCTGACAAGGAGGGAGCATAAACTTTTTCCTCTCCTCCCTCCCTTTCCTCCCATGCTCAGTGTCTTTCACACTACATTAAATCTCATCTCACCGTTCTCCACTAAAGCAGGCAGCACAATCCTTGGTTAACCAGAGCATACTCCCAAGATGACTATTAAAAAACCAGCCGAAGAAAGGAGATCAGTTCATGAACCATATTCTTTGCTGCTGAAAAGTATCGAGATTTCCTCTGAACAAATAGCAAGACTCCCAAAGGACTGTTGAGTTACGAATGTTTAAATCCTGCACATGCCACAGTAATCTAGGACAGGTTATAGACACAGAACATTATGCATTCTGCAGCAATGAAAAATCCATTTTCTTTATTTTTCTTATTATCAAAGGCTTTTTAAAATTTATAATTTATAAAATTATAAAGCATAACTCCTCCAGACTGCAATTTATTTCTAATGCAAGGTCTCAGTGCTGCCTGAACTCTTTTTTTCTCCTGTTATCCACCCACACAGACTATGAACATTTTAAAGAAATAATAAAATTCACTTAAGCTGTTCAGCAAATTTGAAGTCAACATTTTTATATGCTACACTATTCCTATGCAATCCAATTATTTAAGAGGAATCTCACAGGACTAAATTTTGAAAAAATGTAAGTTTACAAGCTTGTATGCAGAGATATGTTTGTTTAGAGCAAACCCATACCTCTAGTAGATCAACTGCCATGTTCAGCTTTCCTTTATCAACACTGATTCCCACCCTTTTTGTCAACAGCTTATGCTCAGCCCTCAACACTACCCACGAACCACCATAGCATCCAGCTTTCATTAAACATACCGTAAAACGCAATATAGCACGGTACTTCAGCTCATACCTTAGTTTACAGCACTGATCCACTCAGCAGAACACTTCTCCTTGCCTCACAGACCAAGAGTGGTGAGCTGGTTCCAGTTTGGAAACAGATTGGAACATGGGTCCGTTTCTGAGCCTCAGTTTACCAACAGTAAAATAGATGGAGTCCTTCGCCTCCCTACTTTACCTATTTAAATATAGTTTCTGCCAAATCAAAAGCAAGATTCAAAAGACCCAAACATTTCATTTCAGAATGAAACCAACCGAGCATACTTCTGAAACAAAGCATCAAAGACAAATTTATCTAATTCAAACTATGATTTTCTAATTCAACTTTAGATTTTCAAATCTTCTGAAAATTCAAGGCCGAGTCGTTCACAGTTGAATGAAACGTTTTGTTTGGCTCCACATTACTTTCTGAAGAAGGAGTAGAAGACGGTACAGCACAGCGATGGCAGTCGATAAACCAATCCCCAGTGGCTTCACAATCTGGATGTGTGTGATACTGCAACAATCACACACAATTACTAATGCAGAATTCAAAACAAAAGACATGTCCCACACTCTGAGCCCTTCCCTATGGCCTAGTATGACCACAGTACGCTTTCTATCACCTTTGCCTCTTCCTACAACTAATTGTAAGATCTCTCCATTCCTGAAATAAGGAAAGACCCTCCAAAGATTATGAAGAGTTGGATGTCTCTCCAGTGGTCATCAGCACATACCTTCTACACTATAAAATGCAAAAACTCAGCAGGGACCTGTGAGTCCCTGCACCCGAGTAGGGAGCCTACATTCCATGTGGGCTGAAGATCTCAGGAGTTCACCTCTCCCAACGTCACTTTGCCTCACAGGGTCTTCTTCAGTCTGAAGTTCCTCAAAAACAAGGCCAGATCCAGGTATATAATCCCACTTTGTGCATGCGCTATCTGCCATACAACTCTTAAACGGATTTACAGTTCATGAAACTTTTAGCTATCGCTGGGCTCCAAGAGCCCAGTAAGATAATCATTCCTCTATAACAATAGAAGTTTATACCTTGTAACATGGTAGCATCATCACATCAAAACAGAGTAAATATAACCTTGTATTAATTCACAGTATTAAAAAAAAAATCTAAAGAGACAGAAAATAATGTTGTGCAAAAAACACACAACAACTGTGACTGAATCATAGCAGACACTTGATTTTCTGTGTAACATGAGCAATGCAGAAAACAGGAATGGACAAAGATTTAGGGTGTTTTGCCCACAGTCGTAAAAGTAATATATTTTGTTTTCAGTTCTAGATAGTGGTCTCAGCCTGCAGGTCTAGAGAGACATTTAGCTATATAGTAGTCATTGTTCTTCAGTACAACACTATTCTGTTTCACCTGCTCATTCGGTAAGACAGTAATATAAATCTTGCCTAAGAGGACAGAAATAGGTGTTCAGTTCTGACAGTCTAGTGGTTACAATTGATTTTTGCAGGAAAAACATGTTTTCACAGCCAGTCTTTTGCAACAGGAGTGTAATCCATTGTGCACTCTTGTTAAAATGCTCTTTAAAAGCACCAAAAGAGCTCAGTGGAGAAACAAGACCTTTAGAGTTAATTTAAGGTGATTAGAGGATTAGTGGGTTTAGGTTGCGAGAACTGTGAAATACAAAAAGCAGATTTTGAGGCGGCAAAAGTATATCTTAAAACTATCACCCATGTGAGCATAACAAAATATGAAACTCTTTTTGAACTATTCTATAAATTCTTCGAGAGACCTGTTCCTCGCACAGACCTCTCACTAGCAATGAAAACAACTTAGAAGGCAAAACAACTGCTCACTGCTGAATTCCTTACGTAAGGCCACTCCTATAGCACCTGACCTCTACAAGACTTTTCTGTAAGAACCATATCAGAAATAAATTATCCGAAATGAGACAAGCAGGTCTTCTGGCATCATCCGCATCACAAGACAGTCATTTTACAGATCAAAGTAGTCAAGCCAGAAGGTGTCTCCTATCTTGTGTTCCATACCAAAAACCATAGAAGTGAGGCACCTTTACTTACATATGAAATTGCCTTCTCTCTACTTAATTCTACGGCAAAGTCCATTTTAACCATATCTTGCTTAGCAAAGCATCTATTGTGTTCAAAATCTGCAATACTTGATTGAAGCCAAGTGTCCTTGTACCCAACAATCAGTAGTCATTGGGTACAAGCCAGTAAGCCAAAAAGAAACAGAAGAAACCTAGTACCAACCAAGCCTTCCAAACCCCTCACCTGCATTTTCACTTCTGTAAACAGCAGCAGAGAACACAGTAGAAAGTCTTCAGGGGTGCAGCAGGAAACCCCCAAATGCAGGGGTGCGAGGAGGTGTGCTTGCAGCAGCAGCAATTGACCCTCTCATCACCAAGTGCTTCTGTTGTTACAGCACTTGCAGGCAGCACCAGAAGACCAGAGACAAGAGTGGAAAACATATCTAAAAAAAAAAAAAAAAAGAAAGAGTCTTCTTAGCAGGGCAAAAAAGCAGCAGCAGGTCAAAGTCTACCGTGCAGTACTCTCAGATTCGGGTGCCACATAATGCTATAACCATGCTATCTGGATGCCTCCTCCCAGCCCATTCTAGCTGTAACCAATCCTGCTTCCAAAACCAAACTCCCTTCAGTCACCCGATATGCCAAACACCACGACTGCAAAACAGCATGTCCCTGAAGACCGTATGTAACACGTAGAGTCAGGCAATGCTCATTTACTTAAGTATATTGGAGGTCAAGACCAGAACTGTCAGGGCCTGCAAGTTTAAGCCTTTCATGAGCTAAGATAACTATTATTCTCAGACAATTTTAATGCAGTTGTAGTAGGGATATATTTGAATTCTCTTTATATCATGGAGAAACTAGATGCTAACTCTCTCTAAATACCTGTCTATAACCTTATTTACTTCACGTGATCAAGAAAATCATGTACAGGTCTCTGCATTCCATACTCCCATGCAATTATTCCATTGACTTGAACAAAACCTTGTGGACATTACATTTAGGGAGGCTTCTCCTCAGGTTTCTTCAAGCCTTTGTCTTATTCTATTATACTGTTGCATCCATTAATGGATTTACTGCATTACACAGGGAGAGAGAGGGAGTGAGTGTGTGTACGTATAAAAAAGGCATATATGGTCTCCCAAGAACTGTCAAGCAATTAATGTAGACATGAAATGTTGCTAACAGATGATGCTCAGATATAACAGGGAAGATGAAAATTCCTTAAAAATAATTAAGGCTTGGAAGGCTGGTCAAGACAATTAGCAGTCGAAATACTCACTGGCCTTTGACATACTGGTCTGCGGTTTTTAAAACTCTCATTTAGCTCTCACCTTCTTACCTTCCCTGTACACATATTCCACTGTAAGGAAAAGAAAAAGTATGAGAGGCTGCTAAGCAGCTTTTCAGCACGTGTATGCCTCCCTTGGCCTACAAACAGGCGGTACTGATTGAGAGGCACAAGGACAATGAAGAAGAAAAACCTTTGGAAAAGAATCTGGTAACAATCAACACAAGCTCCAAGCATTAATATGTTTTCCTCTCAAGACAGCATTTCAAATTAGAGCTTTCATTGTCCCAATGAGAGATGTCACAGCCCAGTCCAGGCTGGGCGATGGTGGTGTAGTATCTAATGGGAAAGGGTTGCCCTTTCATTCACTGATGACACTTCATTTAATACCAGCTATTAATACATGATGGCATTTTCTATCAAGGGTGTCATAAAAAGGTCAGATTCCATTACTGCAACGTGTATATACGAGGACAGGCTCGACACTTACGCAACACTAAAATCCTACTACTTTCAGCTGGCTTACTCCAAGTACAGCTTCATCCTGCCAAGCACTGCATACAGGCAGACTGACGTACCCAGCCTCGCGGGTCTGAAATCACCAGCGAGAGGGAGGCATCAGGAGCACCCAGCCACCGGGACTCAGGCACAGGCGAGATTATTTTGACAGCATTTTCTTCTTCCTTTAATCGCTTGTTCTGTAAATAAACGTTTGCAACTACAGTACACCTCGTATTTCCAGAGTAGGTCCAGATGATGTGTATATCAAGATCAGGCAAACTGTTCCTTAGGACTGCTAATTATAATAGTCTTTTTTTACATAAAGTATTGTTGAATGGCTCCTGATTTTGTTTGTTATATTGACCTGAAAATTGTTCAGATGACTGATTCCCAGCCTAGAGGTGGTGTACTCTGTGGTTTTTTAATCTCCTTGTTTACTCTGAGTCGTTCAGCTGGTCATTTAACGTCCCACTGTATTAGTTTTGTTGCCTTGGTCAAATGCTGCTTTTCAAACAGCAACTTGAAATACTCAAAATTGGTTGAAATTTGTAGGGTTTTAGGACTATTAGGACTATTATTAATACTAAGTTTAAGAAAACATAACCGATTGTACCAAGTATGACTTAATAAGCAAATCAGAGAACCGTAGAACATAAATTAAACTCAAATCTTTCATGCACGTAAATATCCACTAATTTTTTTTAAATTATATTATTTCATTTGTCAATAAATACCATGATTATCTGTTTTGGCACCTTCCATAATCTTTTGTGAGCTCCACAGTAGTTTTTTCTCAGCTCATCCCCATTCATTGATGAACTAATTTCAGTTTCTCACTTTGACCCATTCATTGATGAACTAATTTCAGTTTCTTACTTTGATTCTCTCTGATGAGGTCCTACTGAGAAAAGGTGATTTTGTACATAAAATGGATTAAATAATAAAGCCAGGAAATTGGGGCGTAGTGGCTTATATTTAGAGAGCAACTGGAAAACCAAAAGCTTGCTAAAGCAAAATAGAGCACTCAAATGTTGATATGCACTAATTTGCAATTTACTTCATACACTTCTGTTGGTAGATGTATTGGTGCTGCCAGGGCTGCCGCCACTCACCACAATTTAAGGCAAAGTCCTTCCGTTAGCACAACTAGCCATATCTATTTCCCAAGTGCATTACTACGAAGCTTGCCTTCCCCCTTTAGCCCAGCCCTTGGGGCAGGCATCCAAAAACGGCACATAGGAAGCAGCGGTGGTTGTAATAGTGGTAGCTTTCCCTCTTCAGGGGCAGTAGTGAACTGGGGTAAGCTCACACCATCTCCAACATTTCAGTGCAAAAACCAGGATCCAGACATCACTGTTCCAACTGTGCTTGAGAGTGATACCCAGGAATATTATCCTCTCCATCCTGCATGAGAAAAAGGGCAGTCCTCATTCCCCCTGCCTGAAGCAGTTTCATTTTTATCATTGCTGAACACCTTGCAGAAGTGGGTAAGTACCGCTACCTTTTAGGAAACGGATAACAAACAAGCAGTAAGCATACTAATTACTTAGAAAGATTGGCTAACAAGACTGCGCCATACATTGTCAAGTTCATCAAGCAGCCAACACATGTAGCGTTGAAAAAGCAACCTACTATAAAGGATTGTTTCTTATGACACAGTGGCACTCCGGAGCTGAAGCAGTGTGCTGAGGCTAGGCATTCTCTAAGAAAACTAAAATTCGTAGGCAGAAATTTTTTTTTGCCTAAGTATGCCCTGGTTTGAACCCTCCAAGACAGCAAGAGAAGGGCTCTGCAGTTCCACACCAGCTCAACTAGACATAAAGCGGCATGTGCCACTTCGAAGGGAGACTCTAGGAGAAGGGCTGGGAATTCAGCAAACAGCAAGAAGCAGCGTGGCAGCTTCAGGAAAGGGAGACTTGACAGCACTTCATTTCTTCTGACCTGTTTGTTCTGCCCTCTTCTGTCAATGACATTTATCAATGTCAATTGATCACTTGTCAATGGCACTGAAAGGGAAAAAACCGCACACAAACAAACTGCCTATTTTATTCTAAAAAGACATCACATTGGCAAGATGGCAGCTGCACCAACAGGTGGAAATGAGCTCTATTGGCTACATTAAAGCTCTAATTTGGTTTGGCAGAAAATCACTTGCAAATCAAGCAAATGTGACACAAGCATTTTCTGGCCATGTCCAGAAACTACGGCCACAGCTGTTTTCTTTGCCAGACACTACTCTAATGCAGTAATCAGTGAAAAATAAAACACATTTTCCATTGCTACAGAACACTAGCTTCCCCTTAAGACTTATCTGAACTTTTATTCTATTCAGGCTCAGTCTTCCCTGGTAATAACAATAATCCTGATCAGCATCTTCACTACAAAATCTGAAATTGGTGCCTGATCTTCCTGTGCAACACAAACTCTATGTTCTTTACAATCTCAATTATTTATTTTAAGCAGTACTCATTTGCAAAGACTTCAATTTTCATGACCCATGAGTATAGTACATTGTGAAAAGCTGCCGCTACCACTGTCCTCAACTCATGTTTAAGAAATTATTTTTGAAGTGAGAGCTCACAAAGGATTCTTGCAGCTTCTCGGGTTTCAGCAGAATCTTTGACACCTGATGAAGTCTGATGCTGATAAGTATACATGACATTCAAACTGACCGATGTCCCCAAAATGACATGCCAGATACAAGCTGTAGTGAGATGATTTTAAAAGCTAGGACAGATTTACTCATAAGTGTTAATTTTATATGTATCTACATTTAAAATAAATGTATTTTAAATATCAACCCTCATCTGGCTTCTTCTGGTTTGTGTGTTACCTTGTCTTTGAACTCTCATCTGTACTGTTCTTGCTTAGCTCAGTGCTGGAAGTTGACCTTTTATTGCAATGAGAAACAAGGCCTTGGGCAAGGGAAGTACAAAATAAACGGACCGAAGTAAAATCTGATGGATTGCTTGAGTTATAACATCAAACTGCTAATGCAAACGTTATTCCTCATAAATCACTTCACTTCCCTAAACTTCCTCCATGTAAAACTAGCCTTTACATGTCATAGCATTATATTCACTGACAATTTACACATTCTAAAATACAATTCCAACCTGATTCTTCTAAGGGATGGTTCAATTCTTCCAGAGAAACTGTGGAAGTGTTACATTCTTTTCTTCAAATAGGTGCTATGTCCTCCTTCCACGACCCTAGAAAAACAACCTAGAGCTACATGTTGCTCATGTGCGTGCACGAGGGTTGATCCACAAAGCAGCCACTTCAAAGTTGGTAGTGTTGAATGCTGTTAACTGGGCAGTTCCTCTCAAAAAAAACCAAAACAAAAACAAAAACAAAACATCAAGTGATTTTTTTGTCAGTGGATTTGTTTCTGAACCAGTGAATAAAAGCCACCCTGGTCATAAATTTCTATTAACACTGCCTCCCAGGAATTAGTGAAGTATTGTGCCAGACAACGTAGATCAGATGGTTTAGGCATTATTTTATTCTTTTGAGATGTCATTTCACAAAGCTAGTGCGACAGGCCCAATCTGGCTGGAGTGCACATACAGAAGACTGCATGACAGTACCCAAATAGGACATCTAATCCTTTCATACGCTGATCCTAACACTATGCGGAGCAGGGGCATGGGGAGCAGAGGTAAGTCCTGCTGATGCATGTTGTATCAGCCAACTCATTCTCCTCTTCAGCAAGTCCACAAATAAGTGCTGAACAAAGCAGTAACAGTCTTCATTAATTATGCCGAAGCAGTAACTTAGGCACCATCTTTTATACTTTGCCAAATTGTGGGAAGGGAGGGCAGGAAGTATGTCACTATTATGCAAAGTGTACTAAGTAATTCCCTGCAGGCAATTCAGCAAACTTTAAGAAGGTTTCAAGGGGAGCATCCCCCAGGTCAGATCCTAAAATAGCGATTTTAATCATGCTAAAAAAAGAGCATCAAAGGAGTTCTATGAACAGGAATCTCCAGAAAGTTTAGTTCTCCAGAGGACTCTCCGCTCAATTCCCTTTGCAGGATTTAACAGAAATGAATTTTGAGTCTCCTTACAGGATCCTTTTGTAGACAAAATTTCTCTGCTGGGAACCTTTGAGTTCAAGCAGCAGCTCTGTAATAGATCCAGCATTGCAAGACTGGATCTTCTTGATCTCAGGCGAGACACTTCAATAATTAAACCCATTCCATGTGTGTAAAAGAATTTAATCATTAATAGCACCGATTACTCAGTTCGATGCACACTGATGAGACTCCTGCCTCAAAGACTTTTGCTATCTAAATGTGAAACAGCAGTTTTACTCTAATGCCACATGGACGTTTGCTCTCACAGGCCAGACTCTTGTTCTGAACAACTTTGGTTGACTTATCTTGCTGCCATGATATAAAGAAGTTTTGGAGCTGGTTTTTCCTGGCGGCATAACTATGGGGAAGCAGGCCCTATCCTTTCAGGGCCATTGGAGTTGGTTGCAAGTTGTACGGAGCGCCAACCCACCACACAGCCATTGCTCTCTCATCCGCTTGGAGGGGCCATTTCAGCCATCACTGGGTGACATCAATTTCTGCGCTGGAGTAACACCAGCTTTCTAACGGTTCTCGTCCCTATTATACAACAGGCTTCGACACCCTGATAGCTGTGATCACCATCATTTACACTCAGGAGCAGTGGAATGGTTTATGAACTGTGGAAGGTAATTGCAGCATCATAATTGTTCTTCCTCTAAATTTACTCTGAACAATGAAGACACTAATGGTCTCATTAACCTAATCTTTCCTTAATGCTTATATTATATTTTTGGCAGACCACGCTTATTTTACTTACTGTAATTGACCCCTCTTTCTATCACACACAGAACGTTTCTTGCTTGCTACCGTGTATCAGGTCTTGGTGTGAATACTGAGAAGAGAAGGGAAACCACTGTTGAACCACAGGGAAAAGAAGTTCTAATTAAGTGGTCGAAAACCCTAGTAAGATGGAGAGTCAGAATAAGGCAAAAATTGGATCCATTTTATCTAATGGATTACTAATGGGTTACTAATCAAAGTTCTCTAATTATATTTTAATTAGTGTGTGTCTCTCTCCCTCTCTACATGCAAAGCAGCATATGCGTAAAACTAAGGTATGCTCACAGGTAGGCATAGATTAGAATATATTTGTTCCAAAGTTTTAAGGGATTGAACTGACACAGCAAACAAGCAAAATACAGAAAATGTCCTGGAAATCAGTTTTGGGAAATAACTAGCTAACTGACTGCTTGCTTACAGGTACAAATCAATAAAGTGTAAAATAACTGATTTACAGAAACCTTGAATTATTAACTGATGCCAGAATTGGTAGTTTAGGTAAAAAAATTTAAAAACTCACTCTCTTTCTCAGGTGATGCTCAGTGAATAAGTTTTCCTTGATGCTGGAAAACCAAAATGCAAAGCTCACCAGTAGTTAAATAAATAACAATTTGGTTTGTTTTATACACAGCAACTACAAAATTCCTTTTTTTGACAAATGACAAGAGACCACAAAACATCACCTAGTCATAATTACCTAATCAAACACAAAAGCAATGGATCTGTTGTATTACTTTCAATCACTCAAAGAGTTAAGTGGTACTTAATGATTTGCGAGACTAAATGATTACCATACAATGATACTTTACAGCATATACCTCACTGCGTTAAATTCCCCCTCCCCAAACCACATTAATTTATCATTTGTCTTCAGCTGGAAATGTATCACCTTACCTTCTTATATGGATACTTATTCCAGAGGCAGGCTTGCTTATAACCTGTTCTATATATACTATTTCCAAAGTAACAGGAATAACTTTTTAATTGCAGATAACAAACAGACAAAAGCTTTCCCTCCAGAGATTACACAAGTGTTTGGTGGTCACCATCTCTGACCAAGAAATATTGAAAAAAGACTAGGAAAGTAGATGAGAGAGATGATTTCTTGATTAAGGTACAAAACCAGGGTTCAGGAAACCTGACATCTATTCTTACTCCTGCCACAGATGTCCTCCTATAGGATTGACAGCTAATAGCTCTCTCTGCTCCATAAAATTCTATATACTCACGGCTGTGCATACAGTTATCACAGTTACAACAGCAAAGGTACACCTATAGCAGTAAGAAATCCAACGTACTCTTAAAGAAAACCATAGTATAATTTATGTAAAAAACAACCGTTACTGTAACTTTTCAATAAAACTAAAACCAAACTAAAAGACACTGCAAGAGAAGAATTAATTTGACAACTATGCAAAGGGTAAAATACATTCAATTTCAAATGGGCAAAATACTCTGGACAAAGTTTGACTATTATTTCTAATTCTACATACCTAATATTTTCAGATTTGTAATCGCATTACAACCTACCCAACAATCACCTCAGGTAGTTTCAAATAACTACCTAGAAGGAGGATGGTTTAAGTGAAAAACTGAAAGCGCTTGTAAATGGAAATGGTATATGGGAGCTTGTGATACGCATTCTTACCTTTCCTGTTATCTTTTCTAAGATAAGAGAAGCAAGTGCTCCTTCTCTAGTCTTCTTTGCCCACTGATTTTTGCATTATGTCTAGGTTACATTTAATTTCATTATTTTTCAGTTTCCTATTTATAACAATGACTCTTAATTACATTTCTGCTGTGCTACAGTAAATCTCTTCATCCTCAAAAGGTTCTACAGGAGAGAATCCCAGGAAACTCTGCCAAGCACATTCCATGATTAAAAGCAGAGTATGTAGACAAACCCTTCAGGTTCTTGGATTCCAAAAGTATTTCAGGAGTGGGGATATACCTCCTCTAATAAGACACAAGAGTCAGTTTGAGGATCAGTATCACCAAGCACCAGGTCTTGAGGTAGATCTGCTCTGTTACACTTTAACCAGAATGTCTCAAAGAGTAATTGAAGAGAGACTGATGACTGACAACATTTTATAATTACTTTTATATAGGTCCTTCCCCCAGAAATCTGTGTACGTTACAATGGTTTTCAGATCTCCAGTAAGATGATGTTCAAATGCTTTGCATGAGCAAATAACCACCACACCACCACAGAACTATTGGGTTCCTTGAATTTTGCTTTTCTCTGGTCCTCAGTTCCACTGAAGATCGCATGTTCAGCACTCTAGCATGTGAAGAAAAGAACTTTTTTTCTTCACTGCTTCACCTCTTTCTTGGAAGATGGGGGAAAAAAAGAAAACCCAGATTTGGTTAAATCTCTGAAAAATGGCTTTTCCTTTCAGCCCCTTTACTGCCTTTTCTGTCAGGAAATACAGCTGGATATGTCTTTCAGGAGAAGCATTGTGAACAACTGTCCAGTTAACAGCACTGGGTTAGTCTGTTCCTCATCTAGGACTTCTGTAAATCATGCTTGAGCTATGAGATTATCTCATGTTCTCTGGTCACCTCATTTTAGTCCTGTATTATTTTCAAATTCTGTTTAGAGAACAATTCCTGTAGCCCAGCCCCAGTCTCCCTTCCTGTGAGATGTAGACTTTTTTCATTCTTCGGTGTTCCACCTTGACCTTGCTCCCTTCATGACAGCCCTTTAAGACATAAGTAGCTTCTAAGATATATTTAAGTGAAGCCTGTAGGTCTGTTCTCAGCATCCTAATTCAGCTCTTTTTTCTGCTTTGGAGGCAGACTGAACTTCATGGCCATCATTTTCAAAAAGGCTCCAAGCTCCTAATTAGGCATACAAAGTTAGCAGCCAGAATTTCAAAAAACCCATGTACACTTGAGTCCTGAGCTTCTGAAAATCTACCCATAAGCTTCACGCTAGCAGTTACCAAGTCCTTAGGATTTTTTTTTAAATCTAACCCTTATTTTAGTAGCAAAATACCCATATCACTGGACAACAGATCTACCGTGATCTTTCAGGTATTTGTGCAAATGCACGCATTATAACTTTATGAAATCTAGACAGAGTTTTATTCTACCTGCATCCTCTGTTTTATCATTAGCTATAAAGACTGAACTTAACACTCTCTGCAAAGCAACAGAACTAAAGCTGTGTGCAATAATCACTCCTGGGATAACATGAATATATGCTTGTCAAAAGGCAAACTATGAAGGCATTTGGGGGGGGGAGAGAGAGAGACACCAATAATTAGACTTTAACTAAGAATGCAGAATATTTGAAAAGAGCAAGACCTCTGCTTAAAGCAAAATGGAACATCATAATGAGAAATCTTCTATGACAGAGGGATAATAAGGCTAAAAAAGAGGATTATATTGCCCTACTGGATTTTAACATCACCTCAGAAGGATTCACTGTAATCTAAGAACCAAATACTATATTCTAGCTGACTGATAAATCCTGGTTTGCTCTGATAAGGAAGACATGTCACTGCAGCATCTGTTTCTTGAAAAAAACGGCAAAATTAATAAAGCTACCACAAGACGCAGTATTATTTTTTGCTAAATAATTTTGCTAAATGAGCTATGGAGCGATGCAGTAGTACTGATTCAGTGCCCCCTTTTGGGTAACGGAGAAGGAAACCACTTTGAATATACTAGTACTGCGCAGAAGTGCATACTACTTGGCTCCAAATGGGAACAAAAAACAAATTCACATCTAAAAGGAATGTTTGTTGTGCACTATATCACTACCAAAAATGCATGCACGGTGCTCCCTTGCAAACTAAGAAGGTTCACCTACCTTACTGGTGAACCATCTACAGCATGGCAGGTCTACAGTGTAGGAAAAAATCCAAACCAGCAGTATTTCAGGATGGGTAGTTCTCAGAAACAACTGCATTGTGCAGTATTTATACATGAAAAAAATCAACCACTGCTGCTCCTGTGGGGTGTAACAAGAGGAGGCCCGAGGCTTGAATGGCTTAGCTGAAGAAGCTAGATGAGATTTGGTTAGTGATGGCTTCATGCTGATCCTGTGGTATTGTGGAGACATAACAAATAGCTTGACTGACATCTGAGAAGACGGACGTATCTTGTCGCAGCACACCCCTACAGAACTAACAGTACACTCTTTCTTTATTAGACTGGCTATCTGTGGAGAAGAAATTGTCGCCCGTCATGTTTATGAGTGACGGACAACCACCACTGTATGTGCTTGAAATTAACATATCCACGCAAGGCAGGTTAATTAGTAACGTTGGACTTCAGCTGGGAAAGGGAGCTTGACCTCCCTGGAGCCAGTTAGAACTTGCTCTTCTGCAGACAGCAGATCATCTGAGACATTACATGACTCTGATCAGGGAGACCTCAGACACTATGGGAAGCAGATCCCCGACATGCTCCTGGACTTGCCAGGGCAATTCAAAAGCAAAAAAAATTCAAGACAACTGTATTCTGTTTAATGGTCTCCCACCTACATAGGTCATACTAATCCATTTCCACTTTGCGTTCCCTATCAAACAAGAATAATTCCTACTCACTGGTGAACAATAGAGTTTAATTAACATTTATAAACTACTGACTAATATTCATGTGGAATTAAACAGAAAAAGAAGTAATATTGAAGAGAATATGCAATTCAAAACAAAGTTGAATGTAAAATGTAGAGCATATAGATGTGAATCTCATTTTCCGCTTATGCACGGTACAATTTAAAGTACATTTTTAGCCTGCTGTTTGTGTAGAGGAGGACAAATACCATGCAGCTTTAAATAAATAGGAGGGTTTGTAGGTATCTGTGTTTTTAATAGGTATCTGTGAGACCAGCTGGCACATTATCCAAGAGACAATAGTGTCTCTCTCTACTCTTTCGTATGACTTTATTTCTCCATCTTCTATTTCCCTATCGCTTTTTTCCTGCTTCTTTTTCCCCCAGTCTGTATTGGTATATCTGCTTGACCAGCTCAGAAAGCTTTGCCCAAGCCCAGCATGTTCCAGAGGGCTGGGCCAAACGGGTGCGACTATTTCTGGTGACCTCATGTGAGAAACACGCACAATGACTAACCAGCGTTCCCAGGTTTTGAACACGAACATGTCAGGATAGATACAAAACACAAAATCAAAAGGAACTAAATGTGGGATGTAAGTTGCTAACTGTTGCTTAGCAACACTACACTGATGTCACACAAATCATGACCTTAGCATCAGAGTCAACACCGTTCACGCAGATATCTGCAAACAGATCATCTGATATGGCAGAAAACAACAAAAAAAAACCCATAACCATTTTATGCCAGCTTGAACATGCACTGTAGATGCTCTAATGCCACTTAGAGGCAAAGAGCACATTTGCCTCCTGATAAGCTCTAAGAATGCATATGGTAATTAAAAGAATAATCTTCTTAAATGAATAAATTCTGACCTCGAAGAAAGAAAACAGCGGCTGGAGTGAAATAATTAGGCCATGACTCAATGAGATTTGCATGGCAGATATTAGAATTCTATTGAGAAGAAAACTTGGACAAGGTAGACAATAAACTGTTTGCCACCTTATGCATCAAGCCTACTTTTTTCAATTTCCATGCAACATTTATTTCTCATATTCTATAACTTTATCCTTTAATTATATTTATGAACATATTAAATTATAGACTGCAAACATTTTTCTCTTTTCCTTTCTTTCAAAAGAATTTCATATCCTGTTTCCTTCATGAAATAGCAATACTCAAAAACCTTTGAGATATAAAGTCCAAACTAAATTTGTTAGTAAGAAAAAAAAAAGATTAAATATTTCATATCATATGTTCTCTCAATATATATGTTCTAATTTTTTTAAAAACATTAAATTTTGTCTTTTTTCCCCTTTAACTGAAAAGATCTTATTTCGTTCAATGTCAACTTCTTATTCGGTGTGAAAAAGAAAACAGAAGGCCAAATTTCATGTTTTATTGCAGACCTTCGAGTGTGGAAAGCACTTGATAAAGTTGTAAAAAAATTCTGCTCAAGGCACCCATCCAACAAAAATGTTCTTGTCATTAGGCTAAAGCAATTCCACAATGCTGCTGAATAGATCTTAACACAACAAACTATGGAAGATTCATGAACATAAGATGCTCTCCACCTCTGGGTTTTCTAAATCAAAACCCTAGCTGTCTCCTCCATATCTTTCAGAGATGTATACCAAAAACTGAAAATCTGTCCTCTTCCAACCAATCTGCTCCCACTTATAGTAATAAAAAAAAAGTAAACAAAACAAATTTAAAAAAAAAAGTTCCTGGGTTCCTGAACACTAAAAACTAAGCCAAAGCCATTGGCCCAAACTAATCCCAAACTTCAGTCTAGCCATCTGCAGCCAAAAACTTACAGCAAAAAGAATTGTCTTCCATCCTTCTTTTTACAAGTCCTAATGCTTATACAGACATGAGCACACCTGGCTGCAGAGTTTATACACAGAACCTAAACGATCCCTTCTGGTCTTGGAATTTTTCCTAGTTTTCCAGCCTACAGAGAATCCAACAATCAAGTCATCTAATAAATGCTTCCTTAAGTATTTATTTCCTGAACTTTAACACTGACCCAGCCAGCACGAGTCTTCCATTATACATCAAAAGCAGTAAAATAAGAATCTCTCTCAAGCATATGGCAGAAGTCAACTATTTAGTTGCCATAATACATAAAAAGGAAAAATTGGAGCAGCTGCTCCCTAGCTGGAACACAGGCCCCAGCAGACATTAATGACGAAATGGCAATAAGTCAGCCAAATTTAAAAGGCTAGCCTTAGGATGTCAGCTTAGGAAAAAAGGAGCTATCCATGACAGTCTTGCAACAGGAAAAATATTATAAACTATTGATGGCTATTTCTAGTAGAATAATTATTTGAGTGTAATGGTTTTATAGGGTTTTCATGGAGCCTTCTGCCAAAAAGACACATTAAGGCCACTAAGTTACACCAAGATAACTCATGTTAAATGCCATAACTGTTGTTAGATCAAAGTATGTTAGTCCTCAAGAAAATCAGCGCTTATGTGCCACAGTGGAGAGTGACAAGAGACCAAAACTCACCAGTGACCAAGGCCCTGCAACGGTAAGAAACTGATTTGATGAAGACACATTCAAGTGGGCTCAGAAGCAAATCACACCCTGTATTGTACAGGAAGCCCATTCTTAAGTGTCTACCAAACTGATCCGAGAATAAAACCTGAATAAATAAATAAAATAGAAACACCTCTTTCGCTACCCTCCAATCCAGAGGTCATTAGTGATCTGAGAGTATGATGCAAAGTCCTCCAACCAGATGTGCAAAGAGAGAATCCATACCAATTGCAGAGAGAGGGTCCACAACAATGGTTCAACCATTCCTTTTCTTCCTCTGCATGTGAAACGAAAGCAAAACCTTCATCCATTTCTCCAGGGCACACCAACTGGGGAAACGTTAGTTTCTTGAAACCTAAAGGCTAACCATCTCGAGTCCTGACGCGCAAGAAGTGATGATCCAAACTGGTTTACTGCAAGTGCTATGAGCATGCTGAAAGCAGTGTGTTTAATTTATAACAATAAAACTTTTTGTAGAAGTTGTGTCCCTACAAAATTACAGAATAAATAATAAGAAAAATTAAAATATAAACCATCAGAGAATAATGGAATCATGAGCAACAAACACAATATAAGACTTGGGGAAAGAAACCAAAACCAAACCCAAAACAAACCAGAGAAAACCTGCTGATGTACAGGACAATTATTACAGCCCAGTTGGTTTTCATACGTATATAGAAGAACTGAATAATGAATCCTAAATTTTTAGCTGAAAAACTATTTCACATTGGCTTGAATAAAAACAAGGTCTGTGCACTGATTCACCATCATCACCAAACACCGTTCACAGCAGCCTGCCCCTACAGTCCTTGGAGGGATCAAACAGGAACCCAAAGGTCTCTACAACAGGAAGACTTGCTCGTTTTCTCTTTCATAGTGTGCTATTTCACTTTTAAATTAAGTTTATTAGATCAAAGTCACTCACTCCCTGGAACTCTGTCACTCACAATAATGTTTTTAGAAGATTATACTGCATTAAATAAGAAACACAGAACATGAGAAAAACCAACCTAGTAATTCTGAATTTATTTATAGTAAGCTGCAATGAATGCATGCTTCGATTAGCAATAGCATATCCACTCCGCGCTAAAGAATCCCATATGCCTCTTAGTCTTCAGAAGAGCCAAGCAAGGACTATCAGAAAGTCCACTACTTCAGGTTGGTACTGTTCAAAAAGTCAACAAAAGGCACTGTTGTGTTCCAAGGAGAATCTGAGAAAACCGGGAGCTGCTGACAAGAGCAACGGTTTTCTTCTCTGCACTCACATTGGCATTTTTCACGTGTTTGGTGGTTCCTCTGACGTTTGTGCTGATTTAAGTCCCCTGTGACCAAGGTCCCTACTGCCGGTGGGCATACAGCCCTTAGGATATCTTTAGGAGGAACTACGATGTAAACGTAAATCCCAATCCAGTTCATTTCATTTAAAGGCTATTTCTTGCCCCTTTTGGCTTCACATATGAAAAAAATACTACATTATTGCCATGCCTCCTGTCAGATGTGACTGAATATTATTCTTGAATGATGTCATTTATCTGAGCACAATGGATTAGCTTAATTTGAGAAATGAAATCTCAAGTTTCTTATGTAACTTTAGGTCATCATGATAATATATGACCATCTTCAGCAATTTGACTAACTTCTGTCACAGAAGTACCTTTAGTATGAAAAGTGCTATGTAAACAGAAGACATATAACTACCATAATGTCTCTAATTTGCATGTTTCACTTTACCCTATTGTAAAAGTCCCTGTTGAACAATTTGTTCTGAAGCTTTCAGAAAAAAATTTCTGATCTAATACAGGGGATTTGTCCACCAAAAATCTAAATCATGTTTCAAAGAAAAAAAGCTCACAACAGGCAATTAGACTCTCACAAAGGAGAAAAAGAGCATTGTCAATACGAACAGTTCTACAGGGGCTAACACAGTGTCTGGTGGTTTTCAGAAAGTTCAGGCTTGTGAAGTCAGGATTCTAATAAAAATAAATCTAACTTGAAACAAGGTTTAGCTTCAGGCCAGTGATGTGGAGCGAGCTTGAAAATTTAATCTAAGCATATCCTGATGGTTTAAATGCACAATGGCTTAAACACAGGAATAAGTAAAACAATATTATTTTAATAAGAATCTCAGGGTTGATTCTCAATTTATGTTATTAACACTTTGAGTTGGAAACTGTTAAGCTGGTTTTATATACTATTCATACGAATATAAAGATTTATATATCACTGCTGTCTTGCTCAAAGCATTACAGAAAGGAAACCTGAATGTGCCCTGAAAAGCACCTTTCAAAGACCTCATACTTTTTATGGTTAACTACTGCACCTTCAGGCAATTAGATCGTACTAGCAGTTCTGCCTCTTCATAAATCTCAGGAAAATGAAGTCTGCTGACAGCATAATTCTTGAGCCTGGCTTCCTACTGATGACATCTCCTCCCTTCTGACTCCACTGCCTATCTGAGCTGCCTGCTTAATTGCTGATTTACTGCTCTCTCTTCTGTGGCTCTGTCATACTAATTCACCTCTGTTTCCTCCTGTGTCACCCCATGCTCATAGTCATGGAGACCTGATCTTAGCACTGAAGGTCTGGCACACCTTCTTATAACTTCATGAGTTCTCCGACACTCTGATTGTTTTCCCTTCCCCACCTTTCCCTATTCATTACATCTTCTTGCAGCCTTACTGTTTTTACTATCACGTCACTGGAAGGTTTTCTGCTCTCACAAGTATCCATTGCGTATTGAAACAGGTAGAAGCCAGTATAATGGACGAATTTATCCAAAAGTACTATTGGCATTACACACACTGCTGCTGCAAGACTGAAAATATGGGCAGCCTCTTGCTTCGCCAGTCAACTTCTAAATAACACAAGAACGAACTCTGGAGGATTCTAGAGTCTCTGATCAAATTTAAAATAGATTGCTGTGATAAATACTGGAGGCAGTGATGGGACTTTAAATCATCAAATCATCAAAGCAACCTAAAAATAACCAACTGCAGCTTGCAGCCACTTGATTTCAATTTATAGTTTAAATAATTGAGGGTTCCAATTATTTGCAGGTTGCACGTTTGATTTCCTGCTTTTTACACTATTGTAGCTCTTGTGACGTTTTATACCAGGAGAAAGGAACACAACCCATCTCTCATTTATCTGAAGGACCAGTAAAAGGAGTGCTTCAGAGGTTTAAAACTACAAAAGTCATGGCTTGTTCTGCTGTAGCAGTCAGAGATTTTGGGAAAGGGGGCAGGCAAGATGGATTCTTACATTCTCTCCTACCTGCCTTTTTCTTCTCTACAATAGCACAATGGATCAACTTTGCAGTGGGAAGTGCTGGGCCTTGGAAAACACGACATTACAGATTTTTGAGGTCTGCTTAAACAGCTCCATCAGTTTAAAGGGAAGACAAGCAGTAGTCAAAATGCTTGCCTACAGCTCAGAACACATAGGCTGCTGTCCCATACAGCTCTTCTGAGTCCTAAGACACATCTACTTTAACTACTTAACTACTTTAACTAGAAGCAGCTGGCTTCGCAACGAATAATGCATAAGCATGCACATGAATAAAACTAGTATTATCAGTTCATAGCCTATGACCCTAGCACACTAAACCACCATCAACTAATCCTATTGAGAAAAAAATCTTACCTCATATACAGAAGTTCCACAATTTGTAAATCAGTTTGTCCGCTACTTGTTTTGTAAGAAAGAAAATCTTAAAACCACCTTTCTCTGCAAGTCCAGCAAGGTGCTCTTTTCATTTTCCCCAGAACTACAGTGTTTGTTATAAGAACAGAGATGCCACACAGACATTGCAGGATGCCAGCAAAGACTTTGGATGCAACAGATGGAACGTGATGCATTCCAAAGGCTTTGCATGTCCTATATTGCAAATAATGCATCCTGTAAGTATTGTTTTTTATTCTTTTTAGCAACAGGGTCTGGTTTTCTGCATCACTTTGCTGATTTCTGACAGTGATGCTTTCCATGCTAGCATGTCTCTCATCTGTCATAATCAGAGAGTGGAACTTGTTCATCTTGGTTGCCTGCCCTTGAACAGGAATGGCAGCCACAATCTCACCAGGAATTCAGCTGAAGAAATGAACATCTCTCTTATCAGTACTTGTGACAGCTACTGATAAGCTGTCTTGTTCCCCTTGTTGTCTACAGCACAGCTCTTAATTTTGCATTATTCTTTCCCTGTACTACCAAGTACAAAAAAGAACTTCTTTCTGAGCTTTCCGTTGTGCCTTTTGGCATCATGCTGACACACTTGCATTTTGTCTCTTCAAATATTAGGTGAGCACAATAGAAATTAGAGTTGAAAATTCATACAAAGGAAAACATCTTCCACTTTCCTTGCAACTGGCTTCTCATGCCAATACTTAGATCATTAGGCACCTCCTTCTGTCCCATTCAGGAATCTCAAGGCAAATAACAACTGCCCTAACTAGCAACAAAGGAATTATAGGCAGTGGAATGCATAGGTTGGAGAAAAATCACTGAGATGGTCCCGCTCCTATGAAGAAAACTGGTTCAAGAACACAGCACTATTTCATATGGTTCATATAGGGAGCTCTTAGGAGACTTGAAGCTGGGAAATGTCCCAGTTTTCAAGAAGGGAAAGAAGGAAGACCCCATTATTTACAAGCCTGCCAGTCTCACTTCAGTGCCTGGTAAAATTATGGAGAAAGTTATTCTGGGAGTTATTGAAAAACACACGAGAGACAATGCAGTCATTGGTCATAGCCAGAATGGGTTCACGAGGGGAATTCCTGCTTAACTGACTTAATTTCCTTTTATGACAACACCACCCATCTAGTTGACCAAGAGAAGCCAATAGATGCGGGGTTTTTGGATTTTACCACAGCTTTTGATAGCGTTTCTCACAGTATCTTTCTGGACAAAACGTCCAGCATACATCTAGAAAAGTTAATAATACATTGAGCGAGCAATTGGCTGGCAGGTCAGGCTCAAAGGGTTGTAGTAAATGAGGTTACATCAGGCTGGTGGCCAGTCACCAGTGGGGTGCCCTAGGGCTCGATTTTAGGGCCAATGCTCTTTAATGTTTTTATAAAAGATCTGGATGCAGGAACTGAATGTACGTGAAATAAGTTTGCCAATGATACTAAAACAGAAGGAGCTGTGGACTCCCTCAAAGGTCGAGGGGCCTTACAGAGAAATCTGGATAGACTAGAGAGCTGGGCAATCACCAACCGTATGAAATTCAACAAGAGCAAGTGCCAAATTCTCCACCTGGGACGGGGTAATCCTGGTTCTACATACAAATTGTGGGACAAGAGGCTGGAGAGCAGCCCCGCAGAAAGAGATCTGGGGGTTTGGGCTGACGGCAAGGTAAATATGAGTCATCAGTGTGGCCTGGCAGCCAAAAGGGCTGACCATGTGCTGGGGTGCATCAAGCACAGCATCGCTAGCCGGTTGAGGGAGGTGATCATCCCACTCTACGCCACACTGGTGCGGTCCCACCTCGAGTACTGTGTGAGGTTTTGGGCACCTCAATAGAAGAAGGACATCAAACTATTAGAGTGTGTCCAGAGGACGGCGACCAAGATGAGGAGCAGCTGAGGTCCCCTGGTTTGTTCAACTTGGAGGAGGCTGAGGGGTGACGTCGTCACAGTCTACACCTTCCTCAAGGGGGGCAGTGGAGGGGGAGGTGCTGATCTCCTCTCTCTGGTGACCAGCGATAGGACACGAGGAAGTGGAATGAAGCTGCTTCAGGGGAAGTTCAGACTGGAAATTAGGAAAAGGTTCTTCACTGAGAAGGTTGCTGGTCACTGGCACAGGCTCCCTGGGGAAAAGATCACAGCACCAAAAGCCTGTCAGAGTTCAAGGAGCATCTGGATGATGTTCTTAGTCATATGGTTTAGTTTTAGGTAGTCCTGTGAGAAGCAGGGAGTTGGAGTCTATGAGCCTTAAGTGTTCCTTCCAACTTGAGATATTCTATGATTCATTCCATGCACAAAGGCAAACACTTGGGTAGATTGTAGTTAACTGTGATTCTGCTGTGTGCAGCATTATGAATGCACCTACCCAGGAAGTTCTCAGATTTGAGCTTTGCCACAATGGCTAAACATACAGCCTGTGTCAATGGTTGTCAAGCAGAGACCTCAGTTTTGTTTCCAATATTTTCTGAATTTGCCATTTAAGACACTATCTTTTTAACACTTCTTGGTGGGATATGGAGCCTTCCTGTCACCCTGGGATTTTCACACTCAGAAATAAAGAGCAAGTGGCTGAATGTTAACTGCTTTGGACTGATCACTGTTGTGCTGGTGACTCTCCTCCTTGCTCCTGAAGGTTTTCAAAGTAGATAGATTGAGATGGCCACTTGCTCATTCTATATTCAGCAAAGAAGCTGATTTAAATCCCAGCTAAAATGCTGCAACCCTTTTCTACAGACCTTTAAGTCAAGCCTTTAGTATAGATGCTTTTCCACACTTCAGCAATTCTGCCACAACTTCTGCCTCTTCCAATTAAGGCAGTACCAAATCCATCAATTCTCTATTTTTTCTGGAATACAGCACAGCATGTCTGTTGCAACTTTCAAATCAGAACATTTCCCCAGAGTGCGATACCCATCATTGTCCTATACCTTCCCAATTTATTGTCATCATTTCACCACTCTGCTCTCCCCTTTGCATGCATAACTCATACTAATGTAATATGTCACATTGCACAGCCGCGGTTTTGTACACTTAGTATCTGCACAAATAAGAAATGTACCAAAAAGGCACTGAATCGGGACACAGCTGCAGGGCCAAGAGAGATGTGTTTTAAATCCACTATTCCGTCAGAGACTGAAAGAAGATCAAGGAGATGGCTCACATTAACAACAAGGGACAAGCCATTTTCTGGCGGCTCCTTAAGCCATCCATCATTGGGCTGTTGTGTCATAACTAAATCAAAACGGATCCTATCAAGATTTTGAGCCCTCTGAATTATTATAATCTCTAACGTGTAAATTGCACAGAGGGTAGCAAGTGTTTGGGCTAGGATTTTTCTTTTTTTAAAGGTGAGGGTGAATGAACACAACCACAGAGCATATTTGTAATAGGAGACCTCTAAGTATAGGCAAATGTGACTTTGCCTTCAGCTGCACCTGCATTTATGTATTCCAAAAATACCTTGATTTGATGAGTCAGTCCCAAAAGCTTTGCCCCAAGTCAAAACAGTCTTCCAAGAACTTCCAATTCTGACATGAACTCCTAGAAATTACATCTTCAGGAACTGTCCTTCTGGGAGTACTGGTAAGGGAATGACATTTGCATTAGCTCTGGCCCATAAGCAATAGCAAGACAGGAATAATGAGGAACTAACTTCTTTCTCTAGACTAGCAAGCATGTTGCTCCAGCAAGCAAAAAAACTGAAAAATATGTCATTTTCTTCTTGCTTTTCTCACTCACTCCACCTTTTCGTCTTTAAAAATTCAAGTCGTCATTTGTGCAATGCTTACATCTGTGTAAGCATCTTTGCTAATTACTTAAGTTGTTAGTGTCTAAGCAAAGCCCATTAGCTCTACAAAGAGTAGCAGTCTGTCAGTGCTGGTGTCAGCTACTGAGATAATGCACTTCAGAAGAGGCTGATTAACAGAGAAGATATACTTGGGCTTTGAGACTGGTAAATCACAGACTGGTTGTTTAGCTTATTGCCTCATTCAAGATACCACAAGACATACAAACAGAATATATGACATAAATGTGCTGAATTATGTCTACTTTGTAGTGTCTGACAATTATAATACTCCACCAAAGAATGCAACAGTGATTTCTGTATGATATTGTGGGCCTAGTGCAGAGTCTGCTGGAACAGATTCAAATGTGCACTGCCCAGATGGATTGAAACAGGTATGTGTTGTCCAAAGGAAATTTCAGACTCTGCAAATATAAAACACATAAAATGAACATATACAGTATAGCAAGATTCTTCCAAGCAACTGAAGCATGGATCTCCATTACAAAAAAAGAAAAAGAACCAAGCAAAAAATATATTATCCAGATGAAGGTTCAATATAGTATGCAAGAATGACAACTCTGTCTTTATTCATAACTATTAATTGGAGCCAAAAATGAAGAAAAATTTATCGGAAGGACAAAATTAGTTGCAAGACTAATCCTTCCTGAAAGTCTTTTTCCTGGTCATTTTTGGGGTCGTATTTCCCCCTCCTCTCTGGCAACTCTTCCCCAAAAGCACCAATTTTTGAGAGGACATGAGATTTTAAAAAGCTATAGTTGACTTACAGAAGATCCAAAGTAGTTACGCATCCCTGGAAGTGTGACTCTCATTTGGATACAGGGGGTTTGTTTCCAGGTCTACGTTCACAACAGCAGCAGAAGTGCCCTGTGATCAAAAGCAATTTCTCTCTCAGCCCTGAGGGGCTCAAGTGCTTGCCAGGAAAAAGGCCAAATAGTGATTTTTTTGCCTGCCTTGTGAAAAAGATTGTGGTTTCAACCCATTTAAAAATGTGCCCTGTTAAAAATAGTCTTCTGAAACAGCATGTACAATTGTTCCCAGTGGAAAGCTAAACAGGTACGCATCAGAAAATTACTCAATGGGGGGAACCATTTCCCACTCAAGGAAGCCACTCTGACAGATAAGGACTCCGTCATACTGGCAGAGCTGCTTAATACCATTTGTGCAGTTACTTGCAATGAGTGATGTAACCCACTGTGATCCAGTTAAAAAATGAATGGGCTGGAGAAATATTGCACTTGAAAAAAACAGTTTTTACGGATGGAAGCTGTGCAGTAATTTACCATCAAGTCTTCACAAATGAAAAGAGCAAAGTGAAAACCACAGAAAAGTTCCTCCACTTTTTTCACTGCAAATAACAGGGTAGTGATTTTCAAAGGTGTTTGGCTGTTCTTTTGTTTCTCAGGGAGCAGTCACCCGAGCACGGGCAGTGAAAGAAAGTGCAGGTGCATTGGGGAGGTGCACAGGCCCAGATGCTGCTGACAAATTAGTCCCCAAGTACTTACACACTGTATTATAGGGACTTGGAACGCAATTCAAAATTGTCACTGGACTAACATTCACCCTTTCTGATGTTTGCATGCCCCAGGTTTATTTGCATCAGTAGTCCCCAAAGGATCACACTGTACAAGGTGAATATACTTACAGGACCCGTATTTTTCTGAAGGCAAGCCAGGCAGACATCATCCAAAAAGGTAATGCTTCATAGCTATTATTTAATTGCTACTTTTAGTTCTAGTCCCCTGCAGACTCCAAAAGCAATGCTTATCCAACCAGGCAGCAGGCAACTTCTCTAGCCAACTACTGTTCACCAATAGACTTGATTATCAAGTAGAGATCATCAGATGCCCTTTGAGAAGCATTCATCCCCATAGAAAAAGAGCAAGCCATCACAGCTGAAACAGAGGCAAAATTCAATCCAGTTACTTGCTGCTGATGGGTTCTACAAGAGTCTGGTCAAATCCAGTACCCACCTTTGCCTTTGAAGTAAGGACTCCACTAACACTGACGTAGATTCATGAAGTCAAGCATGAGGAAGGAAGAGGAAAATGAAATGCCAATACCTTCCCCCCACACCCCTGCAAAGGCACTTTTCAACACCAAGATGACGAAAATCAAATCCCTAATAAAGCCACAGTCTTCTAAAAGAGTATCCTAGCCCCAAGGCCCTCTGTGATTAACAGTTACGTAGTTTATACAAAGTGGAATAGCGTTAACAAGAGAGAATAGTCTGTTGGCTAAGGTGCTTCCTTGGAAGGTGAAGGGATACTGGTTGACATGCCCTCAGACAGAAGTAGGAGCTGAATCCAGGTCTCCCACATTATGGGAAAAATGAGCCAGGGGGAAAAAAAAATTAGGAGATGGAGAACTACTACTCAGTTTTGTAAATTATACTGAAATCTGCCTTGGTAACTTCTTAGATTTAAACAGAAATGTTCATTTCAATATTTCAGGGAGGGGAATCAATTCCTTCCCCCAATATTTTCAATTCAGCCCTGAACTGAAAACAATAAAAACAAAAATCAACAATTATTTACACAGTATGCTTATAGCTGAAGGCCAACACTGCTGCTGCGTTGAAATTGCACTCAGCTCAGAGGAGGTAATGCCAAAGCATTCCTCGGTGACACAGTAACTCATATAAGTGTTAATTTTAAAGGCAGGAAACTCCCCGTGGGGATGGAATATACCAACAATAGGTCTCTATTCCTTTGGCTTTTAGAAAGCTAGATAAAGTGGTTTTCATTAACAAAACGAAGGTGCACTAAGCTGCCGCCAAGCCCCACGGCTGACGGAGGGGAGCGGTGGTGCCCCTGCTCCCGGCCGCCGAGGGGCACTGCTGCGGGCAGGGACAGCGCACCGCGGCGGGGGACAACGTGGCTGGCGGTACCACGTCTATTGTGCAAGACTATAAGCTACAGGCATGTCACAGCAGCAGTATTTGACACCCCTCTGCAGGAAATTTTGTCTTTGAAAAACGAAACAAAATATTTGCTCCATTTTGAAACTTGAGATGCAATGGCAGAACAGAGGTTTCTACAGAACCGCCCTGGCAGGAGAGAGGGCTCCTCGCTTGAGAACAGCATTAAGTGCATCACTTGGCACCTTCTGCAGTACTGCCCACAGGACACCTCATGCTTCAAAGCAATCCAGGAACAACAAGGTCTCCCCATCTTTCTTCCAGTGAATAAGAGAGAATTATGGGCTTTTTCAGAACGTCAGAGATGTTTTACTGCAAGGTTGAGTAGCAATTGCATTAAGCCTAAGGATAACGCTCCTCTGTTGACAGGGGTGTGGGAAAGGGACTAAAAGGTTGAGGAGCAAAATACACTTCACCCTCACATTGATCGAGATACGTAAGGTGGTGGCAGAGAAGAGTAGCCTGCAGACACATTAGTGTCAGCTCTTCAAAGACACTCATTAATTTGCAAGGAAAATAGATTTATTGAAACATCTTAAGCTCTGGTATATTTATATATGAAATGAAGCAAGTCTTTGCTAGATGCTAACATTGGGTTATCAGTTAGGCTTCGCCTATACACACGGTGTAACAAATGATGACCCTGCTGAGAATGCAATTAACTAAAGTAACAGCAGTTACACCAGTATTCGCACACAGGACCATATGAAACAGCACAGTCAGACCATCAGGACTACATGCATATGGTAAGCTCATACTAATATATTACTCGTATTGCTAACCTTTTGCTACCCAACAAATATAAAGTCTCCAGATTAGGCCTTATTTTCCAACCATTAGCTTTCTTAGAATGATTTTTAAATTGTTCTTAGTTTGCAGTAAGAATATGTTTCTTTAAAAATAGGCACTTATTCTTAGCCATCAGTATCATTCCCTAGCAATATCACACCATGTCACCCACTAGACAGGACCGCATCAAACTGAGGTCTTTTTATTCCAGTTTATTAAAGAAACCCAGTAATTTGGAAGATATATTTCATGTCTCTCCATGTACACTTCCAATCTTTAGAGGTATGTCTGCACCTGCTAAGAGGTATCAGCTTGACTGACAAAGGGGTAATTTTGTGAAGAAATTAGCAACAAGTTCCCAAAACAGCTCAAATGACCCCATCACAGCCAAATTTAACTGTTGAAACTTTCCATTAAAATAATCTTTCAATTCTTGGATACAGGTCACATTTTGTTCTCACATTTTGTTCTCAGCATTAGCTTTCAGAAGAGGCATCTGAGGTAATATAACTCAAGATCACATAATTTGTAACAATGATGTAGATGTAAGAAATGCCTGTTTCTTCCTCCTTCCCCTCACGTAGTCTGCAGCCAAACAAAATTTCAGGAATCTGGAAGGAAAGATAAGGGACTTACCTCCCCAGACTGAGACACCCAGATATGATTCAATTGCAGTTCAAATTTATGTTTCCTCAGGAAAATAATTAGCCAGGTGAGTTAATTGATCTTTAAAAACCCAAACAAACAAAAAAACACCCCTACAAAACAAAACAAAAAAACAAAAATAAAAAATATCATAAATACAAAATACCAGAATAAAAACCCTAGTCAGATAACTCAGTTATCTGCTTTTTAATGGCAATCATACCCCCCATGACACAACCTTACAAACAGCTATGGCAACAGCACTGGGACCAGCATGGAGGGACAGCAATCAAAGTAGCAGCTTCCTACAGGCTTTGCTGCCAAGCCCTGCACTGCATGGCACAATAGCTTGGAACAGTCAGACACAACACAATTAGGTAAGTAGCACTGACACCTCTCTTTTCCACCAAAACGGATACCCCAGGTGATTTACCTTGCACAGAACACGCATCATCACACAAAGGCACCCTTCAGCAACATACACCCTTTTGCAACATCTCATTATTCATCCTATCAGCCAGCCATCGGAGATCTTAATCAAGGGCTGCAGAATTCCCAAGATATTATCCACTTCCTTTCCAAGTGGGCCTATAAATATGACTATACTGCCAGCTGAAAGATAGGAAAGTCTCCATTCAGCATGAGACGACGGAAGGAAATGAACTGACCACTACTCTTGGCATTGACGGTGTCATTGTTTGAAATCCAAAGCCGTTGTTAGCCACACCACTCTGCCCAGTCAGAACTTGCAGCCCAAGTTTTCCTCCCACCCGAGGTGGAATTTTATTGATTTCACTGCAAGTGACGATAAAAGCAGAGTGAAGCAAACTTTCCTTAAGATAGACAAGAGCCTTGTTCAGACAAACAGATTTAAACATCACTGTCATATTTAAATTTGAAGGTGCAGATTCTTGGGGAATGTATTCCATCATAGCTCCACTAAGGCCATAAAGTTATGCCCCTTTATCCAGAACAACGACCTTCTCCAAATACTTTCAAGATCAATGACTCCTAAAAAAGATCAGGAGGAGGCAAGAGCTGCTGATGGAATCCAGTTTTGATTCAACATTAGTCTAATCTAAAGCAAAACAGAGCAGTTTCAGAAAGAGGAACAGTTCATTAAGTTTTAATGCAAAACTGTCAGAAGCCAGTTAGTGGAATACAATCTCCTGCTGCTTTACTCATCTAGTAAAGTTCAATAATTGGAAATGTTGTAAGTCTAACTTGTCTTAATAATATTGCTGTGATATTGGCATAAATTACTCTTTAAAGAAAGTAGTCAACCAAGTAGAATTAAAATCCTTCCCCTAAAACAGGAAGATATACCACATATTTTAACATACTGCTTTGCAACACAAAGCATCACTGCCAAGAGACACATTCCCAAACATCTTCTGTTAAATAGACAGAATTTATTCATTCATTCTATGAAAGACACACGCGGTTTAGGACCTGCCTGACCTCCAGTATAGCTGAGACTATATACACCATCCACATAGAACCCAATAATTTGCATACTTGATATCTGATTTATGTTTACCTGGATTCAGTTTCCACCCATTGACTTATACACTTCTTCAGTAAAGAGTCTTAATATTGTCTCCTTGTCATTGTCATTGTAAATTCCTTGCTGTAGAGCATTTTACATCAGAGTAAGTTACAGGATTAGCACTGAAACCCAGAGGTTTTGTCGCTTTTGTTCTACGTGCATACTTCCAATTTAATGCACTCCAGGTGATGCTGTTGGCTTCAACATGCAAAGCTGTAAAATAAGGTACACAGATTTTGTCAGGGTGAGAGCCACAGAATTCTTTAGTGGTAGAAGCAGAACACACATTTTCCATGATCTTGCATGAAATATAAGTATTTCTATTTTTTGTGCCTTGCTGAATAATTGCTGTATTTTAGTTTTTTTTAAGTGAGCAAGAGAGCATATGCATGAGGAAAGATGTAGATGTTTGGATATTATACTCAAGCTACCACAGGGGGGAAAAAAAAAAATCTGAAGGAGCAGATCTCCTCCAGGCAGTTTTGGAAGTTGAAAGACTACTTGCGATGTCAGTTCTTGAATAGCCAAAGCCTTTCAGTTCAGCATTAATCAGGACATATTTTAATCAAGAAGAAATAAGTGACCAAGAAAGAAATCTGAAAATTAAGCAATAGACTTAGAAGGAAAACTCTTTCATTAAAGTAAATTAATTTCAGTGTGTTGGGTGTCTTTCAGCATGAACTCGTAGGTTTTAGAGGCATTTGAGTAAATAAACCAAAGGCTTTATTCTAGGTAAAGCAGCTTGGTAAATATAAACTGAATATTTTTATGATTCTACTTACGATTACTTAATTAAAAAGTAATAATGTGTATTACTTTTAATTAATGTATGTAATCTTTATTATTCTCAAGCTCAGGGTGAAATTAAACTGAACGGTAGATGATAGTCAATTGGCTATACACCATTTCTAGACTACACTGTGGACACACCATGATAATGCCCGGGGATGGTTCAGAACCTTTGGATAGGAACAGGGAGCGTCATTGAAAGAAAACCTCCATCTGACATTGTTCTTTTGCTCACGTAAAGATAGTTTTGTGCTGTACACTCAAAGTCAGAGCAGAAATGATGCAGAACAAGCCAATGTGTTCATAACAACAGCTCCTTACACTGGAGCCAAAAGATTACATTGTCCTTGGTCACCCTGTTTTCAGGAAACTTGCAAAAATCACTTCATTTCAGGGTCAGGGCTCTAGACGGTCTTTGAAACATGGCGAAAAGTATTGGTCAAAAGTTGTGGTCAATACATGTGGCCATCTATAGGGAGAGCTTACAAGTTTAGGCATGGACTCACTGTGCTGCAAAACTAACTTCAGCTGTCTCCCTGCAGCAGCTTTTAATGAATAGTGGTTTTCTCAACACCAAGACATCATGACAATTACAGTCCTAGGGACTGAAGAGATATCGCAATGGGTGAAATTAGAGCTTGCAATGGATTATTCAACAAGACTTGAAATGTGGCTTGACCACAGTATAGAGCGGTAGAGGAGAGAAAAGAAAAGAGAGGAGAGAAAAGAGTCCATTTTAGATGCCTCTCAAAGGGCTCATTTTAAAAATATTGAATGTGAAAGAAAATAATTACAAAAAATACAGTGAAATAGGAAAAGAACAGCACTGCTATATGCTGCTATACACTGCAAACCATCTGGAATTCGTTCAACACTTTCCATTGTAAGAAAAAAAAGAGCGGAAAAAAAAAAGGAATGTAAGATTTTAGGGATGAGGAAGAAGAGAGATACAGAACTCCAAGTAGCAGAAGGAATATAAATGACAGAGAATAAGTTAGGGGGAAGCGCTTATCTTCTCTGTTATATTCTTCAGGTGTCCATGTTCAAGCAGCCCACAGGACAGCCAAACATCATTCCTGTTGTTTATAAATGGCAAAACAGACAAGCATTACAGCAGAGATAAAAATAGATGCCAGGTCTCCTACAGCCCAGTCATTTTCATTGTTACTTACAATATAAAATTCGCGTAAATATTAGAGACATTGATTCATCAGTAGAATTATCCACACAGCCTGTGCATATATACATTCTTATATATTCCCTCCCTTTCACAGGTGTCTGGTAACACATACGGTTCCCTATTACTTAAGGCCCAACATGCCCAAACATTGAAACTACACAGATGTCAGAATTAGCTCCTCTTTACCTGTTTATGAGTTCCTTAAAGAATTGGGAGATTTGCTGGGACTCCCAGATGACTTCACTTCAACTCTCCCAGTCCTGAAACAACTTTATAGCCTTGTACGTATTGCCTCATGCATTTGCTTCCCACAATTTATAGTGATAGATGGAAGTACCTTACACAGCGTTACACGCTAATCCATTTACGCTCCTGTTCAAATACTATTCAATGATTGCAGTATACATGTCAACTGCTCCATATCCCATGCCTCAGAGGACTAACCATCCTTCGAAGTACTAAAACCAACCATAGCTACCCTCATGTCATCTTTATCATTACCTTTGTCCAGAAAAGCTGCTCAGCTAAGCTGTAGCATGTATACGTGACTTCTCTCTATTAGATATAATATACATATATTTATTGTCAGATGTTATTAGATCTTTACTAGAGATACTTGGTTGCTGTCGTGTGAAGTTCATTATCTCAGTTTTGAAAGCTAGCCCCCTTAAAAATTAATTTGTCTGCTCAAAATGAAATACTAAATTTAGATGACTAAGTACAATCCTATTCATAATTATTTCATAGGCTAGAATCACTACAGAAGACCCAAAATATCATGCTGTATTTTAATATCCATAACCTTAGAGGGCACATGACAACTGTTATTTTGATACATGTGTAAAAGACAACACAAACATTATGCAACAGAAGTAATCTTGTTAGTGGGAGGTGTGAAATCATAAATAACTTTGTCATACGGGTGATCTTGCCTGAATATGACCGGCTTGCTAGTGTCTTTCAGTAGACACAAGTACCAAATAACCGTAATTCTCTCACTTTCTTTTGATTATATAAATGAGTCAGATATGCCATTCAGCTCCGCTCAGTTTTCAGAAAGATTCTACCAAAGAAAATGATGCGTCAGGAGACGTCAACAAGTTAAGGACAGGAAATCCCAAAGCATCACTACTTTCTTTTTCTTTACCTCAGTTACAAACACTTCCTTGTTGAACTTCTTTAATGCCTATAACATACAGTTTAGGCTGCTAATATTATTGTGTAACAGAGCATTTGTTATCACTGAGAATAGTGTGGTGGAACAGATAAACATAAAAGGACCTACATGCTAGTAAAGAGCCTTTGATATTCAGCAGGTTCTCAAATCTGAGCCAGAAATACTTCATTTAAATTTAAAAAAAAAATTCCATGAAGCACTGTTAACCAATGCTCTCCACATTACATCATTAATTATATGAAGCAAATAATAATTCTGTCATTGCTTGATTTAAAACAATGAAGATGGCATGCAATTACAATACACAATGTGAGAGCCACAGGAAGAGTTGGACCAATCTTTGACCAGAGGAACTGGTAATGGAGTGTACATCGTATTTTTAAACATAGTTCTCCACCGCAACTGTCATGAATCTTTGAGGTTCAGAGGCATATATGAAACTAGTTAGAGGGTTCCCTCCAATTCCCCAGCAGAAATAGAAGGTGTGGTTTTGGTTTTTTTAAAACATCACTACAAGTCTTAAGCTGGTCTCAGGCTTTCGACATGGCTCAACGTTCCTACAACTGCCAAGCAAAATACATTCATCAAAACCACTATAACTTTTCAGCCAAAATACTGCATCAAAATGAGTAGAACTTTGGAAGATGAATAGTGCCTATGCTCAACATGCAGCACAGCAAACCTTACAGAAGCTTTAGCAGTTGCTCACACAGGAAAGAAGAGATGCTAAAATACATTAAATATCTTCAATTCACTTAACCAGGAGCAAGGAGGCAAATGAGGGCTAAGCCTCCTGAGGCTATGAAGCTTACATTGGAACAGCTAGTAACGCATGAGCTGAAATTCATTATTTTTTTCCCCCCCCATGAACCTTCCTTTTCAAAAGTCTCCAACACCTTTTCTTTTCTTTTTTTTTTTTAATTAAATAAAAATCCCATATGCAACATAGCCACTAGTCTAGTTTTCACGTGCCTTGGAAAAGTTCAACTCTTTTTCTGAAGACTTCAAAATCTACAAGGTACAAAACTGCTAAAAAAAATTAGTAAACAGAAAAATTCAGCCAGGAAGAAGGTGGATCCTACATCCACAAGTTCTAGGAGTGCAGCACTAACATACACAACAAAGGTCTTGTTCATCATATATTGCTGTTAGTGGAAGCATAAACTATATGCCTTCCTCATCTTGCTATGGAACATACTGGTCCATCTGGATCTGTTCAGGGCCCGGTCGCTACGCCAGGCAATATTCTATTGCCTTACCCTTATGTAAAGGCGAAGTCTTCCCTCAGGCATTTGCAAGAAATAAAGTACGCGGAGTAGAAGGAGCAATTAGATACATCTGTTGAGTGTTTTCCTCTCTCTTTGTGCTAAATGGGAAAATGCTGCTTGCATTTGTAAAGCTGTAACACTTGTACCATTTCAAATGTCTTTTCTTTTGCCAAGTGAACTCTCAAAAATTAGATATTATTGTAGAAAGCACTGCCTAATGAGCCAGTGTCATTTAGAATATTCAGATTTATATTACTACCATCCAGTTTTCAAGCCCTAAAAGTGCCATTAATAGGCTTCAGAAATACATGGGATGGTCACAAGGACAATAGACCTGGGTTACAGCTGTTCTTGCAGCTGCCATAGGCTTCACATGCTCCAGAGATGACAGTGATTGATAGTCAAATTACATTGCCAGTACTTTTCTGTGTGAGGCTCGTTATTAGATACAATGCCTTGGTTGCTCTTGGGAATTTGCTTCATTTAGCTGTTCCCAAGATGAATTCTCCCATCTCTACAGAGTAAGTTCACATGGTAGAATAAGTTCACAAATATGTATCAGAAATAAACGCTCGATGTGGTATGAACAATACAACCAATAATATTTGATAATGCAGAAACAAAATATGTTGAGTTGCAACCACTTTTATAGTTAAAGAATCTATTTTTAGGGTGGCAAAACTTTTGATGAGATGCCTTTTTGCATTGAGGTGGTTTCACCTTTTAAAGACGACTTTTATTATGTTCAGAGTACACTTAATAGTGGGCTTTTTTGCAATAGTTTTTTACACTCACAACAATATTCCAAATATCCTTAGTCAATATTTCTTATTTTACATATAAAGGAAACAAAATTCTGTTTCCACACGACCAGTTAACATCAGGAGCAAGTACAGACTTCAGCCAAGCTGGTGATCAACATGTAGCAGTGCAACTAAGCAGCTGGTCAAAGAAATATAAAATTTTCACAGAATCCTCCCTTGAGATTTTTCCATGTGTACAGTCATAGAGACTTTATTTGGTGTTTACCGATCACTACTTTCAGATTTTTTGCAACATTAGTAAATCCTCACTATGCAGCTGTATAGCATAAATACTATGGGAATAGCGAGTAGCGACACCTACAGAGATTTCCCAATTAAGTATTTCCATTCTAAAGATTGTCAGCTGTTTAGTGGCTTCTTCATTCTATTTTTCTTGACTGAAATTAAGCAATTGAGCCTTTGCTTCGGAAGGCTTCTTTTAAAAAGTTTCAGATTTTTTTTTCTTTTGGGGAATGGATTTCAGGACAAGTGAATTCTGTCCCTTACTAAAAAAAAGAAAAAAAAGGTGGGGGAGCAGCAATTTTCAGCTAGTCACCAAGTTTTTACAGCTATTCAGAGGTAGAAAGTGGAAGTTTGACAGAACCCACGGCACACCTGCATGTTTTTAGGGGCTTTAATGATAAAAGGCCCTAAGTTGCTGAAGTTTGGAGAAGCGACCTCCAATTGTTACATTGCTCTGGAGCAGAAAACCCAGCACTACTCTGCACATAATGAACTGTTCAAAGCTTTCCTTTTTGGCTGATCATGAAGCTGGTACCTTCATTACTCATACCCACAATATTTCCCCAGATTAGAAGCCTGTACTCAAACTAGGAAGGCAGATGTTCCCTGACTCCTCTGAAAAAAAAGGTAGCGGGCAGAAAAAACTTGTAAAAAGACAAAGCACTATCACAAGCACTACTTTAGTATGGAAAAAGTTATCTGATCCTGCCTCTTCCATTTCTCCATCTCGTCTAGCACTGCAAACATGCTCGTGCTCTGCTTCCCCTACCTTACGCTTCCCATATCTGTAGCCAAAAATGCAGTTATAGCTTAGACACATGGCCAAGAAGCAAAAAAAAAAAAAAAAAAAAAAAAAAAAAGTCTCTGTGATACCTCTGCAGCACCGAGGGGACCCAACCAGGCTGCAGGTAACCTGACCGTACAAATGACACTTCATAGCACTGCAAGCAGCACCTAAACAGAGTCATCTCCTGTAAATACTGTAGCACTTTGATTTGGACAGGCACAAAAAGAAACAGATTAAAATAAATCCAAAGGAATAACATTCCTCTGATCTCTATTAGAGAAACTCTAATTAGAACTTCAGAAGTAGTCTTCTCTTCCTTGCTTCATAATTGCAGCAGTCTTTGAACATCCTATTGAAATGCCTTCAGAAGTTTCTCTTTGCAGTGTGAATGCAAGCAAACTTTAAATGGAAAGATAAAGGGACCTAACTCCCACCAAGTAAACAAAAAGACCCCCATAAGCTTAGGATATTTTACCAAGCACATTTGAGATGCAAAGGAATCAGATATAGATGTATGTGGATTAATATGAGAAGTTTCTAGATCCAGTATCACATAAAACACTTAAAAAAAGGACAAAACACAAATTCGGTGTTATTATCCTTCATGCTATACCTTGTTCTTTTTCTTTTCTTTTCCTCTTCTAAACACCTCTGATTTCAAACACAAGTGTCACCTCGGTGTTAGAGCAAATAAAAATTGTAACACTTGCCCTTGCTTTTCTTTCAGTTCCCCACTCTATGCCTCAGTAACTATGCAAGAGCTGGGAGAGGCAAACGAAAGCAGTCCCTGGCACACCTACATTGGATCATGCTCAGCACAGATGGAGTTTTAAGATAATTCAGCTGTCCAAACCTCCCTGTCTCTCCCCGAGACTCATAATTCAGCCATACTTGGGCAGATTATTGCAAGGATGTGAAAAGGCCCTGGCATTAAGGCAGCATTTTAAAGGAACTACAAGCTCACCAAACACTAAGGTGCTATAACTTCTCTGTGAAAACAGTGGTACAATTATTTTATGTAGACAAAATAACATATTTCCCTCAATAGAAGCCAGACTTGCAAATGGGTTGATTACCCTATTTTACTTGAGTCCATATTCTACAGGAAATTGCTGCCTCAAATTCTTTTTTTTTTTTTTCTGCCAAATTCTAAGCAACCAACTTGCAATGGAAAAAACTGAACCATCTAAAGCCCACAGAGTATTTTCCACTGTGTATTACTGTTATCATCCAGGTAACATATCAACCTGTTTTATTTAGCACTTGTTTCATTCCTCTGTATTTCCACCACCAACTTCAATCACTTTTATATAGCGCTACCTCCATCGCTGTCTCTGTACTTGTACTATCACTTCTACAGAAGTTCACTGCAGATACGAGCTTCGGGATCACAACCACTCTTGGCAGCTTTCTCTCTTTTCATGTTTAGATCTTCACCACTCTACTATGCTCGGGGTGCGGGGGGGAGAGTAGGGAATCTGTTGTTTGTTTGAACGAAAGAGAAAAAAATATTTCCATTTTAGAGAGAGAAACGATATCTAAATCTGAACCAAACACTCCAGATACTGAATACGTTTCTATAAAACTGGCTGACATCTCTGCCAGCTTACATCACGTTCCACATTACTAAACATTTATGTTACCATCAGGACTGAGGAAAACAGAATGTCAGAAAAGCAATTTGGAGAAAGAAAACAACCGGCAAGAGAAAATCTAACTTGCTGCTGGTGGTGTGTGTTTCCCAAAGCAGCTCTGGATACCTCTTCTTAAGCAAAATACAGCACAGAGGAATGCTAAGAAGCGCTAAGAGACAGCATGCTTGGGAAAGAAAAGATTGCACATGATGGCTCCAGCGCTCTATTCTTACATCAGTTCTTGCTGGGAGCCAGTAGCTGTTCTGGGTTCTACTATACTGTAAACAGCACTAGAAGGTAGTGAGTTTTAAATGAGGACATCAGTGTATTGATGCTCTCCTGTATTACGGAACATTGAACGCTGTTGGAACGCAGCCTCAGAAGTCAGCCTGTAAGCTGTTACGAACGCCTTACAGACCTGGCCCTTCTCAAAAATGTGAGCTAAGTGAGAATTTATTCAATGAAACATATTTTTATAGCACATAAACATTAGACAGAAGTGTTTGGATGTTGGCCAATTGACGTAGAGCAAGCTTGGCTTCTGAGAAACAGGCTAGGAAGCACAGCATTATCAACTGTCAAATACACTCTGCACAGTCAAGCACTAGGTGGAGGATATGCACTCTGCCAGCTCAAAACTTGAAAGCTTTTAATGATAAATACATCTGCAAATTAGCATTAAGATTGCAGGTAAAAGTCAGGAATAAAAAGCCGTAAGATACAAAGCAACAAGTAAGGAAGAAAGAGCCCAGTGTTGATTTCCAAAGTGTCTTTTGGCCTCCTGGAGAGCCAGATGGGATTTTTAATTTTTTTTTTTTTTTTTTTTTAAAAATGTCTGTAACTGGTAATTTTGTGCATGCAAAGGCTTAGACAGTCATTCCAGACAGCTTGGGAAAACCTGTCAAGCTTTACTGTCTGGAAACTTTTGGAAAAAAAATGGCTGTAGAATGATCTTCATAGATCTTTTGCATCCCTTTTTCTCCATTGCAATGAAGTATATTACACTTTAAAGATTCATAAATAACATATTTCTCACATGTACTTATTGCTGCCTCATCCCTCAGGTTATAATCTCTATGGCCTCTTTCTTTTTTCCGACTCTTAGATTATTTCCATTCTCATTGGTATAATTTCCATTCTTCAATGACTACAGTCACAATCTGAATCTATCTGTTATAGGATAGTAGGAAAAAGGAGGAAAAAAAAAGAAAACAAAAAAGGCACATATTTCTCCCCATTACATTCTAGATTATTTGACAGAAGTAAATGCAGCCAGCAGAGACAAGACAGAGGGGAAGCCAAATTCCTCATTTGCAACCATCTTTGCAGTAGGTCAGCACAGCTTCGAACGACAACTCAGAATTTCTGAAACACCATTTCCAGTTTCTCCATTGCAGCACCTCTCTCAGCTCACGCTTCCGCCATAACTCAAAGTTTGTAACTATACAGCGTTGTGGTTTAGCTCCATCCGGCAACTAAGAACCACGCAGCCACTTGCTTGCCCCAGCCCGCAGGTGGAATGGAAGACAGAATTGGGGGGAAAAAAAACCAACCAAACTTGTGGGTTGAGATAAAAACAGTTTCATAGGACAGCAAAGGCAGATGAAATAATAGTAATAATAATGGGATATACAAGAACAAGTGACACACAATGCAGCAGTTGCTCACCACCCGGCGATCCATAGCCCGTCCCCGAGCAGCGATTCCTGTCCCCTGGCCAGCTCCCATTTATATACCGAGCACGACGTTCTCTGGTAGGGAATATCCTTCGGCCAGGCTGGGTCAGCTCTCCTGGCCGTGCCCCCTCCCGGCTCCTCGCGCACCTCCCCGCTGGCCAAGCACGGGGAGCTGAAAGTCCTTGACTTGGTATGAGCACGACAACTGCTCAGCAACAGCTACAAACATCGGTGTGTTACCCACGTTATTCTCACCCTAAATCCAAAACACAGCACTATACCAGCTACCAGAAAGAAAATTGACTCTGCCCCAGCCAAAACCAGGACAACAGTTAGAGTTTATATCTGGTTAAAAGAGGAGAAAGGAATCTTGAAAAAGGAAAGTTTTCAATGCTTTTACACTGCAGAATAAATCCTAAACCGTTCAAGTGTTTACTTCAAGGGAGAAAAGAATTCTGCCCTTGACTAAGACAAGATTAGCCTTAAATTAATTAGACAATAATGATTTTGATGCAGAACAAGGCTCTTGGTGATTTATCTGGAAGCTAAGCAACACCAGCTCCATGATTTGCACTCTGCTGTGCCTACAACAGCGCACTGTGACTGGTACTTCTGTGGCATGGTTGTAGAAGACCGGAGTGGGACTTGCTGAGGCAGGATACCTATCAGGTATTCCATCTTCGTGAGCCAGACTGGATGGCTTGCATTTCATCTTTGGAAATAAACCAAATAAATCTAGTAACTGGTTTTAATGGGTAGGTGTTTGCTTAGAGCATTGGTAAAGAGGTCCTCTCTTTAGAAAAACGGCCTGTAAAAGTAACTATGAATTAATCTCTAAATCTAGTCAGCCAGTTGGTTACATACCCTCTTAACTATTCCGTTATGTCCAGTCTCAAGTTTATCATGCAAATGAGCACTGGTCCAGACAGAATAACAGACCTTTTCATTCTATGTCCACTGCAATCCTCTTTTTCCTTCCACACTGACCATTTTCAAATAAATGACACAAAATTAGTGCCCAAGCAACTACTGACTTGGCACAAAGCCTAACAAAAATCCATAGAAATTCTGGCTGATGGCAGAGCAGGACTACAAAGAATGAGATTTTTCTAAGGTTCTGACATGCTTATACCACAGTAGGTCCAAAACCCAAATGGAATGAGGCGTTTACATGAAGTCTAATAGAACCATGGAACTCCTCTCTGCAAGAGATTCAATTTAAAACAAAACCAAAACCAACAAACTTGTGGAAGAAGTCTTTCCAAAGGGGAGACCTCTGTATCTGGTTTACATATTCTTAAATTCTTTCCCAGTCATCTGCCACTGGCCCCTGTTGAAGATAGAGTATTAAGTTAAATAGTCCCTTTGTCTCATGCAATTAAATATGTTCTAAGTTCTAGTCATAAATTATATATTCAAAATTTAAGCAGGAATAGTTCTATTAGCCTATATTTGTTTCACTCAATAAATTAATCTTTTCTGACAAAAAATAGTTGTAACATTGCATGACAAGAGTGTTTCAGGATTTAATACACCTGTGTGATTTGAAGCATAAATATTCACCATAGCAAAATTCGTATACACTAATGACTGAATTGCTTGTTATAACAAGAGTCAGGTATGGTACAGTGGGCACTGAGATCTGTGCTTTCCATATTGCTAAGCTCACAGAGAACTGTCCACAGCCAACACTTCAGTAAAGCAACCGAGATTGAAGTGTAACAAGTTATGAGGAGCGGCTGAGGGAACTGGGGTTGTGGAGCCTGGAGAAGAGGAGGCTGAGGGGAGACCTTAGCGCTTTCTACAACTACCTGAACGGAGGTTGTAGCGAGGTATGTGTCAGTCTCTTCTCCCAAGTAACAAGCGATAGGATGAGAGGAAACGGCCTCAAGTTATACCAGGGAGGTTTAGATTGGATATTAGGAAAAATTTCTTCACTGAAACGGTTGTCAAGCTCTGGTACAGGCTGCCCAGGGAAGTGGTTGAGTCACCATCCCTGGAGGTATTTAAAAGACGTGTAGACATGATGCTTAAACCATGTGGACATGGTTCAGTGGTGGACTTGGAAGTGCGAGGTTAACGGTTGGACTTGATCTCAAGGGTCTTTTCCAACCTATACATTTCTATGATTCTGTAAATATATTATTTTCAGACACACGGGGCATAATGTGTAATTGCATTCAGGATGACATTACTACTTTTCCTAGGCTTATTAATTGAATAAAAAGCTGTGAAATATGCTCTCATTTAGTTATAATATTATTTAATTTCCAATTCTCATAGTTGGACAAATGACTACCTGGAGTACAAGTGCAATGTGCAGAGCTGCTTGCAGTCGAACAGAGCAGACAGAGGTATTTCAAATGTCTCTTCTCAATTTTCATTCTAACACTAAGAAAATACCTTCAACAACATCATCTTCACAATTACAATTAATGTGCTGGTATATATTTGCTTCTTTTTTACCACTTGCTACATTTTAAAATACACGCTTCACCGTAAAACCAAAATGTTGCTCAGATTTGGAGTCTAACATTCATAATCTTAAAGGAAAGTGCTTCTTAAATGAGGTTGGATACAGTGGAAGTTATTGAATTCTCATAGGCATGAAATGATTTACATATGGTTTGTACAGCACCTAACACACTGAAGTTCAGAGCCCAAGACGTTTCTAAGCACTATTGGAATAATACTACTACTAATTAGTTAAAGAAATTTGATTCATTTTAATACAATATAATATTTTCCTCGTGTTCAGATTCCAGTAAGCCATATATCCAAAGGAAGATGCGTACCTCCTCTGCCAATAAAAGAGGGTATCAATTTCCTCATCTATAGTTAGGGTTTTTTTGTCAAACACTGCCATCCAGTGGCACGAAGAATGGTGGTGTAAATGTCAACTAATAAATCCTGTCCATTTTTGCAGTACCATCTGGCCTCATCAAGACACAGGCAAATTAACAACTTAATTTTTCTTCCTGCTACCACATACACCTCTAATTTTACATGAGACAGCAGAAAGATTATGCAGACATAAAAGCTCCTAGCTAGAAGCACCTGATCAGAGCAATTGTTGAGAGTTGAAAGGCATTTTTAAAATTTCCTTGTCGTTTAAGCTCAGCTAGTACTTTCCTGGTACTAGTCTGACACCTAAGGTAGCTTAGAGTCTGGCCCAGCTTACACTCAAGGCTGGAAACATAAAATGAACACTTGACCACTAGAAGCAGACTGAGAAATCCTCCCCAGCTATTCACAAGTCTTCCCAGAAAAGATCAGTCTCAACCTGATGGCTTGGAAAGCACAACCCTTGAAATTTCAGCTGCTCTGAAACATTTACAATTATATTCAATTCTGAACTCTCTGCCAAGCACGTTAGCCCTTCTCTTCCCCTTAGGACTTGTGTTTTCCTACTGTTCATGCCCTGAGAAAACAAAGGGACTACAGGAAACAGCTTGCTCAGCTCTTGCTAAGGTTTTGATGACGCACTATGATCAGCTCTGGTCAAAGAGTCCTTGCAGTAGGTGCTTTTAGCACCCTCACAGCCACAGGACATGCTGGACTCTACCCACCCTCCCCACCCAGTAACCTGTAGCACTCAATTTCTTTCTTCTGGGTCAGGTTCTACAGTTCAACTGCTTGTGAGCCCACCTTGCAGTTTACCCATTTTCCAACTGTGGTTGCCATAACAAGTTTAGTTCATCTTTTTCCCCTACAGGAAACATTCCCTTGGAACATCTAACCAGCCACTGATTAGAGGGACTCAAAACAGGTTCTTTAAAAAAAAAAAAAGGGGGGTGGGGGGAAGCTATTCAAGACTGTACATTCTCATTAATGTATAGAGTCACATTTTGTTGGTACATTTCCACGAAAAAGATGCAAGAGATGAGACTTAATTAGAAACTGGGGGGGAAAAAAAAAATGCTATGAGCTTTAAAATTCCCAGAAGTTCTGCAAGAATTGCTAACCTTTTACCAGAATCCTCTAATTGTTTTCATTATCATTGTTAAGAAAGGATCACAGGGACAGAAGAATTTGCATCTAATGTCTCACAACAGGGCTCCCAATCACAGCAGCACACTCAGAAACATTCCCAGAAATAGCCAGGCTAGAAACTATTATAGACATCAAACCTCTCATTCTGGTTTGTTTTTTTCTTTTTTTACAGAAGGTCTTTTGGAGTAGTGAGATCCACTGTTTGAGTCCAATAATTTAAGCTTCATGACTACCTCATCTTTCCTAGCAGATACCTCTTGTTTAACAATTTGAATGCAGTTTAGAATCCTTTAAATTATTCATTACATATTCATTAAAATTATTAATCATTTTAATTATATGAAAGAAGTGCTGATCAGCTGCAGATGGAGGGCTTATTTCTTAAGTAGGCTAAGATTAAATTCCTTCCGTTTAACAATAAATTTACTCGGGCATTTTACTGCTAAAATAAACAGTGGTTGGTTTTCCTTAGAAGGAAACTATTTTGGAAATAGCTAAGAGAAAGTATAGTAAGTGTTCAGTTTAAGCAGTAAGGTTTTTGTTCATTTTTCATGAAACTTCTATATACATTGCACATCCTAGCCCCACCTGATTTTTCCATGGTTATTATTTTAGTTCACAAGGAATTGTCATAAATTGAACTGGAATTCCACATGTAGCACATATTCTCCTGTATTATTAGTAGCCTTCAGCCACAGCATGGAACCCTTGTTTGACAGCAATTTATCACAATATCTGTAGAAAGATAAACTCCAAACAGCGTGACAAAAAATACTTGTTCAAAGGACCGAACATAGTGAAAAGTGGGTTTACACATTAAAATTAAAACTAGTTACTCAGAACAATGCTGGCAGAGGTAGTTGCTGTCCTTGTAAAGCTCACGCTTACATGTTGCGGAACCTGGAGTGAGGTAATTTATTTTAACATACACACATAAAAAAGATAGAGGTTTCCTTCTGTGGAGCGCAAAGGGAGGGAAGAAAGAAAACCAGATGGACATGCATTCTACTGAGTGCTTCTAAAAAGCTTCCTTTCTTTCACAACAGCCTGTATATAGAGTGCAACTTGCTTAACACATCTGGCAGCCCAGGATGGTCAACTACTTTCCTCAAAATCTCTAAATCACCGTGAGTGTCACAAAGTTAGGCAGTTCCTCTAATGCTGAACAGTGCCCTGCACAGAATGCAGGGCCAGCGGATGGGTCAAGCTTTGGAACAAGCTACAAATAGTTTAATCGTGTAGATGAGGGGACTTAAGAGATGATGTAAAAATCACAGAGTCAGTAACACGTTTCATTTGTAGTTTCAGACCTACTAAATACATGCTGGTATAGACAGCTTAAAAATACTTTTTTCTAGAAGGTTGGCTGCTTTTTTTTGTTGGGTGGGGTTTTTTTGGTTGGTTGGGTTTGGCATGGGTTGTTTGCCAGCAGAGGCTGCTCTTTCCTTCTAGTTCAGAAAACACGTGCAACAGTTGTATAAACAGTAACTATAGAGAATCAAGTATTGTGGAAATTGCTTGTTCTAATGAAAGCAGTAACACTTGGAAGTTCAGCAAACAAAAGAGTAGTTTTCGCTAAATCCTACACTCCTCATTCATCCTCAAATGTTTTTCAGCAAAAGCTCATCATTTCTGTTTATTTCATTCAGTCAAAGAAGCCTACACAATAAGCCTACAGTTGAACCTCATTCAACAAATATATTACCTTTCTGTAATATTTATAGGCTTTTCTACAATATTTATTGCTGAGATATTTATGCACCTTGAGAGAAAAAGAGTTATTTTCTCAGCTCTGCAGCATGGCAAGAATGCTTATGCGACTTTGCACATGGGGAAGGTAAAAAAAAAAACAAAAAAAAAACCACACACACCAAACCTAATTTGGCTGGGAAGGATGTCCAGATCTCCAGAGTCTCTTCAGTCAGCACTAAGAACAAGCACTAAGAACACTACTTGTCCTCCTTTTTAGGTTTAAGGACCTAAAGCATTTCTCAGTGCTGTTTAAAGAATGGGTATATTTTACTTTCTAAGAAGTTGTAAGTCATTGAACAGCCTGACTAAGCCTGGGGTTGGACTAAATGACCTTTAAGGGTCCCTTCCAACCCAAACTATTCTATGATTCTATGATAATCCAGCTTTAAGCACTGTATTACAGTGTAAATTTTACTGCCACTTGAAGTCCCACTAGTAACAGATTACACTGAACCAAGTATTGCACAAACATGGGTGTTACCCAGGAAAATCATCATCTTGGAATATGACAAGGTGAGTAATAAATAGAACAAAGAAAGGTAAGGCAGAGGAAGGAGATTAACAAATAAAGGAAGTGTTTTATACTACGATTCTACTTTGCACAATAGCCAAGTATACTTGACAGTCATATTTATACACCTTAGTACTGTAGCCTAGGATGCCTTCCTGCAGCTTAAGACTCCAGCTTGCAGGATTCTTATAGCCCAGTACTTTGGCTGAGCCAAAGTCTACTGATGCCAAAAAGAAGTCCTTTTCATTTTTTAATCAGGGACAAAATTTGGCAGCCTCCAAGTTGATCAGCTGCGGTTCAGATTTCAAAAATACAGACTGTACCTAGACAAACCAAAACATAGACCTATAACATTTTCAGTTAAATAGCAGCTAGTCAGTCTAACATTAGAAACCACTTTGATCTTGGGTAGATTTTTAAGAAATTAAGACTTCTACAGCATTTAAGGTATGCTGTTCTAGCTTGTTCTAACTACCAGATCAAGATGTAACAAAAATATGAGGACTGTTTATAGAGCAGAAAACCACAACTTCCCACTTTTACCTTTTTTCCTGACACAATACAGATAGCCTTCAGAGAGAGGAATTCCTAGCAGGCTTTCAGTGCTTTAACATAGTCTTTAGGTTAAAAAAAAAAAAAAAAAAAAAAAAAAAAAAAAAAAAAAAGAACGCTAGAGAGGGAAAGGACCCTTTATCTTTATCTTCCCTGCGCAGGAACATCCAAGCTAAATTGGAATCTCCACGACTATACTTTTAAGAGAACTTCCTTTCATTAGCAAAGACCTCAACGATTCGATGAACTTGACTTTATGTGCTCTTTTCAGCTCCTGACATATTCATACAGCAAAGGACTGTTAGTCTACAGGGTAAAGTCAGCAGCAAACACAAGTGAAATGAACCACAATAAGATGACAAGCAATGAGAGCAATGGTTGTCAGAATAAGACCTTTCCACTAGTTTTGCTTGCTTTCTTTGTAGGATTTATCTGGCTTCTCTATTCCCATTAGACCTTTTACAATGTGCGTACACCAGCAGCAAAAAATAATTATATCCTCCAGCCCACAAAATTAGCATCCCACAAGGAACACCTATTACTGCTTCTGTTGCAGAGGATACATCTGGCTGTGTTCTGCAGGCTGCTTCTGCTTATTAGCCCAGACATCCATTGACTCCACTCTCACTTCCTCCTGAAACATCTACATAACTGTTCACCTGCTCACTAGGAGTATGAATTGTTTTGAATGGAAGCAGGTTGGGTTTATCTGTAACCTTTATAGCAAACACATAGAGCACCTCTTACTACAATTAAAGATGTACTGGCTCAAGTCGACTGCAATTGGTATTCAGTGAAGAAAAGTTGAGAGTATTTCTTTTCACTAGAGTGGCGTACGGGAGGGAAGCTCATTGGCCTATGCAAAAGGAGACAGCGATTCATGTACACAGTGCGGCACAGAAGAGCATGCTCCCATCAGAATCATCATCAGTTTTCCCAGACTGCTTTCCTGGTCTTTGAATTGATTACAGGGCCAAAAAAAAAAAAAAAAGAAAAATACACTTCAGAAAATTGTCAATGCTTAGAAAATAAAGCCTTAAGAAAAACCAAATGTCAAGAACATTTCTTATGATCCAAAGATTACATAGAGAGGAAACGGAGTTGTAACTACCACACTAAGCACACAGAAAAGGTTGAATGTGCTTGCAAAAACTGAACAGGAAGGCATTTAAAAGAGAGGGTGGGTGGAAGGGGACCAGGGGCAGAAGGAAGAGATCCCCAGGACAGATCATAAACTATGTCCATAAGATACAATTGTATTTTATAGGCATCAGATGAGCAGTTCAAAATACTCAGACTGAGCAGATGTAAATTATCAATACTGTACTTGTTATGCATGGTCCGTGGTCAGATTATCATATAAATCAACCATAACTGAGATTTTCAAGATCAGAACAACAATTCAAGAAGGGCACTGTGGCCTGCATAACAACCAACCAACCATCCACTTGGGAATCATGAGTTGTTTAATTTTCATGACGATCGGACAAAAAAATCATACCATGCTGGTAGAAGTAGTTAATTCACTGGAGCATAGGGCTGCCTGCTCAGGGAAAGAAGCAACAAACACACAATGTAGCAAAGGAAATTTCAATTACACATAAGGAAAAACTATTCTTCATAATGGGAGTGTTCAAACACTGGAACAAGTTGCCAGAGATGTTGTGGAATTCTGTCATTAAAGATATTTTGTAATTAAAGATACTGGGGACAAACTTTTTAGGAGGGCCTGTTGTGATAGGACAAGGGATAACGGTTTTAAACTAAAAGAGGGTAGATTTAGACTAGATAGAAGGAAGAAATGTTTTTATGCTGAGGGTTATGAAGCACTGCACAGGTTGCCCAGAAAGGTGGTCGATGTCTCATCCCTGAAAACATCCCAGGTCAGGCTGGACGGGGCTCTGAGCAACCTGGTCTAGTTGAACATGTCCCATACTCATTGCAGGGAGGTTGGACTAGATGGCCTTTAAAGGTCCCTTCCAACCCAAACTATTCTACGGTTCTATGATACTCAAAACTTGACTGGACAAGAACCTGATCTAACTTCAAAATTAGATCCAAATTTTATATTGTTCCTGTTTCGAGTAAGGGATTGGACCAAACGACCAGTCAAGATCCCTTCCAACCTTAATTATTACATGAATCTACAATATTTATCTTTCACATTCACTGTATGAACCCAAGGCCTTCAGTGCTCAATGGCAGCATTCCTCAGCGGAGCTGTTAGAAGCTAATTACTGGAAAATCTTGGACAGCTTAGAAAGAAATAAAAAACAGAAGGCATTTTACAGCTTCGTAGAATGGAAAGGAAATGGCCTACCCTATCAGTGTGATTTAATATTATATTATGCTTAATGAATTATATTTTGGATGATCAATGCACTGCATGACCTTTGTGTAAAATGCAGAAGCAAATCAGAAACTGTCAGGAAGAAACCAGAGAATTTGGCAGGTACTGCTCAGACTTCGGGCGCAGGAGAAGAAGGCTGAAATGTTATGGAATAAACATTCAGCTAGATGTTTACGGCAAAATTATTAGAAGTAACACGGAAAGTTAGGTGGCAAAATAAGTACCAATGTGAGTTTCAAATTTAACACTTTGTGGCTTGAACCAGGTGATCTTTGTGAATGGAAAATAGGATTATAAATAGTAATATATTGTTGTATGATTAATAACAATGATATAATGGATTAATTCTTTACCATTTTTGTTTCAGACTCTCTCTACGCTCACATACAGGTCATTATGTAGACCTATTTTCTGTTCACGTTTGGAAGGTTCTTCTTCAGAATCTCTAAGTGCAGGTTACTAAGTTTTCAGAAATATGCCAAACTGAACAATGTTAAATATAAAAGCACACCTAAACCAGGTCTCTCTCAGCAGAATTCTCATCAGAATAAATATCTGGGTTTGTTGTTTTAGGGTTTTTTCACATAAGTAATACTACCCACTAAATAAGTCATAACCCTAACCTGTTCACTGATGTTATCAAGGGAGAAAAGCAACTTTGTCCCTCTCCATTAGGATTTCACACAAATAGAACCGTATCAATACCTCTACAATGAGAACAAAGCCTTACAGTCTTTGGCCCAATTCAGAAAAGATGACTCTTGCTCTAATCTCAGGAAATGTGTTAGCGAAGCTTTTTCAGAGACGGAGGTCTGTTGGAAAGGGAGCTCATGGAACGGCTCTCAGATGAGCAAGCGTGGCAATGCTGCCTGGAACTGTCACTACTGCACTATGGGGTGCAGCTCCCACAGATTTTCAGAGGAATTTCCGAGTTCAGATTATCAACAAGTTCCAACTCTACTCATATTTCAATTGCTAGTCACATAATATATATACCTATAATAGTAATGAGACACTAAAGATTACAAGACAGTTGCAGCTCAATAGCCCATATGTTTGTCATCACTACTCCAGAATTTTAAGCCAGCAGAGCAGTATCAGTTTATTCTTACAATGACAAGTTTTAATATCTCAAGCTCATAGGTCTACTAAGAGCACTAGAGTATTCAGTAAATTCACAATTCACTTGAGCGTAAAGCCGTTTTCCGTTGTTATCAAAAGGTGTACACAACCTCTGAAAGAAGCCATATGAATAGGAATGTTTACCATGTCACTTGGCAAAGTCAGCCTCTAAAGCAGTTCTTGGATCACTCCATAAAGTGAATTATTGAGCTGTCACAACTAATTTTCCATAAGAAACTATATCAAAGATCAACAAATCTTTTTATAAACTGCACCAGGAGGTGTTACTGTTTCTTGAACTTGAACGAACAAAGTTGTCAAGAGGAATAATATGCCATTGTAAACAAGCACCAGATGGTAGAGTGATTTCTCTAATGCCCTTTTAAATATGAGTAACCATGAACACAGGAAAACACAGTCAAACATGAAGAGGAGGATATGTAGCTACATTAAACAAAGGTCATGATCTCAATTCTATTTTCCCCCAAAATACTTCCTAGGACTTAAGGAAACCACAAGGAAAATAGAGTCCTCCATTTTTAGAAATCAGCATTTAGGTACCACCAATTAGCATTAGCTCTTCTTCATGGTTTTCCACATCATAAGATTCTTCCTTCATTATTCATGCTGAGTGTCATCATGACAATATTGCTTTTAACTGTAAACACTCCCAACTGAACTACCTATTCAGAATTCATAGCAGCAGGACCTGGATTCATTATTTCACATACTGTAAGGAGTTTCAGAGGTAATGAACCTTTATTACTTCTGCTTCCTTTGCTCTTGGAAACCACAGTGGTGGCTGTAAAGGCAGTTCACATTTCCTATTTGTACCCCGTCATAAGAGGAGGTCCGTCATCCAGTAGGTATCCATTCTGTAGCAGTTTAGGTTAGAAGGTAAAGCAGATGAGGAAGGAAGCAGCAGCAAGGTGAAAATGTATATATGGTTTTCTGCCTTCCCAACAGTAAGAAACAAATATGGAATTCCTCATCTAAATCCTGAACTGTCTGTATTATCTAAAGAAGTTTTTTAGAAAAACCTTCTTTTTCTCTCACACTTATTTTTAAAACACATTTTCAAATTGGAGCCATGCTTTAAATACTTGTGTATGTATGTATGTACATATGTATTTAAAGTATGCCTTGACTTTGGAAAAAGACAGTATGTTGGTAGAAAAAAAGAATTCTCCTTCCTCCTTGCATAGTACTTATGCCTAGATTTAGGAAGTAACAATTTCCTCTAGCAAATTGATTATGAGGCTCTAGCTCACAAAGAAATAAGTTAAAACCCATACTGTGCAGCTTCACAATGTATTAAGTGTTCTGTTCTCAATGGCTCTAATTGACACAAGCATTAAACATTTAACTTTTTGTCTACAAAAACTAGGCCAGTCGGCTAATGTAATTCTGTCAGCAAGACATTTTCTAACAAGCAGTTTCTCTGTGAACTTGTAAAAATTATTAGAACACAACTACTTCCTCTCTTTATCCCAATAAGCCAACATGCAACAGTTAGAGAAAAAAAAAAAGGCAGATAACTGTAATGGAGTTATAAAAGACAACCCCCGTTCCAAATGTGCAAACAAGTGATATTTTGCAACTGCATGATTGCTTTTCCTTCTCAGACTCTCCACATGCAAGCTTAAGGGACAAAATAACGCCAAAGTGTTTCCTTTAGGAAATGCTGTTAATTTTTCATTTCAATGACAAGCTCCCCTCTCCCCCCATCCCAACAATAGTTCTCTTTCAATTTCTGACAACTCCTGTCCCCCAAATCAGGAGCAAAAAGACTTGAAAAAGTGAACACAAATCCTTATTCTATAATCAAGCTACAATCCTAATAAAGAGTGATATTAGGTGTTATTCAGTATCAGGACAGTCAGATTGCCCTTTCTGCACCATCTCACACCTGTGAACACAAGTTCTGTTTACATTTTCTGCTCATAGCTTGTATAGACATTTCCTGTTCAAACTGTCTCATCAAATCTTTCTAGTAACTTTTTGGAGACATCTAATTACTAACATGAGCTGCAGGTAACACCAACAGAGCGCACCGAAGGATGAACCTTATCCAGTCCCCCTTATCTCAGCAGCGTTGCAAAAAGCAAATGATGCCAATTTTCTTGACCCCATTGCTTTTTCTTACCTCCCCTCTCTAACAGATGCCTGCTTTCTTTCCCTTTCCCTTGCATTCCTCTTCCTTTGTCGTACAGACCATTGTCCTGAAGGCGCTACAAAAGGTCACTCTCTGGAAGGCTCCTTCACCTCTGCATGTAGCACTTCTCCTCAGCTGCAACACATCATGCAATTTAACCTTCTCTGGGTGTGCAGTTAAATCTTTGTTAACCCCTTACTGGCAAAAGTAGCATATAAATCCCACGGTTTAGGATCCAACTATCCTTCATCCAATCTCACTTTCTGGAGGCATTCTGGTATTTTAGAAACCGAAGTGGTTGCTATGCAGGCAGCTGAAAATGAAACACAAAAGAACGATTAGCAGCGTCCTGGCACAGAGTGCCGCACTGCTGCTGCCAGAACTCTTCCACAGACGTATTGTCTCCTAAGGGAGCTTAGAGGCCTTTGAGATCCTGCTGATAAGGAGAAGCCCTTAACAGTTTCCTTATTTCTACCACTGAAAACAATGAGACTTGAACCATCTACTCCTGCTGAAAGTACAAAAGGGCCACAAAGGGCTCAAACCTCATCGGTACAGGCACCCTGTCTGCCCACACCCCCGCAACACTACTGAAATAAGTTTTTTGGTATTTTTCCTTTTAGGTTTCATTTACTTTTAATACAACTGTGCACCCATACTTTCAGTGAGCATAGTGTCAGCTATGCAACATGACTGTCACAATGTCCTGACAGAGCCTTCAACCTAATCAGCAGGATGGGGTAAACGAGCTCCACAAGCACAAGGAGACAGAAGAATACCTGTCTAGATGCCTACATAAGTCAGCTGAATAGAGTCAGCAGCCCCCAAAGATGCTCCTGTGCAACTCTGTTCTATCATCAGCATCAAAAGTATTTATGCCAGAGTGCAGGAGAATTTGAAAAAGAGGAAATAGTGTGATACTGCAGAAATCACTCTGGGAACAAATTGAGGTTAATCTTACTGTCTCTGTGAAGTCAGCTGTATTTACACAAGCAGGATGCAAAACAAATACCCTAAATAGATGGATAGTTCTAAACTTTTACGTATCAGTGTAATAGCATGAGGGCAAATGCACACTATATAAATCACTCTCATAATACATGGGAAGTGAAATAGAAGAGCTCTGTAAGATGTTCTCAAGAGGGCACTAACGGATCTTGCTGAACAGCTTCATGGATAATCAGCAAGCAACTCTCTAACAAGCACAGAATGAGAAATTTTGAGGGTCACTGAACACCAGATGTCAGGCAACCTTATTTCAATGCTATTTTGTTTGGATATTCTGCAACTGATTCTGAACTGGAAAGCAAACAGTCCTCCTTGAAACACACGTTCCATGCATATGCCAGAAAGATCACAGTATGCACCACAGTGAGCAACAACCAATGATGAGCTTGGAGACTTTAACACATCCTCTGTGCCTTTATTCAAGTAGGTTTCACTGGGCTACTTAGCTCATCTCAGACTGCCACCCTGCTTGTTCTCTCATTTTACGATGCACCACTACAAACACTTCAGTATTTGGTATCCAGCCTACTATGTGCAATAGTTCATAAGAAATACCTAAAATTTTCTACTAAGAGAAAACTTAAGAGGACTGATGATAAATCAGTCTCTCTGCCCCGCTCCGGGGAGACCCCCCTGCAGTGCTGCATCCAGCTCTGGAGCCCTCGGCGCAGGAGAGACATGGAGCTGTTGGAGCGGGGCCAGAGGAGGCCCCAGCAACGCTCCGAGGGCTGGAACAGCTCTGCTGGGAGGACAGGCTGGGAGAGCTGGGGGGTTCAGCCTGGGGCAGAGAAAACTCCGGGGAGACCTTAGTGCAGCTGCCAGGGCTGAGAGGGGCTGAGGAGAAAGATGGGGACAGACTTCTTAGCGGGGCCTGTTGCAACAGGACAAGGGGTGATGGTTTTAAACTAAAAGAGGGCAGATTTAGACTAGATAGAAGGAAGACATTTTTCACAATGAGGGTGGTGAACCACCAGCACATGTTGCCCCGAGAGGTGGTAGATGCCCTGTCCCTGGAAACATCCCAGGTCAGGCTGGACGGGGCTCTGAGCAACCTGATCTAGTTGAAGATGTCCCTGCTCATGGCAGGGAGGTTGGACTAGATGGCCTGTAAAGGTCCCTTCAAACCCAAATCTATTCTATGATTCTGTAAGTTGCTGTCAGTAGTGGCTGCCCACACAATTAATAGCCTAAGAGTTACTGATATTAACGGAAAAGGAGGGAAAAAAAAGTGCAGACACAATTATGGAATGATAGAGTTTTCAATTCTTGGAGAAGTAAGGAGTGGGGTCAGCAGAATTACTAGCTTGGACTTCCAAAGGGCAGACTTCAGCCTGTTAAGGAGCCTGGTTTACAGGAAGGCTGGACATTCTTCAAGAAGAAAACCTTAAAGGCGCAGGAGCTGGCCGTCCCCATGTGCCAAAAGATGAGCCAGTGAGGAAGAAGACTGGCTTGGCTGAACAGAGAGCTTTGGCTGGAACTTCTGGAAAAAAGGAGAGTTTATGACCTTTGCAAGAAGAGGCAGGCAACTCTGGAGGACTACAAGGATGTTGTGAGTTTATGCAGGGAAAAAATTAGAAGGGCCAAAGCCTAACTAGAACTTACCCAGCTACTGCCATAAAAGACAATTACAAAATGTTTCTATAAATACATTAGCAACAAAAGGAGGGCTAAGGAGAATCTCATGGAGGGAAACAGTGACAAAGGATGAGGAAAAGGCTGGGGTACTTAATGCTGCCTTTGCCTCAGTCTTTAATAGTTGTCCTCCAGGTACCCAGCCCCCTGCGCTGGAAGACAGGGATGGAGAGCAGAATGAAGGCCCCATAATCCAAGGGGAAATAGCGACCTGTCACACCACTGAGACACACACAGGCCTATGGGATCCACCCAGGGGTACTGAGGGGCTGGCAGAGGTGCTCACTGAGCCACTTTCCATCATTTATCAGCAGTCCTGGCTACCCGGGGATGTCCCTTTTGATGGAAGTTAGCAAATGTGATGCCTATCTACAAGAAGGGCCAGAAGGAGGATCTGGGGAACTACAGGCCTGTCAGTCTGACCTCAGTGTTGGGGAAGGTTATGGAGCAGATCATCATGGGTGCCATCACACAGCACGTACAAGACAACCAGGAGATCAGTCCCAGTCAGCTTGGGTTTATGAAAGGCAGGTCCTGCTTGACTAACCTGATCTCCTTCTATGACAAGGTGATCTGCTCATTGGAAGAGGGAAAGGCTGTGGATGTTGTCTACCTAGACTTTAGTAAAGCCTTTGACACCATTTCCCACAGCATTCTCCTGGAGAAACTGGCTGCTCATGGCTTGGATGGGTGTGCTCTTTGCTGGGTAAAAAACTGGCTGGCGGGCCAGGCCCAAAGAGTTGTGGTGAATGGAGTTAAATCCAGTTGATGGCCAGTCACAAGTGGTGTTCCCCAGGGCTCAGTATTGGGGCCGGTTCTGTTTAATATCTTTACCGATGATCTGGGTAAGGGGATCGAGTGTTCCCTCAGTAAGTTTGCAGACAACACCAAGTTGGGTGGGAGTGTTGATCTGCTGGAGGGTAGGAAGGCTTTACAGAGGGATCTGGACAGGCTGAACTGATGGGCCGAGGCCGAGGTATGAGGTTCAACAAGGCTCAGTGCCAGGTCCTGCACTTGGGTCACAACAACCCCATGCAATGCTACAGGCTTGGGGAGGAGTGGCTGGAGAGCTGCACAGCGGAAAAGGACCTGGGGGTGTTGATCGACAGCTGAACATGAGCCAGCAGTGTGCCCAGGTGGCCAAGAAGGCCAACAGCGTCCTGGCTTGTATCCTGGCAATAATTTGTGGCCAGTGGGACTAGGGAAGTGATCGTACGCAGCACTGCTGAGGCCGCACCTCGAATACTGTGTTCAGCTTTGGGCCCCTCACTACAAGGAAGACATTGAGGTGCTGGAGCGTGTCCAGAGAAGGGCAACGAAGCTGGTGAGGGGTCAGGAGCACAAGTCTTATGAGGGACGGCTGAAGGAACTGAGGTTGTTGAGCCTGGAGAAAAGGAGGATGAGGGGAGACCTTAGCGCTCTCTACAACTACCTGAAAGGAGGCTGTGGTGAGGTGGGCATCCGTCTCTTCTCCCAAGCAACAAGGGAGAGGACAAGAGGAAATGACCTCAAGTTGCACCAGGGGAGGTTTAGATTAGATATTAGGAAAAATTTATTCACCAAAGGGGTTGTTAAGCATTGGAACAGGCTGCCCAGGGAAGTGGTGGAGTCACTATCCCTTGGAGGCATTTAAAAGACATGTAGATGTGGTGCTTAGGTTTAGTGGTGGACTTGGCAGTGCTAGGTCAATGGTTGGACTTGATGATATTAAGGGTCTTTTCCAAGCTAAAGTATTCTATGATTCTATGATTTCAATTACAGAATTCTGATGAGACCATGGAAACCACACATAGAGATATTCAGAAGACTAAAAGGCAGACAGATTTTTAACAGATTTTGCAAGGTTTCAGGGCATGTCAAGAACTCCGCTCCCATGGGGTAATTCACAGGATTTTAACTATGGAAAGACACCTCTGAAAACGTGGCCTAACATCATGTTAATACAGATCTAGCATAACACAGGTTCTGACACTGTAGTCTAGGCATGCCACTAACTGCCCTCAGCTGTGAAATCAAATTCAAGTGCGCATACTGCATGATAAACAACACCTGGATGCATACTGGCCTACTGAGCAAATCTATACAGCAAAAAGAAGATACAGTTGCAACATAAGTACACATAACCACGCTACCTTTAACTTAGCAAAGATACAGAAGCACAGTGTTTAGCACAGGCTGGCAAGTCAGACACAAGCCCTCCATGAACAGTTACTACATCAGCTCCTGTCAAAAGGAAATACAAAAACCATCATAACTTGGTCTTTGCTGCTTTTTACCTGCAAAATTAATTTAAGCTGCTAAACTAGCCTGTACATGTCTATTTGTGCCATCACCTCTTCATTTTGCTGTGAAGTCATTCTGTCTGAAAGGAAATAAAACATATACAACTGAGTAACGATAAATGGTAGAAAATAGGTCTGTGCTTTGGGAAAAACTGAAGAGGCCCAGAGAAAGAGCTACAGATCCAGAACATTTGCCAAAGCTAGGGCTATAGATGATGGGACCAAGGTCATTGAACTGAGGTAAGTGTCCTCCCAGAGATATCAGAGTGGAGGGGAGATTCAATTCCACGTTAGAAATCAAAATTCTGGCCTGGCTCCAATTCCAACCCACTTTAGAAGTGCTCTAACTGAAATTTGTAACACACAACTTCAGAATCAGTGACTTGTAGTTTATTACGACATCCTATTCATCCTCATTTCTTAAGAAATTACTGGACTCAATTCCTATCTATCATTAAATTATTCCTATATTTCACTGCATCAGTTAATAAAGATCTAAAACAAAATAACATTTAATGCACTTCACAGGTTTTAAAAAAATCAAGTATTATGTCCTAGCTATAGTGAGAGCATCTCTGCCATTGGTTCTGCAGCATCATTCTTATTTAATAAACTCCTGAGACCCTAGCTCATCTTCAAGTTGATATTTAGCATAGAAGAGTGTTTTTCTTTCTTTGCCTTAATTATGAGCTCCCTATTTGCCTCTTTCACATACTTTCCATGGTATCAATATCTATTTGCTGAGATTACAAGTAATAAATCACTAAATGAGAAATAATAAATAGAAGAGAGAATGCTTTGCAGCACACTTAGAGAACAGATGGACAGACAGTCTGAGTTGATGGCACCTGCAAGCAACGTAATTTTCTCTACTGGAGGGATCAAAGAAAAGTCCAGTCCCCAAACCACTAAAGCCTGCAGAACAGTGTGACAGTTTAATCAGGCATGAGAAGTCCCCATGCTAAACAAACCCACATTCGCAGCATGTCACCATACAGAAGTAAGCCTTGTGCTGCAAATGCCAGTGGATCTGTGGTGATGGAAGAAGGGTGTCACCCCAGGCATTTTTTGCAGATGCTGATAGAAGCAAAATGTTCCCATATTCAATAAGCCCTAATAAAAGAGTTTTTGGTGAAAGCATTTCTTCAGCGGGCAAGCAAAGTGTCGTCTTCACAAAATGTGTCATCTTCAAGAGGATCTGTTCCAGCTTGAGAAAAAACAGTAGCTGAACAGTTGGCTCACATTTCTGTTCTGTCCAGTCCCCAGACTGTGACGGATGGGATGGTGCTGGTGGTACCAACAGAGCACTGAGATGGCTTAAATTTTCAGAAGGGAGACAGTCTGCTCTTGGGCAGTGCTTATCCCACACTGCTAGCCCCAATGAAGGTTTGAAGTCTGAACAAGACTAATAAATAACAATACTTCATATTCTACAATGTTAGGTATCTGCAATTTCTTCCATATACTTCCAACTTGTTTATATCAATTTACTTGAGGCTGAGGCTCTCTTCCTCTTCATTACCTTCATGATCCAAAGCCAAAAACAAAGGCTCAGTGAAGTAAGCTTAGCTTCTGGCTTCTCTTGTAAGGTATTCTAGTCTAATTACACTTCAGCTCTCATTTAGAGTGTTTGTTTACAATGCCCTGTGCCCCTCCTAGTAACAGACACAAGTATCTGTTTACTGGCAGCAGTACTGTTTTTCTAAAAGGGTTTTACTGGAAAACAGTTTTACTCTTGCCTTTTCTTCTAAAGCTACTATTTGCTAGACAATGCCTCCTCATCTCCCCACCCAGCCACACACAAAAGCCAACACGTTATTTTCATTCAGTTTTACAGCTTCATTCCATTTCCCATCCAGACTGCAGAAATCATCCTGAAAATAAGGCAATGTGGCATGAAGCCAAATGCACTGACTTTATTTCCTGACCAAAATCAACAGCGTTGCACCGACTACAAGCACTTCCTCTTGATGCCATCAGTAACAGATCAACACCTACTAGACAAAGAAATCATTCTTTGCTTTCATGAATCAGAAACCAAGTTTTCTCCGACTTTCACATTCCACTTAAATTAACTGAAAATATTTGTAAAACCACAAATCAAACAAGTACCTCCTTCAGGTTATGTTGCAATTTATGTTAAAATGTTAAATTTTGTTAACATTTCTGTTAGAATACCTTCAGTATTACAAAAAGTTAGCCCCCAAGGACACTGAGATAGCCTGACTCTAGCAGTCTGATTGCTTCTATCTACATATATATAGCATTCTAAGCAACTCTGTAGATACAAAGATGAAATCCAGTTGTAAAGCTGTACTCATCCATGCCAGTGAGGATCAGAGGAAAAACATCATCTGGTGCTATCGCTACCATCTTCTATTTTCTGTCTACATAGGATTCCTATAAAAATTTTTCAAAATGCAGAGTGAAAAGATTGATTTTGTACATAAAAGTATATTTCCACAACAACATCAGTGAAAAATATGTTAGTATAAATATAGACATGGGTGTATCTTTCACTTCTACCACTGTCAGTGAGAAACAACACCACAAATCTACCTGCGCTATTACTTTGTGGACATTCATCCAGATAGGCTCTCAGGCACGCAGAAACTCTAATGCTCACTCTGCATGCCTGCAAAGTGTGCTATGTCTCTCAAGAGCAAGAAAACTGACCTATGTCAAGTAAATTGGCATCACAGTATGCAGAACGGAAACCTGCTTTGTGAATGCCCAGTATGGATCACCTCGCATGGAATCAGGAACTGCAAAGTTCTTCAATAACATTTGCTGGAACTTTAAAAGTTCCTTTAAAAAGTTCTTTTGCCACTTTAATGACTTTTTTCCCCCAAAAAATATTCAAGCAAATTAATTAATCAGAGAGAGATGTCTATCATAATCTTAAATTGTAAGCATCTCCAGAAGAGTAGGTTAGTAAAGCCCTCATTGTGATGATACACTTTCAGATAGCTCACTCAGATACAGGCCAGCAGACTGGTTGGATTTCTATGATGAATATTACCATCCTTAAACTAAAGGTATAAAACTGGAATTCAAAACTGCATTGGAGTTAATTGGTCAACATGCATTTTAAAATTACACCAAATTCAGATCTCAAAACATTCCCTGAAATAAAAGGGCCTACCTTAACCACCTCTGATGGTTACACTTGCTCAGTTCTTCCAGCTATTCCCCATGGCCAGCACCAAAAGTGACTGATCTCTCTCAGGTACCTAGAAATGGTGTTTCTTATCGCACAACCAAATTCCAAAAGAAAGCATCTACTCCTCACCATATCCTTCCCAATGATTTCTTCAAGAGCCCATCCTGCTTCAGTCTCAGTTGTTCTATTCAAAGTCTGCCTCAGACAAGCTTGACCAGTCCTTTCCTCCTTCACCTCAAGAGCTGAAGTCATGCATACCTTTACTGAGCTGCATTAAATAGGGGGAGCCCACGTTCACCTCCTCTTGTAAGTTCTGGAGCTTGGGGCCCATAACAGATCCCCCTGCCCCCCAAAATCATACTTTCTTCCCAACACCTTTCTCCACGCAATAGTTCATATTTCTTTGCTAGGAAACAGGTTCTCCCTCTACTAATCTATAGCTATACTTCAATCACAAGTTTCCACAGCTTATCACCATGATATTTAGCCCAGGAGTAAACAGGGTCAAATTAACCTTTGTTTACCTTTGCTGGATTTGGTTTTGACCAGTCATAAACAAAGGAATCTAAGCTATCACAGGGTGACTTAAATAGAAGTTACAGGTATGTTAATTCTAACTCTTGGTACCATTTATTTATCTTGACTGGCCTTTTTTGGTTTTTTTTTGTTGAAGGGTGTCTGTTTATTTGTTTGTTTTTTAATTTGGGCTTACATTTGTGCAAAGCTTGAATTGTTCAGTGTTATTACCACTCAAAGTCTCACTTGAGAGCAGATTCACCTTCTGTACTTTACCTGTCTCCAGCAGGTAAAGTTGATCCTGGGAACTAGCCTGACATTACTGATCCTTTCCTCTGAGCAGTGCTCCTCTGTTTCACCATGTACTGGCATTTCCACACGTATTAAGTGTTTAAGTCTAATGATCTCTGACAATGACTACCATGATAATTGTAGGCAACAACCAACAGCATGTGTTTCATATCATATCAAGATTGACCTAAAAGAATCCTAAAAATGGTGGGAGTGACATCACCGCTAGAATTCATCTTACACTGGTAAATAGTTATTCATACAGGAATTCAAGTGACTTACATGACAGCCTGGTAAACACCCACCACTGTGTTGTATCTGTCTCCTGGAGAACACAGCACCTTTAACTTCCTTTTCTTGCCCTTCCTGGCAAAGATCTTCATATGTTTGCCCTCACTAAAAAATGAAGTAAAAAATATTAAGGCATATACTACTGTTAATATGATTAATACATATGAGTAGAAGGAATTAACAAAAAACCCTAACCAAACAAACCAACTTGGGCAGTGCCAGGCAGCACTTCCTACACAAAATAAGCCTGTTTGCTATATACTTAACACTGACAGAGTATACCTAACAGTGCCCGAGGCCAGCTCTCGTAGTACAAGTACCTCTAATGCAGCCAAATTACTCTGAGTCAGTCACTCAAGATATCTAAATGGACAGCATCATAATGCTTGCTAGACTGATAGGAGCTTTCAGGGGCATTCAATTAAAAGGCATTTTATAATTACTGATAATGTAACTCCTAGGATGATAAATTGCAGGCTCCTTTTTGTCACAGTTTTACAATGTCCTCTGGTGCAAAATAATTAGTAGGTAACTTTGTTGATTTATAGGCAGCTACTCAACTCCTGTAGTTACAGTACTGTTTGGTTTCTACCATTCTTCAAATGAACAGATATTACATACACATTTCCCCTTTGACCTGCAGTATCTCTTCTCTGTGGATGCTCTTGACAGATAAAGAGTGATCCTACTTCCCTTGTCAAAAACTAACAGAGATAGATGAATCTGTTATTCAGGTGATACCTGGCATGCAGCAAGTCCCACCATTTTACATGTCTTTCGTTGGGTCAATTGTTTCCTTCAGCCCAAAAAACCCTCTGTATCAGCTGAAAACATTCATAAGTTATCACAGAGCCTACACAAAACCCCAATGTCTTACCTACCGCACATAAAGAATTCTGAATTTTAATAAAGGCTCCCTAGCAAAACCAGACAAGGACTCAAGAGAAGAGATTCTACAAACACAATTTTATCTTGTATTAACTAAACTTGAAATAAGCTTGCTATTTCTTTTTAAAGCTTCTGGATTCCAATCTGCGCCCACCTCCCTATTTCAAGGTGATACTTCTGTTCCTGGAAACTGGAAAGGTCTGATCTGACATTCATCATAAGTGTGATAATAACTTCTAATTCAATTACATAGATTTCTATTTCATTAATGCATAGCAGAATCAGCACCAACTGGAGATGACAAACGTGAATCCATAGCATGTGCTGAATACTTACTCAGTAGTCTTAAGATTTTATATTAATAAGCTAATTAACATTTTAACACCATCGCTTTTGTAAATGGACCTTTCAAAATGCCTTATCTGCCCTAGATTTCATCTTTACATGAAATAATTGTTGCTATGTAACAATTGTTATAACCTATGTTGCACTTAAACAAATGCCCATTCTCCAGACTTATCCTGTGGTTGCTCAGAATATCAGTGCAGTTACCAGCAGAGTAACTGTGCCTTCTTCAAAGTGGTTACAAAACTCAAATTAAGTTGAGAGCCAATATTTTTAAACATGAAAGCAAGAAAAGTCTGAAGTAATTAAGTCTGATTTGAGTAATTCACACAATCACAGAATAGTTCAAGTTGGAAGGGGTCTCTGGAAGCCATCTTGTGCAACTCCCTGCTCAACAGAGCAGGTTGACCAGGACCCTGACCAAATGGTATCTCTAAGTATGAAAATTCCACAGCGTCTCTGGGCAGCCTGTTCCAGTGCTCCTGTCCTACTGAAGTCAAGACACACAATATCTACTGCTCTCCCCTCTTTGAGAGATGGGACTCTTCTAAGCAGATCCTTGAAGAGGCCAAAGTCTTCTCTCCTGGACAATGGCGTTGTGATCTTGCTTATTTAAAAAAAAAAGAAAAAAAAGAAAAAAGTTAACAATCTGTTTCACCTTTTGCTTGCCTTAAACTTGGTATATACCTCTTCTTTTGCTACTTTACTTCCCCAAATACCAAAAGCTTTATGTGGACATCAGGCATCCTTTCCTGGGCAGTTCACCACCTGCTTTCTAGGCCCAGTGAGGACACAAGTAAATGATCCTCCAGCTCTTAGCAGCATCTGATCCAATGGTGGAACTAACGCACACTAAACGGTTAGCGCTCCCCTGAATGCCGTGGAGATGAGTTGCTATTAATATCCCAGGCTGTGCATGAGCCGTTCCTAACATACACTTATCCAAAAGGCAGTGGCTTGAGTTCAATTTACTTCTTATACTGTGGGATTTCATATGTTTACCCTTAATAAATTGTCACACTGTCAGCACGTCAGCAGACCGTTCTCTCCCCAGGACTAGTAGCTCTTTGAAGAGGTAGCGAGAGGTGAAACTTCCAGTGAAACTGTGCTAAGTGACAGATGAACAGGAACAGAGAGGAAAAAGTGAATGTGTCGAAGGAACTTCTACATCTTTTTTCACTTTTTTGTTTTAATTGAAACATGAGTAAGAAAATACTCCCTGTGTGTAACAAGTTTTTTAAGTATTCAGCCACATTTTCAATTAAGAGAATCCCTACGCATGTGTTTGTCTGTTTTCCCTTTTTGTGAATACTAGCAAGGAAACCTTTAAAGTTATTTCAAGTGCTTTTCTCCAGTGTTGAATTTATGTGTAAACTTAGAGAAAAGGGGATAAAACACAAACATCTGTCATTTTGGCAATGAAATGCCTTGCTGTCTCTGGATAGCTTGCCAACCTTTCCCTTCAGTACCTTTCCCGTACCTACTTGCTGCTTTAGCCAATGACACTTCACATGCTCAGCTTTGCATTACCCGCTTCTTGTAGGAACAAAATTCAGTGCGGCTACATCTCTGTGCACGTGTGTTGGCCTTTCACATACTGCCAATCTGCACAGAACAGACCTTGCAACAAACAAACGAAAGATGTCTTCGGGCACTGGTTTCTAGTTCCAACCCTTCACCAAGACCAAGTGCACTTCAAGGGGCTGCAGTACTAGGCGTGCACCAGTTCTGCAGGTTTTATAGATTTCCATCATTTGACTCGAATCAACAGTGGCATACAACATTTCTGTGACGAGTACAGTCTGGTTTTGTTCAGATTGCTGACAGCCCATGATTTCCTTTTACTACCAAAGGTTTTGTTTGTTTTTTTGTTTTAAAAAAGAAAAACAGCCCTGGGCTGTTTCTTCTTAACTTGAATTAAAGTCTTCAGGCACTCTTCCTTATGGATTTGTCTCCTCATTAAAGCTCTTACAGAGACTAAAATGACCAGATTAATATTTAAAATGATATCTTACTATTTAAAGCTACATCATGGATGAACCACAAGAAGGGGACTGGGGGAGCAAAGTCCCTCCCACTGTAAGAGATGATCAGGTTCAAGACCACCTGGGAAACCTGAACATGCACAGGTCTATGGGACCTGATGAGATGCACCCCAGAGTGCTGAGGGAACTGGCTGATGTAGTTGCCAAGGCACTCTCCATGATATTTGAAAAGTCCTGGCAGTCAGGTGAAGTCCCTGGAGACTGGAAAAAGGGAAACGTTGCACCTATTTTTAAAAAGAGGTAGCAAGGAGCACCCTGGGAACTGCCAATCCATCAGCCTCACCTCTGTGCCTGGGAAGATCATGGAACAGATCCTCTTAGCAGCTATGCTAAGGCACATGGAGGACAGGGAGGTGAGTCAAGACAGCCAGCATGGCTTCAGCAAGGGCAAGTCCTGCCTGACCAACTTAGTGGCCTTCTATGGTGGAGTGACCACATCAGTGGATAGGGAAGAGCTACCGATGTCATCTATCTGGACTTCTGTAAGGCCTTTGACACCATCCCCCCCAACATCCTTCTCTCTAAATTGGAGAGTTATGGATTTGATGGGAGGACTGTTGGGTGGATGAGGAGTTGGTTGGATGGTCACATCCAGAGGGTAGTGATCAATGGCTCAATGTCCAGATGGAGACTGGTGATGAGTGGTGTTCCTCAGGAGCCTGTATTGGGACCAATACTCTTCAGTACCTTCATCAATGACATAGTGGGACCAAGTGCACCCTCAGCACGTTTGCAGACAACACCAAGCTGAGTGGTGCAGCTGACAAGCCTGAGGGATGAGATACCATCCAGAGGCACCTGGACAAGCTCAAGAAATGGGCCCCTGTGAACCTCATGAGGTTCAACAAGGCCAAGTTCAAGGTCCTGCACCTGGGCTGGGACAATGCCCGGTATCAAGAGAGGCTGGGGGATGAAGGGATTGAGAGCAGCCCTGCTGAGAAGGACTTGGGGCTACTGGTGGATGAAAAGCTGGACATGAGCCAGCAATGTGCGCTCACAGCCCAGAAGGCCAACCATGTCCTGGGCTGCATCCAAAGCAGCGTGGCCAGCAGGGCGAAGGAGGGGATTCTGCCCCTCTACTCTGCTCTGGGAAGACCCCCCCGCAGGGCTGTGTCCAGCTCCAGAGTCCTCAGCACAGGACAGACATGGAGCTGTTGGAGAGGGTCCAGAGGAGGCCACAAAAATCATTAGAGGGATGGAACAGCTCTGCTGGGAGAGTTGGGGTTGTTCAGCCTGGAGAAGGCTTCAGGGAGACCTTATTGCAGCCTGCCAGGACTGAATGGGGGCTTAGAGGAAAGATGGGGACAGACTTTTTAGCAGGGCGTGTTGCGATAGGACAAGGGGTGATGGTTTTAAACTAGAAGAGGGCAGATTTAGACTAGATCCAAGGAAAACATTTTTCACTATGAGGGTAGTGAGGCACTGGCACAGGTTGCCCAGAGAAGCTCTGGATGCTCCATCTCTGACAGTGTTCAAGGCCAGGTTGGATGGGGCTCTGAGTAACCTGGTCTAGTGGAAGGTGTCCCGGCCCATGGCAGGGGGGGTGGAACTAGATGACCTTTAAGGTCCTTTCCAACCCAAACCATTCGATGATTCTATGAATTTGAAAACTAACTCTGAAAGTTTGATGAAACATCGAACATTAGTCAACACAAATACATTATTATATTTCTATTCCTTGATGCTTCCTGTAGTTTTCATTTTCTCTGCTTGTAAAGAACACATTTTCTTTCTTTCAATTCCCTTTGTGTTCCTATCATTCTTCCTTCCTCTAATTTCTTCTCTGTCATTATGGCAAGACAAATGGAGAAAGAAATTGGGTCTGTTAAAAAGAAAAGCAGAAAGCTCCTTCTTTGCCATAACTCAAGCAATCATTTTCCTTCCTTTTATTTTATAATTTTTTTTTCCAGTACTCAAAGCTAAAGATAAATCCCAGCACCACTGAGTTATGGTTAGTCCGCTTCCTTCACGGATGCTTATATTACTTAATATAGACTGTGTTCAGAGAGAGCAAACAGAGAAAAAAAGTAAAAAATAAAAAATAAATAGCAAAACAAATTCTATTTTTCTGTCTTTCATATTCATCACTGGCTTGATATTTTATTTCCCTGAAATTATTTCTTCTTGTTTATATAGAGCAGAAGATCATGTACAAAACAATCATTCTTTTGGTCAAAATTTTAGATGCCCTATTAAAGGAAAGTGCTGCAGTAACAGGAGACAGAGTCAGGATATGCACGTGTTCTTGAAGAACAAGTGTAACAAGCAAAGAGGACTCAGCCAAACTGCTTGTTAGGAGGATGTGGCCTGGATTACTCTATCAAACAGTGCTAATGGGTTTGGGAGGGAAAACAACGACATAGGTATGCTACAGTTTCATTAAATTCCTTGAAAATCTGCTCTTGGTTTGTTGGCTGATCTGTACTTATTTGTGCATCCAAAAATAGGTGGGACTGACCAATGTTATGTATTTTGAGTGTGAAGCTTTCAAGACACAAACAAGACTTAAAGTAAGCCATGGTCACATCCCTGGAGAAGTTCTGAATCTACAGCAGTTCTGCGGTAACCCCGAGATAGTGGTTTTGCGTTTCACTTAACATAGCTCCCACCAAATGTGGGAACAGCAGCAGAACTGTTTCTATGCAGTCCTGGCGAGGATTATGACTTCATTCAAGTTCTTCCTGATTAGTTCCATGATGTACATTGGAATCTATCACCTTCCACAGATATAATTTGTATCTTTATTGTGTAAATCTTTCAAATCAGTAAGTTGTTCCTGTAAATGTTACATAATCCCAATCTGGACAGAGCATTACCAAAGAACTTCTTTTCATGGAAAAAGTGAAAAATCCTTCTCTGCTAAAACCAGGATGTTTCCTCAGTTCCAAGAAAACAGTTAAAAGCAAATTATATGCCTAATTTAATGACATTGTAAGAGCTTTCCCTGTGGTATTTCTTGGTTTTTATTAAAAGTTCTAAATATTTTCTGGTGATGACTACAGTGTCTGTATTAACTGGGTCATAACACATTTTTAAAGAAGACATGAGACTAGTATACTGTGGTGCAGAGTGCTGCACTATAAAGTACTTAAAGGCATAATGGAATTAGTGATCCATTTTTCAAAGCCATTTCTAGTACACTCCTAAATAAACTCAAAGATTCAATGATTAGTTATTTAAATTTATGCAGAGAACTATAGTTTCCACATTTCGTGTTAGCTGCATTGTGTGACACACTAGAATTAATAAAATAAATTACTTTTTAAAGGATCAGTATGATTTCATTAGCAGCAAAACCAGGGTTCATTTGTTTTCTGTCCTCATTTTGATCCAGAGTCATACGCTCAGTCCCCAGGAAGATAATGGTACTGGAGTGCTATAAGGAAGCTAATAGCTGTGCTTAATAGGGGAACCCAAAGCACAGAGGCAGAAAAAGTAAGATGATTTATTCCTGTTAACTTGCTGAATGAAAGCAAGGATCACACTGTTATAAAAAAATCTTAGCTTATAAATATTGTGAATTTAGAGCAATATCTGGAAAGTAGAATGATGATTTGGAGAAAGGTAGCTTTGGGTATGTATTGTCCCTTCATCACTGAGCGCTTCTTAAACTCTCTGAGCACAAAACAATATATTATTCCTCAGATCTATTTCAAATGTCACTACATCAACGTAAGCTCTTGGCATGCTTGCGTTAGCTTGGCTACTACCAGCAATAGCACAAAGGTTCCTGTCTCTGCTTTACGGACTGCTCTTGAGAAAAATCCAGGCAGGTAAGAGACTTTGCTTATGCACAAACAAAATGCCCTTGGTTTTTCCCTTTGATAGGGGTGCTAATATTATATTACCCCTTCTATTCAAACATCCCTTTACAACACAAAACATTGTACACAAAACATACAAAAGTAGTACTGCTGGCAGAAGAGAGCTGGATAAGGCTTCACATGGAGACAGAAGAGCTGAAGAAAGAATTTAAGATTTTGCTGCACGTAGCCCATGATGTAGGTTAAATGTAATAATGTTCAGGTGCACCTGTGAGCAATGGACAAAATAGTTTATTTAATAGCTTTTTTCCCCTTGGATTTTTTTCTATTTTGTTTCAGTTTACTATCTGTAATAAACTTGTTTCCAGGCCGAGCTTGTGTATGTTAACTTATCTTCCTGCACTTCAAGGAGCTCTCTTTTCAGAATGCGTTCTGTTATAAAGCTCCTGCTAAACTTTGCCTGAAAAGAAACGTATACGAGGACAATAATGTTAATGTCAGTTTTCCTTTCAGCTGTATGAACAAAGAAATACCGAAGCAACTTCACAGAAATGCATAGACTGGTGCAAAGGAAGGGGAGGAAAGACGTTATGAACACAGTGCTAGTTAGTTCTGGCAGCCCCTTTCTGAGCCCACTGCTCAACTAAAGCTGCTCTAGAAAAGCGTTCTCCTTGGACTCCCTTCTCGTCTGTGCTCAGAAACACATGGCATCCATAAATACTTCTCGTTCCACCCCAGAGCTGCATGCGGGGCTGGCAGCAATGAAGTAAATAAGCGCACAGACGAGACCAACTTTTTATGAAAAAACCAGCAGGCCTCTCAGCTGTGAAGAAAAACAATAAACACCACATGCAGTAGGAGATGAAGACAAATGGATAAAGCCTCCGGAGAGTCACCTAAACTTCCACTGAAAGGCCTACTGTCTCCTTGAATCCCTCTTCCACTTACTAAAGACCCTTTTTATCACTTACAAATACTTATTTTTTACATAGGTTTTATACCCATGCTAACATCTTTTTTTAAGTAGACTATTAAAAACAGTGCGATGTGATGAATTCTACAAACACTGCAGCCTTGTATAAAACAGCATCAAAACACTTCAACAATTTCTGGAGCTGTTCTTTGCATTTTTCAAGAGTATAATGTGTTTGTCAGGGTACTTTTTTTCCTCACAAATGCAATTCAAGTTGCTTCGCACAGATTCTCCTGGATGGACTAATTGCTCTTTTCTTCATAAAACATAAAAACAAAAAAACAGAAAAACTGATCATCAGTCTGATTAACAATGAGAACAATTTGCAGATATAGTCAAGACACATGGATGCTACCTATTCCTTCTTATATTATCCTAAAGTTAACTTATTTATTTTACTGGAAAGAGTCCTAAATCACCCTGAGAAGTAGATTTATGTGTGTGTCTGTAGCACAAAGATCTGTGAAAAGACTTCTACTGAGCAGTTACATCACATATCAAGAAATTATATAAGAACCAGTAAGGATATTAAATGAAACCTGTCGAACAGATTTTTAGTATAATTTTCAGTCAAACTAAACAGAATTGAACTCTCATAGTTCGGAATATGAACCACATATGGTATCTTGGCATTCATCAACTTTCATCCCTGAAAGGCTTACAGGGAACAGTTAAAAGGAGCTTGTTATTGACATTAAGAAGAAACTACCAAAGACAATACTTCTAAAGGAAATACAAAAAATGCTTGCCAAAACCAAGTCTTAAAGTGATTCATATTCCTTCTAAGACTGCTTCAAAAACAAAGGGAGAAATCTCTCTATTCAAAAGTTCCAAAATAACCTTAATCATGAGAAGAGTTGAAACTCACACTTTTCTTTAAAGTAATTTAATCCTCTTGAAAAGGGATTTGGAATTTTTATCAGCTTTTGTTTCAGTCTTCTTTCACTCGTCTTCTATAAAGTATATGCGAACTGCAAACACAAGTAAGTATTTGCCAACTACGTAACTATGGCCCCTATAGTGCAGATGCAGTTTATGCCAACCTGCCACTGAGGTTCCTTGAGATTTTTTTTTGCACAATCATCATCCTTAAGAAGCAATAAGGATGAAACATTTCAAACACCATGCCTATGGGAGTGCCAGTTAGGTTTTTTTTTCCTCTCCCCTTTGAGCATTTCCAAGTCATAAGCATGTGATGACACAAACACATTTATTCCTCTGTTACAAACAGCATAATGGAAAATTAAAAGACAGGTATTTCGTTCTGGCTGCCAAGCTTCCTACTGTTGCTTCTTCAGAGCCAAGCTAATAATTAGGAAAAAAATTAATTTAAGTGGGAGTGTAAATATGCTGGATCCACCTCAAAGAACTCCAGCCAAAGAGATGTAGCAGTTATTTCTTTTCAAGTGGCTTCTTCATATTTGAGGTGGGTTGTTAAGGGTTGTAAAATTCTAGTCAAAAAATGAGTGATGGGTTGCAAACCAAGCATTACAGCACAGCGCACAGGACTGCTAAATCTCAGGCTGTATTTTCTGACTAGCTCCATGCTATAACTTGTATTTCGAAAAGGGCATGCCTGATGCATGTCACAAGATGTGCAAAAAAAACCCCCGAAATAGCAAAACCAAACCGTGACAATCTCATATCCCCAAACCTTCCAAACCCAGATCTTAATTTAAAAAGTAGCTACTAGATGACTGAGTAACTAGAAAGTTACTCAAACTGACTAAAGTTTTCTCTTGTGACTTTCCAGCATATGGTTTAGAGGTGCTCAAAAACATGCATGCAGCCTTTCTTTCATCTGAACATACAAAAGGTTGGATGTGTCTCAACTAAAAGCAGAGAAAACCAAACAAAACCTGCAACAAGGGAAAAAAGAAAAATCACAATTTAAGCGGTTCAGGGTTCAGGCCCTGCACTTATCACACTTCTGAAACCACAGAGTAACTGTTTGATCTGACATAATTCAGAGCGCTTCTTTTTAAGAAGTCCTGTTGCAGCTATGACGTCTTTTCCCACAAATGATCATATTCATAGATTGTATAAAAGAATAATCTTCTTCACAAAAATTGTTGGCTTCGTTAGGAAGGCATCTTGGCTCTATCCTAAATTCTTAGCACAAACAGATTTCATTTTTTCACTGAAAATATCTGCAAGCTTTTTGAACAAAATCCAGTATAAAAGTGAATTAGAGTTGTTCTGTTAAGTCCAGTCAAATTTGAATTTGAACACTTTTGGAAAATATCAGGTTGAGTCAAGTCACATTTTAAAAATATTAAAAATACCCATCAATTTGCAAACATATTCAATATTTTCTGGGTTACAAGGACAAAGATCCCCTGCCCTTTCACGTGTCAGATATGAGAACCGGAAGCATATATATATATATATATATATATATATATGTTTTTTTAATATATATATACACACACACACACACATAGTATAGCATTATTTACAAGAAAGCCAGCCTGATTTTAACTGAGTCATCTAGATCAGGTATCTTTAAGTCTTGGCTTATGGAAAATAAATTGCTAACAAGAAGAAAAACCAACCCAGCACTAGAAGTCCAGTCACACTAACATTCATTCACCAAGAAAAGAAAGCTGCATTCAGTCTTTGAGTAATACTCTCTCCACTTTCCAGGTAAATTAAAACAAGCTAAGGTTTCAATTCTTGCAAGTGAAGCAATTGCAGTACATTTGTTACTTTGAAATTGATCCACCATTCAAACCACAAATGTAGATCTTAATAGCAATTAGTTACTTTGAAGCTCATTAAGATACCAGATATGTACTGTATTCCCACAGTAGTTTCTTTCCACAACATCTACTAACTTTTAATGAAAACTTGTTTTGCAAGATTCAGAAGTGTTGATGAAGCAGTTCTCTACTCCAGTTCGGAAACTTTCTACCTCTGTTTTTCATATCATTAGAGAGACACAACAGTCAAACTAGTGACCAATTACCAAAACACAGTCATCTACTTGAGGTGCCTCCATCTAATGGCTAATTGCACTGGGTTTAGTTTTACCCTCAATTACATCTGTCCAACCCTGACTACGCTAATACAAAGTATACAACATTTTTGGGTATTAGAAAGACCCCGAAGGATAGTCTACAGAACTGTTTCCTCTCAAGTAAAGGTATTGGAAGGATTAAAAGACATGGAATCTTAGCACATAATCTCTGCAGTATGCAGAGATTCACTAATTGGCTTTAATATAAAAAAGCAGACAACCTTTTTGTTCAGAAAATGAGAGGTATGTAATTTGACACTACACTCAGTTTAGAATGCTCTTTCTCCCTTCCTAAATCGTCAATATTTTTTTCATTAAAGTAGTATAATTCAGGACACCAAAGATATTTAGGCATGAACGATACAGAATTACTCTTAAAAACTAGCATCAACTAAAAGTCACTGTAGCTCGACCTTATTCGTCTGAAGGCTGAATTCTGAGAAGTGCCGGGAACCTCTTCTTTGGCATCAAAACCAAGACCCTTAGTACATCATAGGATCAGGCATAAAAACATATTAGAATTATTCCTACAGCCCATACATGTTTTTTAAGTGTAGAGACAATGCAAATTTGGGTTGGGGAGAAAAAATGAGAAGGAGCTTTCAATTGTGGCACTAGCTAGATAGGTACTTGGGAGCTGGTAGCTAAGCGTTTCCTATTCAATCCCTCTCATTCATGCCTCTGTTACTTTATAAATGAAGAGCAGTAATGATGAAATCTTACCGATGTTTCCTTGTAAGATCTTCACTGACTCACCTATGCTGACTCAAGTCAAAAAGATGTTAAAATCCTATGATGTTCACAGTTCCAATACTTGTGGGAAAGATACAGTCTTAGAGATGAAGCTAGATAGATACCTGTATCTATGAGTGAGTATTGCTGTCAAAACTTCAGGGCCTAACGTTAGTGTCTCATCTTCAGTTGAAAAGTTAGATTTAAAGCTATGTTTACATCTCATCTGAGCAGTCAAGCTATTTAGATTTAACTCTTAGCCATCTGGAGTGTAAGGAAACAAATTAAAACCTACCAGTCTTAAGTTTATACTAATTCATAATACTTTCGATGGAAATTACTGCTATAAATAGCTAATGCCACCACAGCTACCCTTAAACTATTTGATCCTATTAGTTTGCCACATCAGCCCCTACAGAATATTAGTAAACTAAAGCTTGAACAGATGCAAGATAAAATAATAGAAAAAAGAAAAAAAAAAAATCTTAAGACCTGTGATTGTCAAGATACAACAACCATAGCTACAATTTTTCTGGCTTCCTAAAAGAGAAGATGAGCACATCTAGAACACCTTCATACAGAAGTGTAAGAAACTGTGTCCTGGCACTCTTTATAGGGTACACCCAGAGAAGCACACTGAAGTGGTAGCAAACAAAGGGAAAGGATACGTTAAATAGGATATTTCAAATCAAGAAAATATCTTTGTGGTTCTCCTTAATTAGATAATTTAGTGACATGGGCTGCTGTTGCTCTGTAAGATCAGCTGCAATAACTAATTTTCTATGTTTAAGCCCTAGAAAACTTGCCTTTCCTTCCAAACTGCTGCTCAACAGTTCTGATAGCTCTCAGTTCAAAGCAGAAGAGAACATTGAGATAGCCCTTTTATTTTCATTTCATCCGTTAAGTTGCAACTTCAAGTTGAAAAGATCATCATGCAAAAGGAAAAGAAATAACCCTGAGAAAAGATTTCCATGGCAAAGTAACATCCTTCTCTGAGCAATTCTGTAATAGCAGGTGATCTCTGTATTTTGCATATATTTATTTCTGTCCACAAATATTCTATGAAATAGCAGTTCTACTCAATTTCAGAATGCGGGGAAAATAAACACAAGTAGAAGTTTCTCCATCCTGTTCTATGTCCAACAACAAACTGAGAATGGGGCCTTCTGAGTTTCAGCTTGCATGCATCACTTTCTAACTCAAGGGTCCACCTTGGGAAGCTAGATTGAGTGCTGTGGAGAAACACGGTATACAAGAGCCAAAAAAGCACACTGGAAACAGCAAACATAATCACTGAAGGAAAGAGCTATGTGATCTCAGAGCAATTTGTTGGCGATCAGCTTGAAACAGGAAAAGCAAACACCTCCTCCAAGGTGGGAGTCTTGGAGGTGTTACAGACTGGGAAATGCACAAAGAAAGAAGCCAGAAGATGCTGGTCATTTACCAGCCCGGAAAGCATGCAGAGATTCAAAACACGTATCATGCATTGTGAGACAAATTTTAGCAGGCCTCTCAGACGTGGTTTTACAGAATTGTGCTCTAATGCAGCTGGTATCATTAGTCTTGCAAAGACAGAAGGCAAGGTAAGTACTAGCCCACAGTAACACTTTTTCTTACCGCTGATCAGCGCTGCTGGCTTTAGGGAAGGAGGGGCACTTACAATCACACTGCGCCTCTTAGTCAGTCTTCTGCTGTTGTGTGCACTCTCCAGATTTCTCTTTCACTTCAGTCAATAGAAAATTCATCCCACAATCTGGTCAAAAGAAGTGTGGGAATGAAATAAAACAGCCTGGTTTAGAAGATGCTTAATAAAAGGCAGCTCTCTATCAGTGAGTTGGCACGGAATACAACCCTCAGATCAGAATAAGATGACATGCAGCAAGAAGCAGAACAAGCTCCAGAGATTCACCAAATTCCTGACTGGAATTCTGTGCCTGAACCAAGATAAAAGCAAGAACCAGTAACGAGAAATGCAAGACTTTTGTGGTATTTACAGTTCAGAAGTATGTCTTGGGATGATAGATGAGGGACTGAACTGAGAATTCTTTAATTATCTTTTTAGTGAAAGAGCATGTTTTCATGCATTCTTCACACGACTTTAATACAGTGTTACTGTTTTCAAAAGCCCTATTACCCCATTTTAAAAGTTTTTAACTCTCTAGGACATATTCCTTAGGTTACTTCATTGTATTGCTGCTGTGGTTTAACCCCAGACAGCAACTAAGCGCCACGCAGCTGCTCACTCACTCCCCCCCGGTGGGGGAGAGAATCAGAAGAGTAAAAGTGAGAAAAATCATGGGTTGAGATAAAGGCAGTTTAACAGGCAAAGCAAAAGCTGCGTGCACAAGCAAAGCAAAACAAGGAATTGATTCACCACTTCCCATGGTCAGGCGGGTGTTCAGCCGTCTCCAGGAAAGCAGGGCTCTGTCATGCGGCACAGTGACTTGGGAAGACAAACGCCATCACCCCGAATGTCTGCTCCCATCCTCCTCCTTCTTTCAGCTTCTATGCTGGGTGTGACGTCATATGATCTGGAATATTCCTGTGGTCAGTCGGGGTCAGCTGTCCCAGCTGTGTCCCCTCCGAACTTCTTGTGCCCCCCAGCCTCCTTGCTGGTGGGGTGGGGTGAGAGGCAGAAAAGGCCTTGATGCTGTGTAAGCACTGCTCAGCAGTAACTAAAACATCCCTGTATTATCAACACTGCTTTCAGCACAAATCCAAAACACAGCCCCATACCAGCTACTATGAAGAAAATTAACTCTATCCCAGCCAAAACCAGCAAAATTGCATTTAATATAACTGGAATGCACACTTCCAGAAAAGGTGATTCTTTCAGAACAAACTATTTTCTCTTTAATAATGACAAGGAAATTCAGTGACGCAGCTGACTTGACATAACACTATTACTAAATTTGACTGGTGACCACATTGGATGACAACGTCCTTACCCAGTACCTAACACAGGAAACAGGGGCTCCAAGAGTTGTGGAATCACCATTTTTGGAGTTATTCAAAACTTAACGCTTCAAGGCCCTGAGCAACCTGATCCAAGACGGTCCTGCAATGAGTGGGACTGTTCTTTAGTAAGACGATTGCCAAAGGTTTCTTCCAACCTAAGTTATCCTATGGAAGGCATACAGGAAGGCATAGGAAGGCAATAAAAAGTATTGTACATGCTTTACAAAGCAGAAGCATGAAAAATGCAAATGATAGTTACCTTATAAATACTTTGGTAAAAGGATTAAAAGGTTAGTTTGGTCTCAAACTACGCTAACAACTATTTTTGCCTCTAACTTTCGCTAACAATTGACATAGGTACACAAATAGCCTGCAAACAACAATTAGTAAAAAAAAAAAAGCTCACAACCTATTATTACCCATCTATTTGGTAACTTCACTGCAAGTGTGATTCTGCCACCAAAAGTTTGTCTCCAACTTTAAGACTTTTTCCCTGGCACACTATTACATAAAAACACTCCATAAATTACATGTAACTTACACCTCTGCAAAAGCACAATAAAGCATGTGTTAAAACTACTATGCATTTTGAGAGTTTTTATGTATCTGTATCAAATGGGATAAAAGTGAAAATACAAGAAAATACAAGAAATGCAAGAAAAATAAGTGAGATAAGTCAGTATAGGCAAATTATTAAGTACAGTGTACAGAAATGTTAGCTAAGTTTATTAACTTGCAATCATAAATTCATAGACATGACAGTTGCTTCTTATTCTGCATATTGAGCTTAGGAAGAAATTTAAGTATGAAAAATAGGATACCATTGGGAAAAAATAATGGAAGAATGATTTCATCATTGATATGCACATGGAAATAAAAGGATGACTATAGTCTAACATCACATATATACAAAGCCATACATATCAATAAACACTGACTTAATGTTCTGTACTAAATAGAGTATTTATTAATATACACCTTCACTGGGCATTATTTATCATTCCAATAAAAATTGCATTTTTCAACTTCACAGTGTGTTTCTCAGCATCAACAAAATGAGCATCACTAACTATTTTCCTTCACAAAGACCAGAATAACCTTTCACTGACATCAACACAACTTCTCCAGGTGCTAGGATAAGAAACTGTGAGTACAGTTAAGGAACACCTTTCTGAGAATCATCTCAACTAAGCAAAAAACAACACAAACAAATAGAACACACCAAAAAAAAAAAAAAATCACTATACTGCTCCTCCCAAAAGGAAATATTTCTATGACACTGTAGTCCCAAAAGCCCATGTATCCCAGCAGCTATTCTCCATCCCTGTTCTCTGTGGCTTCTTAATACATATGAAACCAGAGACAGCATTCCTTTGGTAGGTACCACATCATTGCCCTGAATTAGTAATTTTGTACCTGTTAGCTGGTGATTTAAACATGGTCTCACCTTGCATCCATATGCAAGAAGTGGATTTACACTCTCAAGCACAGACAGTGCAGAAAGCGATCAAGCAAAGAGCACCTAATTTATTGCCCAGTGTGACTTTTTGCCTGAAAGAGTCAAGGCACTGCCATCATCTGATCTGCCCCTCCCATCATCCCACTACCTCTTTACTTCTCATTCACCCACACACCAAAGTATATGATGTTATACCTCTCCCTCCATTATATTTGATAGCAGAAACAGAACTCCATCACACCACCTATATTTAAACTGGGAAAGCGCATTCAAGTGGGTACTAGGAGAGTGGCTCCTCAACACATACAAGTAAAACAGTTTCAGAATTTTATTTCCCTTGGACTACTCAGCTCCTGTATCCCATGAAGTAAGTCTCTGAGGCTTTGTGGGCAATATTCTACAGGAAATACAATCAGCCAGTGTTCCTTCCTACTGAAAACATCTTAGAATAGCCTGCAACACATCATAAGTAAGCTCTCTTGTCAAGTTCATATAATTAACTACATGTTTATTTCTGAGTATGTCATTCAGAAATAACATGTGTGTTTGTATAATATGTATGGTACACATACACACACATCCATTATATGCTGAATTTCCTGAGGTAAGGACTATCTTGCAGTATTCAAGATGACAAGCTTTTCAGAAACTTCTTCAAGAAGAAAAGCAGAGAGCGGGAGGAAGCAACCACATGGTCCTTTTCATCCCTAAAACTCAATCTCATTTGAGAAAACAATTCAGTTTCTTTCACTGAATTCAGTCAATAAAACTGAATTCAAGTTTCACCTCCTCCAACTCCCTTCAGGAACTAAAATCATTTCCTTTCGTCTCACTACTGGCACCCTGCCATTGAAAACCAATCAGATTTTCCTCTCTCCCCTACCTTCCTTCAATACAGTGAGAGGCCAAAAATGATTCAGTTTCCCTTACCTTGAAGAAAAAAGTCTTACATTTTCCTTAGCAAAACACAATTACCAAACCTCAATAACTCCTCTAAACATCTAAAACTTACTTAATTTTTCCCTGTCAAAAGTCCTTCTTCAAACTTACAGAGAATCACAGAATCATTAAGGTTGGAAAATACCTTTAAGATCATCAAGTCCAACCATCAGCCCAACACCACCATACCCACTAAACCCACTATATCCTGAAGTGCCACATCTACACCTTTTCTGAACACTTCCAGTGATGGTGACTCCACCACCTCCCTGGGCAGTCTGTTCCAATGCTTGACCACGCTCTCAGTAAATAAATTTTTCCTAATATCTAGTCTAAACCTCCCCAACTTGAGGCCATTTCCTCTTGTCCTATCGTTGGTTACTTGGGAAAAGAGACCAACACCCACCTCACCACAACCCCCTTCCAGGGAGTTGTAGAGAGCGATAAGGTCTCCCCTCAGCCTCCTCTTCTCCAGATTGAACAATCCCAGTTCCCTCAGCTGCTCCTTGTAAGACTTGTGCTCCAGACCCCTCACCTTGCCCTTTGGACACGCTCCAGCACCTCAGTGTCCTGCTGGCCACACTATTTCTGATACAGGCCAGGATGCTGTTGGCTCATATTCAGCCGACTGTCAACCAGCAACCCCAAGTCCCTTTCTGCTGGGCAGCTCTCCTGCTACTCCTCCCCAAGCCTGTAGCGTTGCATGGGGTTGTTGTGACCCAAGTGCAGGACCTGGCACTTGGCTTTATTAAACCTCATACAATTGACCTTGGCCCATCGATCCAGCCTGTCCAGATCCCTCTGCAGAACGTTCCTACTCTCCAGCAGATCAACACTCCCACCCAAGTTGGTGTCGTCTGCAAATCTACTGAGGGAGCACTTGATCCCCTCATCTAGATCATCAATAAAGATACTGACCAAGACTAGTCCCAGAATCGAGCCCTAGGGAACACCACTTGTGACTGGCCACCAGCCGGATTTAACACCATTCACCACAACTCTCTGGGCTCGGCCATCCAGCCAGTGCCTCACCCAGCAAAGAGTGCATCTAAGCCACGAGCCACCAGTTTCTCCAGGAGAATGCTGTGGGAGATGCTGTCAAAGACTTTACTAAAGTCCAGGCAGACAACGTTCACAGTCTTTCCCTCATCCACTAGGCGGGTCACCTGGTCATAGAAGGAGATCAGGTTGGTCAAGCAGGACCTGCCTTTCATGAACCCCTGTTGGCTGGGCCTGATCCCTTGGTTGTCCTGCACATGCTCTGTGAGCGCCCTCAAGATGAACCACTCTATAATCTTGCCCAGTACTAAGGTCACACATTCCCCCAGTTTGTGTAGTTATACACTCCCCCAGATTGCATTTCTAGTGTATGAAGTATTTTCTAGTATCAGATCAAAATGAACTTTTTTTTTTTTAAATGTAAGCACCAGATGGTGGCCTATGAGCACTTTCATATGGTCTTATTGATGGCTTAATGGCTAGGATGAGCTCTGCGTTTCACACACTGAAAAGGCACTTACATATATCTGTGCTTGTTGAGGAACAATCCTCACCTTTCTGCTAAAAAAGAAAAAAACACAACAAAAAAAACCAAACCCAAAAACCCCACGCTATCTCCTTCAGATAGATCTAATTAGAATACAGCAGTCCTTTCACTGCCTAGGTTATATTCATCCACAGAGAGAAGCAGGCCAGCAAAAAATATCAGCAAGTATTGTTAAAATTAATAGAGAATTACCTAATTTTTATTAAGAGTTACAGTGTGGAGGCAAGAATATGAATAATATTTAAGTTGCAAATTAAAATAATGCAAAGCCAACATTCAGTTGACGCGCATCAGAAACAGAGAACTACAGTGGGAAACCGCGTTCTGAAGCCAAGAACGGCATTTCTGGAAATGTTTCCAGCAGAGCCAACTGATAGAAGCTCAAAAGCAGAGATGCAAATTGCTTCCTGCCAGCATGCCTGAACAGATCTTACCAGAAAAATTATTAAGAATAATCTATTTGTATGGGTGACAGAACACCAGAAAGTACAACTAAAACACCCCCCCAAGGCTGTTTACATTCTTTACAAAAACTACAAAAAGAAATAAACTGAACAGTCACAGATTTTAAAAAATAAAATTTGGTGTAATTTTAGTTTTCTCCTTTCAAAAATTTCCATGAAGTTTCCACATTTTGGAAACTGATTTTCCTCATATTTTCTGACTCAGTCTGAAAAAAATTAATCTCCTCTCTATTGAAAAACACAGAACACATCTGCTGTGTGTGCATCTATACACACATGTATGGAAAAAATGGAAATATTTTCATGAGGAAATGTTGACTTTAATTGTGTTGGAAAATAGAATTTTAGTTAATTTATTTCTCATTAATCATAGATGTGATCTTTCAGTTTTGGATGATGTTCCTTAACAACAGAAAAGATGAAGGATCTTGAAGTAAGATTATTTGCTTTTGCACCAGAGATTCAGTCCCTACACTTTATATCCCTAAGCATTCCATGTGGCAAAGTTCAGAATGAGTTGAAAGACACCAAAGAAACTAATGATGATGAAGTTTTCTTCAGTATTCCCAAACTGGCTTGTTCTGTGACTCAATCTCATGTCAAGAAAGCATCATGATTTGTGAGCTAACAGTGTTTCCTGGCTCACAGCTACCCCCAAACTATGCAGAAAGCTTCCAAACACTGTTTGAAATAGTGAGTTAATGATGAAAGTATGTTTTTAGCAACATATTTTAATACTTAACCGCATAGATAAGACAATCAACTGCATGCACACAAATTAAATGTTCTTCAGCATTTACTTTCTCTCCATCTGATTGAAATTTACTGAAACTTCTTTGCTTTCCTAGGTAGAAGGGACTTATTGCCCCCTCACCAGGAAAGATACCTGTATTAACAAAGTTATTCTTTCACTTAACTTCTTTGTTGTCGGTGGATTCCAACATTTCCTTTTACAGGTAGGAAGCAGTAATCTTTGCTGAGGTCCATTCACCATTTTACCAGATTTTTAAAATTATTTATTTATTTGTTTTCAGCAAACATTCACCACTTCCAATTGAACATAATCTACTATAGCTGACATGTGTGGACTTCAGCTTATCATAGTCTTTCAAAGAAAATTTATCAAGTGCTCGTATAACAAAATTTTGACCTAAACATATCATGGCATTTGGAAACTGATCCCATTATATAATATTACAATATCTTTACTTAAAGCTGAGAGTCTAACTTTTCTCCCATGAATGTGATGAGGACACACCATAATGAAGGTCTGCAACACTGCTTCTGAATTAGGCTAATGTAATTTGAATATAACTTTATTCCAGTGGCAAAAGTTAATCTCTCCATATTTAAATTTAATAGAATTAATAATAATTAATTAATAGTAATTAATAGTATTAATATAATTTTTAAGGGTAATTTGCAATGACACTCCCTTAGCCTTATTCACATGGTTAAAATGAGAATAAGTGCAAGTTTTGTTAAATATATACACTACCATGATGTATTTATGCTATGGTATATTAAAAAAAACCTAAACCTGTTCCAAGTAAAGTATTTCCAGGCTACCTACTTCATTCCTTCCCCCCCACCCCCCACGCCCAGTCTTCGTAGAATGTATCATGACCCTTTTTAATGTCTTGCACCATAATCTCTTTTGTTAAAGTTCCTGAACATTTGGTTTCTTCATAAAGTTCACATTAGGAGAGTAGTGCAACACTAGAGCAACCTACTCAGATCGGTGGTGGAATCTCTGTCTTTGGAAGCTTTCAAGACTTGGGTAAACAAAGCCATGACTGACCAGATCCACCAGTGGCATTAGTCCCATTTTGGCAGGATACTGGACTAGATAACCTCCAGAGGTTCCTTCCAAGCAACATTTCTATGTGTTTTCTTTCACCCCAACTGTACAGAGCACAGAAGGCAAATAAGATGACACACTTCCAATTCTGACTTGCAAAACCTGGTATTGAGAGACTAGGGTGTAATATTTCGGTTCGGTTAACATCTGCTATCTACTGGAAGGTGGATGACCAAGTACTGGGAATGGGCAGACTTTTCTGCCTCTAGTAGGCTCTGCATATGTGCGAGTCTTCCTGCTGGATGATTACACATAGACTTTGCCCTTGAGCACAGTGCTTCCTTCCCTATTCCAGAGTCCAGGGAGCTGTAAAACATCAACACTCCCTTTCATCCTTTTTTTTTTTTCCCTGGTTATGGCTGACACATATTCAACCCCTGTGACACAATATAGACCTTTTGAAGACTAAAAGCCTGTTTCTTATCTAGATTGTTTTATCTTTACTGTTCAGTTTCTCTAACAACTTTGTTTTATTGTGTTCCAGAATAAATCATCCACTGTAAACATAAAGGAACGCTAAAAAACATATTTATAACAATAGAATTAATTTCCCTCTTTATCATGAGAGGACCGTGTCACAATCTACAAGATAAAAATCAGGCATTTCACAGTCATAGCAGCCAAGTTCTCAAATGGTTTGTGAAGACGACTATTTTGAGATTTCCAGGGAAATTTTACCACACCGCAGACCTTTAAGACTGTAAGTGTAATTTCCGACAATATTCTTAGGAACTTGAAGTTAACTTTCCAAGAGAATCTTTGGGTTGGAAGGGACCATTTAAAGCCATCTAGTCCAACCCCCGTGCAGTGAGCAGGAACATCTTCAACTAGATCAGGTTGCTCAGAGCCCCGTCCAGCCTGACCTGGGATGTTTCCAGGGACGAGGCATCGACCACCGCTCTGGGCAACCTGGGCCAGTGCTTCACCACTCTTGTTGTGAAAAATGTCTTCCTTCTATCTAGTCTACATCTACCTTCTTTTAGTTTAAAACCATCACCCCTTGTCCTATTGCTACAGGCCCTGCTAAAAAGTCTGTCCCCATCTTTCTTCTAAGCCCCCTTTCAGTACTGGCAGGCTGCATTAAGGTCTTCCCAGAGCCTTCTCTTCTCCAGGCTGAACAACCCCAACTATCTCAGCCTGTCCTCACAGCAGGGGTGTTCCATCCCTCTAATGATTTTTGTGGCCTCCTCTGGACCCTCTCCAACAGCTCCATGTCTGTTCTGTGCTAAGGCCTCCAGAGCTGGATGCAGCACTGCAGGAGGGTCTCCCCAGAGCAGAGTAGAGGGGCAGAATCCCCTCCTTCGCCCTGCTGGCCACGCTGCTTTGGATGCAGCCCAGGACATGGTTGGCCTTCTGGGCTGTGAGCGCACATTGCTGGCTCATGTCCAGCTTTTCATCCACCAGTAGCCCCAAGTCCTTCTCAGCAGGGCTGCTCACAACCTCTTCATCCCCCAGCCTCTATTGATACCGGGCATTGTCCCAGCCCAGGTGCAGGACCTTGAACTTGGCCTTGTTGAACCTCATGAGGTTCACAGGGGCCCATTTCTTGAGCTTGTCCAGGTGCCTCTGGATGGCATCTCGTCCCTCAGGCATGTCAGCTACCCCACTCAGCTTGGTGGTGTCTGCAAACGTGCTGAGGGTGCACTTGGTCCCACTATGTCATTGATGAAGATACTGAAGAGTACTGGTCCCAATACAGGCTCCTGAGGAACACTACTCATCACCAATCTCCATCTGGACATTGAGCCATTGACCACTACCCTCTGGATGTGACCATCCAAACAATTCCTCATCCACCCAACAGTCCTCCCATCAAATCCATACTTCTCTAATTTAGAGAGAAGGATGTTGGGGGGATAGTGTCAAAGGCCTTAAACTGACTATCCATATGGACAGGTAGGATAAACAAAAATTTTCCCAGGAGGTTCAACATCCTAGGCTGAAACTATAATGGGAGTTCTATGTTTCTGTCCCAGGGGTCCCCGCTCATTAGTGGTTCAAGAGGACAACGGTTCCCAAGGAAATTTATCCACCAGAAGACAGGAAAAACCTACTGTCTGGTGCCACAAACAAAATGCAGAGAATGCTTTACAGCTTCTTAAACCTGTTACAAAAGTTTGTAATACTTGGAAAAGTTATCAGCTTACACACATGATGTCTCCCATAATCACTTTCTCTCATCTGGAAACGGCTTCAGCCTAGCATCCCTTCTTTAAACTGTTGTTATCTGTGTTATTTTTACCTTTGATCTCCTTTTGCATAACTGCATCTGCTCATCCGTTTCTTTAATCATATTTCAGAACTGCAATTGTAAGGCTTAAAGTGAAACACTTAATTAAAAAGACAAGTCCTTGCTCTTGGGAACAGTTAGGTTTGTTTCAGTTAATTAATGTAATTATATGCATTTTGACAGCAATGTTTTTCTTAACTGTAGAAGAGAATCATTTTTATTACAGTGATGTATGTCACCAGAGATGGGCAAAACCTTCAGGATTTTGAATTCAGAAAAATGCCGATGTATTCAAAGTACTTGGATCCCTGTATTTTGCAACAGATTGTTGACAGAGCCCTTGCATCATCAATTCATTTCTCTAAAAATCCTAGAATTTTGTCTCCTAGAGAGTAGTATAAATACTTAGTAATTTCATCCAATTACAAACCAAACTGAAGCCCAGCGCAGCATATGAAACACCATTGACTTTTAATTATTACCTCCCTTGCATGTGTGGAGAAAGTTACGCACAAACCAGTTAATTGAGTTTTCTGTACACAGTGGTGATACATAGCACAGTTGAGAATAAAAAGCCACATCTCCTGGCTATTACACTTAATTTGAATGGAACACAGTGGATCTCCTCCAGACTGTTTTTATCTTACTTTGCAATAGTCCAGTTGAAATGGGGTCAGCTCATCTATTGTTGAATTTCAGAAATGGGTAAACTTCACATTGACTACATGTGAGGTGAATAAGTAACTTCAGCTACGTAACAGGTCATACATTTTATTCATTGGCTGTAAAGTAGACTTTTATAGGACATTATTAGCTTGGCGAAAGCTACATGCACCAATAAATAATACTGACAGAATAGTAAGGAGTTAGCGAGCAAATTTAGACCATCCTTACATGACAGCTTTTTAACTATCAGATGTTTGTCATTACCCAAGCCACAAGAAACCCCAACAATTACCATAAATACTTCCAGTAGGAATTCAGTGTAAGAATTATTAATAAAAAGTGTTCTGATGTAATAGCACTTAGAACATAACAAGAGAAGATTTCTGAATTGTAGCAAGTTTATACTGCATGTGTACCCAAGATATGCAAAATGAGATTTCAATAAAATAAATAGCAAAAATGTACGGGATAATAGAAAGTTTCTGAAATTCTGCAGAAGCAGAGAGAGATATTCCTACAACACAGGTGGCACTTAACTTGAAAACACATCTTGATAAATTACTGGAATTTCCAGAATAATATTCGATTCTGTAGCGCTAGAGGACACAGTGTCATCTGAAAAGATAGACTATAAACACTAGTAGGAAGCAGCAGTTTTTGATTAGAGAACAGATGACTACTTTTAATATTATTTCTTGAACTGTTAATGTTCTTCTGAATATATTTTGTTTTGTTAACAAAGATCAAATTCCTTATTAATGATAAAGATCTAAAAATACAAGAACAGATGCACGTTAGGGTCAAGGCACCTAAGACAACAAGTGTTCCAAGCATGTTATGCTGCTGCTGGAGCAGGTAAGGTTCCACTGCGAGGCAAACGTGGTGAGATCAGTACTGGAGAAGCAGGATGGCCCTGATCTCATGTACCCAATTCTTTCTTGAAAATGACCCAGGGAACTGTTCTGTTAAGAGTTTTATAGTAAAATAGCTATTGCACACTTCTTTCTTAACAGGAGCTCACTATCCCCCTTCTTAGCAGTTCAACTAACTCGTTAGCTCAAACTTTACTGATGTGAAGTACAATCTTAGTAAAGACATTTTCACATGTTAGCAGATTCTGTTAATTCTTACCAGGGAAGCATAGAGCAAAATTACACCTTTTTTTTTTTTTTTCAGATGAGTTTTAAATACAAGCAGCAGAAGACATTTTGGCTCTAAGAAAGGCTATTAAGACACTACCCTTGGTCACAGATCCACAAAAACATGAAATACAGATATACTCTGCATATATGAGGCAAGTGGAAAAATAAGATAATCCTGAATTTCCCTGAGAAGCAGATTAAGAGTTAAAGCACCAAACCTGCAGGTAAGCACATTTAGAAGCCAAGTATTTGTGGAATTATAATAGCAAGGACTGGTTTAATTTACTTAGTACTTAATGCCATTTTTAACACGTACAGAAGCCACAGTTTGAGTGCTCCCTTATTTGTAGCTGCACTTTCGTACAACCACAATGACTGCCAGTTCCTCTCTAATAAATTTGAACTTGTTGATGAAAATTCACAGATACTAAGCTCTTTCTTACAAGTTTAGTGAAGCCTAAGGTTGGAGTAGAGAAGAGATTCAAATTAGCATCCTCACTGAAGGAAAGACCACAGAGTATGGTCAGAGTTTCCAGTCTGTGCTGGTCTAAGGACGTGCTATTATCTGGCTAGTACTCCTATGTAGAGTAAAGCTATTCTGTTTACTTCACGCCAGGTGGTAACTGTAGACATGTAAGACAGACTGGATGAAATGGCAAAGGAGGCTTACGCAGCAGTTGCTACATTAAACTTCAGTATAAGTGGCATTGTAAGAAAGACAGGTAATTATTTAAGGACATTTAAGTCTTACTACGAAGAATGTCTCTATAGGCGGTTTATACTTTCCTTAAGTATCTTTTAAGTAAAGCTTCTTATTTCCACTGGAAATATGGGAGTATGCATGTCAACAGTCTAAACTCATACCATGGATATCAATTTAAGTTATGTTGAAACTATAAACTAAATAGGCTAAATCCTTGTAACTCATCCAGAGCACTCAAATGGGTATATCTGAAAGAAGGGTAAAGTGAAATCTAAATTTAATCCGTAAAAAGAAACAGGATTCATTGTATTTTCATGTTGAATATTAAACATATTTCCAACCAAAAAATATTTTCCAACCTGAAAATATTTCCAACCAAAATTTGAAGAGCTGAGTTGTATTAAAAAAAAAGCGCTTCTAATTTTACTCACTTTGCAGGTAAACATCACAAGTGGAACCTTAATCAAAACAGTTCTGAGCATTCACTTCTGCCCTTGGATACCTGTGACAATTGAAAACAGCTTTAAGTATTTTGAAACTTATCTTTCAATGGGCTACTTTTCAATCAGGAAAAAGATTAAGTGATTTTAATGACATTAAGTGATTTTCCAAAATGTCAAGTTATGCGGAATATGAGCTTCTTAACAGTCTACACACATTGGAAGTAGCAAGAGTCATGGCATATCACTAAAACCAAAAAGCTTACAGTACTTTCAAATACTTGCCAATACCTGAAGACTGCTTGCGGACAAAAGACTCAATGGAAGAACAATTGTACGAAAATACTGAAAAACTACTGTCACACAACCCCAGCATAAGTTTTAGCCATCTATCACGTAGTACTACTTTTGACATATCAGGCACCAACAAGAACTTGCAAAGATTCATTCATATGCATGGGCAGATTAGTTTATTCAGTCATTATTTATGATAAAGCTGCACCTGTAATTTCAGAATTTGTTGCAGTACTCTGAAGTCCAACAGTTTGCAGAATCAAAACCAAGAATAATGGTCATGCAGCCATTTCATGGATTGTTTTTAATTATGTTTAAAGCTAACACTGACAGACAATTGTGCTATTATTAGCCTGTTGCTCACTTTTCCTGAGTTAAAACCAATGGTGATGTAAATCAGTAACACTCCATATCACAAACCATAGTCCATTTGGTTTGTTTGAAATTCGATCAAAGTTTGTTTGAAAGGCTGTCTCTAAGAATGCGTTGACAAAAGCCATCCAAGTTGGAAGTTTGTAACAACAGGAAGCTTGAAAAGCCTGCCAAGTCTTGAATGAGTATTTTATGAAATTCTTCTTTTAAATAAGCCTCTGTCCCTGTGAACTTGTTGGTGGACATATGTTATGATGCCTTTTGTAATATTGTCTACCTAGCAATACAAGAGTTATAATTTCAAGAGAAATACAAAGATATATAGCATCACACACTAAAGGCATATCCCCCAAGCTCCTTCTAATGACAATTCTATCTCCTTCAGTTGTGGTGTACAGACCAACAGCATCCTAGTCTCAGTTGTCATCTGCGGCACTACCCATAGCAAGGGATAACTTATTTGGGTCCTTTCTATCAAAATGGAAGGGCCACATTCTACCTTCAACAGTACAAAGCCCCTAACATTCTAAAGGAGGTTACTTAAATACTGTTCGGAGCAAACATGTTTGTTGGGAGATAGGAACATCTCACAGCAATGCTGTAACACTAGTTTAAGGCCTCCAGCTCCTCTCTGGCTTTGCTTGCCAAAAACATTGTTTGGATGGAAGAGGTCCAAAGGAGAATAAGCACACTGAGCAGTTGCAACTTTGTGTTATATGGAAAGTTATAAACACTACTGACTTTCCATGTTTTTCTGAAGGGGCCTACATAAAACCTATTTGCACTTAACAAATAGCTCAAAACAGCAGCAAAGGAGACAGAGCGTGAAACTGCTGCAGAAGTGAAGCTAAAAAATATTGAGCTGACAGTACAGAAGTTGTTCTTCAAGTAACTGTGTAAGAGGTGCGAACATCAAAGGGCCTTCCTCCCCTGCAGAGCCATTTTCCAGCATGAAGCCTCTCAGCACAATTCAGGAACTGCCCGACACCAAAGAGAAGGTTCTTGCACAGAACTCCTTTGACCACCTGCAGGTCCAAATGTCTACATGAGAGGGCAATTTAAATAAGATCCAAGCATATATTTGTTGAGAAACTGGTTTTACCATCATTGTAATGGAACAGTTAATACTTCATTTAAGAGCAAAAAGATTGCCTTAAGTAGCATCAAGAAAATAGTTTATGACTGTAATACTTCATCACTGATAGAGGTGCACTTTTTGGCAAAGGATATTATTCTCCTAGATTGAGTGCTGGTATTTCCCTCTATTTTCCAGTTAGCCCATGGCAGGGGGGAATTGTGCAAAGGTTATGATGCTCTGCACCAGTTTTACAGACAATACAGTTACTAAGTGCCGAACAATGCTGTTTGCAAAAACATCATTGCACAAATTTTTTATGGCTTACATAAGATATAACAAAAGATTCCTTCTGAATCCACATAGAGTTTTGTGCAACACATTTCTTAACGTTTTAAAAAGTGAGGGAAAAATAAGCACGATTTTAAAGAATGGAGTGAAAATTGCTAAGTTAGTTGCTTTCCTTAAGAAAAACCCCAACCTCTGTCTGTACATTGACAACATACAGAGCAGATGTACTGGACATAGGGAAGTCACAAAAAGAAATTAGTTTAGCTAAGATATGCGATAGTGTGCTCTACATTTGAGATTTTACGGGTCTTAAACTAGTTTTCTAAGCCGGCTCTACCAAAGAAACTGCCACGTACCGAACCACTTCAGATGACGTGCTCCCCGGAGGCAGGAGCGGCGGCCCTGCGGCTGGGACGACCGCAAACCAGGGCTTGGTTTCCGCTCCTCCGCAGACCGCTGCTGTTCCCTCAGGTAAATGAGCCCCTTCACCCCTGTGGGCAGCATCCCCGCTGCAGACGGGAGTCACCTCTGTTTCCACAGGGTTTCGGTATACCGGGTTCACACCGGCGCGCAGGGGCGGCCCCGGCCGCTGACACGCCGCTCCTGCCCGCGGGGAGCACGTCGTCTTAAGTGGCTTAAGTCCGCCCGGTCGGGCGGACCCGCTCGCTATGGGGGCAGTTCTCGGCCCGGGACGCCAGCGTCGTCGGGCGGCGCTTGGCCCGAGTGGGGAACAGTCGGACAGCGGCGGCGGGCAGAGCCAGGACCGGAGAGGAGCGCCGGCGGGGTAGCCCGGCCCGGCCGGCGGAGGGACGCGGACACCCACTCGGGAAGGAGAAGGGGCGGCGAGGAGCGCGGCGCCGCCCGCGTCCCCAGCCTGCCGCAGCGGCCGCCTCCCGCTCCCCTCTGCGCTGGGCCGGTGAGTGAGCGAGCGGCGCCCGGGGCGGGAGCGGCGCAGGGCGAGCGGCGGCATCCCGGCTCGGCTGCGGCAGCGCCGAGCACAGGGGCGAGAGGAAACGAGCGACGGCCCCGCAACGCGCTTCGCTCGTAGCGGCTTTTCCTCGGCAGGAATTGAGGTGGAGCTGGCTGCTCCCTACCCGGCTCAGCCTGGCCGGCAGCGCCGTTTTCACCTTCACACAGGCGGTCCCCGCGGAGCAAGGGCCGCACGCATCCAAGTCGCACAAAGCCGAGTAGGTTTTTCCTCGAGGAAAAATTAAAAAGGTGCATCAGTACAATATAACGAGCTCAGGCAGCTTTCCTCCCCAGAGGACGCTCGTGCTAGTTGCGGACCCGCCAGCCGCAAAGATCTTGCGGCATTTCTCAAACCCGTAAAAGTCCACCTCGTCCGAAGCGGGGGAGGGAGGGGGGGCATGGTAGGGACATAAGCTGCTCCAAGCCTATACGGCGGGCAACTCTTGCGTAGCCTCCCCAGCCTGTCCTTTACAGACAGCGAGCAGGCACGATGGAGAGCAATCAGGCTTCTCGGATAAGCTGCTTCTAAACGGTTTCCTTGCAAGGCGCCAGGCCCTCTAGCTCTAAGAGACCTGGTGCTCCGCCACTGCGTCCTGACCGTCTGCTTAAGTCAACGAGCAACATTGTACCTGGAGAAAGGTAGGAGGTTAAGTGAGATATATATTTAAGGAAAAAAACCGGGAGGGGGAGATTTTGGACATTCAATGGGTTATTGCTAAAATATGAAGGAACTCATCGTATAACTACAGTAGGGTTACTAAATGTTTAAAGAGACTGCTAACTCAATATATATTCCAAATTAGAAACAAAACACTTGTTTTGTACATTAACACAGCTAAGCGAGCTGAAACCAAACCTTTCAGTAACAGACTTTACTTTTATTAGCTGCACATGGAGACAGTAAGTCCTCTCACACCCACTAGGATTTCTAAGTCTGTGCATTTTTGTCAAACTTTTTCTTGTATCTTAAAAACACCACAAGGTCACTTGGATTGAAATTCAAGTTCCTTTTGGTAAATCACCAAAGAAATTTTGTATTGATCAGCACTGCAGTAGCTTTTGGGGGTTGGGGGGAAGAAGATTCACAACATTAGGGTCAAAGAAAGACTAAAGGGTTCAGTCTGTTTTACAAAGCGTTAAATGCACTACTCTGTGGTGTTTTGTTTGTTTGATTTTAAATAGATCCTAATAAAGTGTTAGGAAGACATTTTCTACTATGAATTGCAGTATTACCATGATAATGAACTAGTCTGTGCTTATGCCCAGACACTAATGCTGGGCCAAGGGGACTTCTAAGATTTTTTTTTTTCCTTCTTTTGAAGAATAGCAACATTGAATTCTTCAGTATCTATACTAAGAGCTAGAGAAAAGACAGAACATCTTGAAGGATGCAAATCTGAACTTGAGAAACCCATTGTTCTTGAAGGTAAGTGACTCTTATTACAAAACAGTAAGTTTACTCCACATCTAGCATTTTCTTAGAGTTCAGAGAAGTTATTCATAGATGGGTTCATCAGGCTTCACAAGGGGTTGACTTTTTCTCTGTCAGACAATGAAGCTTCCTTTATCCAAACGCAGTTCTTTCCATTGTAAACCATTAGACTGCATAGCAAATAGCAGATACAGTATTAGGGTATGCAACCTGTCGTGGTTTAGCCCCAGCCGGCAACTAAGCACCACGCAGCCGCTCGCTCACTCTCCCTCCCACAGCGGGACGGGGGAGAGAATTAGGAAAAACCTCGTGGGTTGAGATAAACACGGTTTAATAGGACAGAAAGAAAGAAGGGAACAATAATGATAATACCAACAAAGGAATGTATAAGAACAAGTGATGCCCCATACAGAAATTGCTCACCACCCCGTGATCGACAGCCCGTCCCCGAGCAGCGATTTTCGCCCCCCCCGGCCAACTCCAGTTTATGTACTGGGCATGACGTCGTATGGTAGGGAATATCTCTTTGGCCAGTCTGGGTCAGCTGTTCCGGCTGTGTCCCCTCCCAGCTCCCCGTGCACCCCCAGCCTGCTCGCTGGCAGGCCAGCACAAGAAGCTGGACTGTCCTTGACGGCTCAGCAACAACCCAAAACATCAGCACATTATCAACAGTTCCTCATCCCAAATCCAAAACACAGTCTCACACTAGCTTCTGTGAGGAAAACCAGCTCTATCCTGGCTGAAACCAGGACACAACCTCAACTTTTAAAGGACTAACAACTCTTGCTTACATACATTGTTTTTTGGCTCGTGATTTTCCAGTAGTGACTCACTGAGAAACTTGGAAAGAAATAGGCAGAGCTTAATATTTGAATGACTAGTTGAGTTACATTTTTTAAAGTTAACTGCAGTTCTGATGCAGAAAGATGAAACCCATCTAGTTTCACAGTTTGTCAAGGGTTGGAGTAAACAGTAGTACAAGGTGGAATCTGAACAACCCTAAAGATTTTTTTGCTATCCCTGTATGACAGATGTCCTGTTTTATAATGGATTCCAATAACAGAACAGATCCTGCGTGAAAAAGCACCACTGTGGCTACTCGGCTTTAAAGGCACCACAACATTGGGAAACTCCCCTCATTTATAAGAGATTTTACAGCTAGTGGTTTTGTTTACTACATCAAAGCACAAAAGAGTTTTCATCTATTACAACAGTTATTTTAATAGGTCTAATACCTATAGCAAAAGTCTCTTTTTACAGATAGGTAATGGAGTAGAGAAGGTAAGACGTTTCCAGCACCGTGCTACTTAATGACAATAGCACATTGTTAAGAGATTACATTGATAACGAACTAGATAATGATGATGATGTTTAGGCTAACAGGGAAAATCAATACCATATCTAGAAGCTCTAGAAGTCATGTTGGGTTTTTCCCCCAATCTCTGGGCAAAAATAATCCATATATGGGAAGTACTAGCACAGAAACAAGACTTTTTTTTTGTCATGGAAAAACTGACAGTCAGTACGACTTAAACTATAAAGTTGAGCCACTGGAAGAAGAGTTTAAAAGAAGTCTGAGCTTACATTAAGGCCAGAACATTCTTTGGAATGTGTCCATCTTCTGTTTGCTCCTTGTGTTTTAATGCTTACAAAATATAGGCCCAGTGTTAATGAGAGTTGTTAAAAAAATATCAGCCAGAGGATAAAAAAAAGGTACATCGCTTAATAATTTCAGGTTAAGACACAGATTTTAAAAAATTACAAATTATTTATTTTTTCCTGAAGAAATACAGTAACACATGTCATAGTATAATAGTATCTAGAAAATTGTTTAAGTAGTCGATTATACTACTGAACATATGTATACATCAACAACAACTTAAACTTAGGAAGGTTCAGTATTACTATATAAAAATGAAAGTCAATCGTCAGAAGACAGTAGCATTATGCAGCTGGAGGGGGCAGGACAGGACACCAGAATAAAATAGAAACATCCAGACATCCAACAGGTTTCCAAGTCTCACTTCATGCAACCAATGCTTGAAAGATACAGAAGCTACGCTTTCAGACTATCCTGGTTTAGGTGACACTATTGGAAGTTAAAACATGATATTTAAGATCTCTGCCTACTAATACTGACTCTGCTAAGGAGACTGAATATAAAAATGCCCTCTGTTCCAGGTCTACATTCCTCAGCATGGATGAGAGCTGTCAATGATACACATTCATTAATAGCAACCTTTAAAAACAAACAAACAAACAAACAAAAACCCCATCAACTTTCAGGTGGCTAGGACTACACAATTTTCCTGAAGATTCTCTAGATGGGCTTAATTTTAAACTTTAATACATCAAAGAGAAAAAGTTTAGCTGCTTTTTTAGGATTAATAGATTCCAGTAATAATCTAGCTGCATATAGCCAGATATTGACTGCGACCAGATTACGTGAGATTTTTAAGCTGCTTGTTGGATATTTGTTCATGCACTTTATTCACTGAGTCAAAGGACATGGATCTACTATGATCCACGTACTAGAAGAAATTCAAGTTGATTATAACATTAAATGTAACTTGTTCACTTTCATTTTTACGTGCTACTCCTGGAATTCACTATTCCATTTGTGTGCTTCTCTACCCCCTCCTTTTCAGGTAAGTAGCTACGGAGTTTCCATTTGTTTGTTTTTCCTTTTCCTAAATTGTTTTCAGAATGTTCCTAAAAAAAAATCAGCACCAAAGCTACTGCATTCACTGCATTCTGCTGACAAGTGATGAGCCTGCAACCATATTCCTGTAAATTAAGGCTCTCTAGATTACGAAGCACATCTACATTTTTTCTTCCTCTTAAATAAGAAGTAGTGTTTCCCTAGCCAGGGTTCTGTCAGTAGTTGCATGCCAGGGGATATTTAATAACTTCTCCTGATACTATTCCTGTAGCTGTCATATTAATCATATAGGCCAGCTATTAAGTTCCCCTTCCCCCAGAAGAAAGGGCTGAGGGAGGATCAGGAAAGACCTGGTAAAGCTCAGGGAAGCTGAAGTAGAGGACTGAAAAAGGAGAACATCGTGGCTTTCGCACAAAGCAGGAGGTATTGAAATGCACAGGAAAATACACTTTCTTACCCTCTTCCTTTGCTTTCCATGCCTGCTTTCAACTATTGATTTATGTCTCCAGGAGTTACAAAACATGGTTGAATATGCATCTGTATTGGAACAATGAAAATTCAAATAAGCAGAATGTGATTTGGAGTATACAAACTCCAGCGTAGAGATATCAAAGACATAGATGCTCTGTCTTTAATTATGCATGGAAGAATAATGCTCTCAGAGTCAATTCTTGGTCTAAAAAGATAATGTTAAGAACCCAGAACACTGTCATGAATTAGTAGGTACTGTGTAAGCCTGCAGAACTCTGTAATTCACTTAAGCTTTGAACACTGTTTGTGAGTTCTAAAGAGAAACAGAAAAGAGATGACATGCAGTGAAACTAGTACCATAAATACACCAGGGAAAAACAATTTTGAAGGGTCTTATGCATGAACAGTGTGTGAAATCTGAAAGTATTAATAATAAACTGCTTATAGATAAGAGCATACCCAGAGTAAGGCTGCATGCCACAAATGGTAACCATTCTTTAAAGAAAATATTACTAAAAAAAAATATTTCCCCTTCACTACTACCCACTAACCTTTGATTAGTTACATACATTTTAGGAGAGTGTTTTGGCTCCTAACTACTCTATACCACAAACTTCACGGGACTGAATTCAGCTTTGATGTTTAGCTTCCTATCTTGGTACAGCCTCTTCACATTTAAAGTATTACTTAGCATTAAATTGTATGCTCATCTATGCAAATTAACTAGGGCATGCATCAGTTTTATGCTCATACAATTAAATGCTACTGTTGCCAGTATCTTCTGTTCACACAAGGATTTCTCTACACAGGAAAGCATTGTAGATGCACATTAAGCTTCACTTCTTGGTTATATACCTTACACAGTAAAGGTAACTTTTTTTAGCAAATATTTGACATTTTCTGCATATTGCATATTATTAGTTATGTGAATACTTCCTTAGACTAACACATGTTTGTATTTTGTATTCAATTTCCATTTTTGAAAGATTGCCACTGCTCCAAGAAAATCCCTTCTGATCATCACTTTCTTAGGCTTAGTGGGGTTTTTTTTTGTACACTGTAAACAGTATCTAGCATATTGTTTTGGGGTCACATATCCTCAGCAACATACACGAGCCATACAGTAAAAGTTGTATTTGTTGTCATCGGAGGAGATCGGAAAAAACAACTAAATGCAGAACACAGAGACACAGGAACACATAGCAAGTATCAAAATCAGGATGAAGTGTTCCCTGCGGGAGAAGGATGGACTTCACAACTCTATAAGAGTTATATTCCGAAGCCGTTTATTGTCTTGTCTGACTCCAATATATATCATAATTTTCGCTTAGTCACTGCGCACACACTCATGATTGGTTACAACTTGTTACACACACTATTGCAATTGGCTATATACAAAATATCACGCGCTGTCCACGCGCCCCTCACACAGTCAGGATTGTTGCTTGCAGGTGTTCCTGTTTTCCTCGCTTCCTCTTAGTTGTTTACCACAGCTCCTTCACCTCAAGGCCGAGCCGTGCAGATATCCAGCTGTTTACCAGCTTCTCAGTGCCACAGCTCCTTCTCCTTAAGGTCGAGCCATGCAGGGTGATCCCAACAGTTCCCCAGGACAGACTCCCCTGTCTCAAGGAAAAGAGCTTTGACAGAACTGTGGTTAGGCTAATGACAGCAAGAACCTCCACAGGAGTATTTTTATGATCAGTTTTCACTCGAGAACTGGCCCTTACAGTGCAAGTCTAAGTTTTGAAACCAACCTCTTGTGTTTGGCAGTGCCCAAGACCAGAAACAGAAGACTGGATGGAAGCACAGTCAGTATCAGCCTAAGTTAAATAATTGGGTTGTATTAGATTTGTTTCAGATATTGCTTTTACAAGGTATTTCTCCATCTAGAGAAGTCCTAAGTAGTAAATCATGCTTTTCATGGCAAATGGCTTCAAATCAGTACCCCTGTGTAGGCACAACTGAAGTAATAGTATCTCAAACTTTCAGTTGCTTGAGAGTAAAGCTGCATTTCATAAAATCACAGAATCTTTAGGTGGGAAGGGACATTTTAAGGTCATCTAATCCAACGCCCCTGCAGTGAACAGGGACTTTTTCAACTAGATCAGGTTGCTTAGAGTCTCGTCCAGCCTGACCTGGAACAGTTCCAGGGATGGGGCATCTACCACCTCTGTGGGCAACCTGGGACAGAGTTTCACCATCCTCATGGTGAAAAGTTTCTTCCTTAAATGCAGTCTAAATCTGCCCTCTTTTAGTTTAAAACCATTACCTTTTGTCCTATCGCATCAGGCCCTGCTAAAAAGTCTGTCCCCATCTTTTTTCTAAGCCCCCTTTCAGTACTGGCAGGCTGCAATAAGGTCTTCCTGGAGCCTTCTCTTCTCCAGGCTGAACAACCCCAACTCTTTCAGCCTGTCCTCAGAGGAGAGGTGTTCCATACCTCTGGTCATTTTGTGGCCTCCTCTGGACCTGCTCCAACAGCTCCATGTCTCTCCTATGCTGATGGCTCCAGAGCTGGATGCAGTACTCCAGGTGGGGTACTCCATTTGTACCATGAAGTCATAAGCTTCCATATTTCACAGAAATAATTTGATTTTTACAGGTTGTAATAGTTTTTCTAGTTCCCCTGCAGTGGTACGCATTCATAATAGCACATAATTTAACTTCTCAATTAAGTTTGAAAGTGACTGATCTCTCCGCCATGCCACAGAAGTGCACTAGTTAGCTCTGGAACTGACTGAGTTCCTCCCATGTAGGAGCAGCGCAGCATGCTATGTCAAAGTGGAAAGATCAGCAAAGGTACAGTACTATAGTATCCCAAACAGAACTGTCTACACAGGTTTTTTGGGTTGCTTTGTGGTTGGCTTTTTTTTTTTTTTTGCAAATTTTTATATTATATAACAGTACTTTTAAATGACTCCAAAAAGTTTGTCAGTAGTAAGATGAACATGTTTGTCCTCACTGCACAAAATGAAAAGCCGAGTTTTCTTTCCCTGCCGCCCTACCAGAAATCCAACAGCAACACATATGCTTAGTAGTTACCCAAGGCTATCAGACTGCAAAGCGAGAGGAAGATTAAAGACAGGATCCAGTTCAGTATTCTTAATCCAATGAAGAAAACAACACACCAGTAGAGAGAGAGAAGGTCAGAACACCAGAGGAGACAGTTATTTCTGAAAGAGACAAGTCTCTTCCCGAGCAGACATGGTACAGCATCTTAATGAAGATCTGCACTCAGACAGTGCAGTGGTGACTCAGATTGAAGTACTCCATTTCTTCACAAAGGCCAGTGCTTGTTATAAAAAGCTAAGGACTCAGGATGCATGTACGCAAATAAGATGGATAGCATGAATGTATATGATGATTTCTGTTATTCATGCTAAGACTTTATTTCAGAAGGGTGTGGAGGTCTAAACTTTTTGCCAGCAGATAGTTAAAACTGTAGATAATCTCATGCCAAATAAAAGCATAAAGACTAGCAATCAGAAAAATCTGTGTTGACAGCAGCATGTAGCCTGCCAGTTTGATTGATGCACGTGGCTGTAGCAGCAACTGTTGTGATTCTATAAAAACTAAAACCTGAAAATATCAAGTATCATCAGGTCAAGCATCATCTATGAGCCCCAAGCTGAACTTTCACTTACATTTTCAAATCTTTCAGCCTGCCCAAACATTTTCTTGCTCTTTGAATTATGCATCACTTAAGGAACCTGGATGTAATGTTTCCTCAATTAAATAAAAGCAGAAGTACTGATTTGCAATCCTGGCAGCCTGTACCCTAATATCCAGATATACAAATTAAAAAATAGCAATAGCAAAGTAAAATCACTGGGCTGAAAGGAAAATATCCTTACATAAGCAAGTTACAAATTCAGTATATCATACAGTTATAAATACTTTTTTTCTCCTTGAAAGACTTCACAGAGCTACTTTAAAATTCCAACTTCTCTTCACAATAGGCTCTGCATTCTGTCTTTTTGTTGTTCATAGGGTCTACTTGCTATTCTTAGAACATCACCATCCAGGTTAGAGAAATAAGGATAAATTTGATGTCATGAACCAGACCACAGCTAAGCAATATAGCTCCCGTATAGAAGGGCAGAAGTGATGGCCTTGCCGTAGTCCTTTTGCAATACTGCATTAAGTGGTCTCCCACTCACTGCTCTAAGCATGAGAGGACCATTCACAGCATACTGCACATTCAGAACAAATGGATAAATGAATTCAAGGAGCCTTCAGTTAAAGTAGTTTAAAATGAGTGGTCGTGTGCATTCCTAGAAATAATTGAATAAATATGTCTTAGGAGTGTGGATGTAACTGCATTACTCTTTCTATTCAGCTTTGTTCTTGCTCTGAAACTATACAGCCTATTCACGATACTGTTCAGACAAGAGACTGAATCAGGAGGGGAGAAAGAAGTGCAGTAATTATAGCATTGGACCATCCACTCTCTTTAGAGGTGAAAGTGTGGAGGAGGTTTCAGAAACATCCTGCTTGCCTTTACCCTCCCCAGGAACAGTACCTTCGCCAATCACCACTGGCACGCTAAAGGCCTGTGCCATTTCCCAGGGCATCCAGCTCCTGAAATCAGTATGCAGAGCACCGACCCAACAACTCAGACAGCAATTTTCTCTCTGCATTCTAGTCTGTAAAATAGATTTCAGGACATCTGCAATAGTGTCCATCTGCTGCATTAGTTCTGGCCTCATTTTTCCCCCCAAGACAGCATTTACATCAAGAACCACTGAAAATTCTCCACCACCAAATGCATGCAATACAAGTTTATGCAAAACTAGACAGCCAGATGTCCAAAATCTGTTGGTGAAGAGTTTCTTCACACAAAGGAAGAGTCATAATATAAACAAGGAATGAAAGTATTTACAAGTCAGGCTGGGTTGTTTGTTTAACATAGTAAAAGATTCATTTATAACTCACTGCCCTTAAAATAGGTACATGGGGGGAAGAGGACAATTTAGGAGGATTGAGAAAATTTGACTGTTCAGACACTAAAGCTTCAGATTATGTAGTCTTTTCATTTCAGAGTAACTAGAAAAGACAACTCAAGCATAGATGGAATGCAGTCTTTCCTTTGATAGTGGTAGACATTTTTCTGAAGGGGGGGAAAAGCCAGTCCCTCCTGGACTGAGACACTGGGTCATTTGAATAGTAACAGCAGACAGGTTATCATGTTTTTTCATTTACTATTTATCAAAAGTATACCTTGAATATTGGATGGCATTACCTAGGGATTGTTTTCTTACAGAGAAATAAATAAGACTTTGCTTTGAGAAGAAAATTAATCAAACCTCTAGTGTGTTACTACTTTCAACACCTAAAGAATAATTAAAAAAAAAAAATCACTAGAAGCAAATGGGTTTCTTAAGTACAACATGGTCAGCAGAGGTCGTCTGAAATCAAATCTTACCTTCTGCCTTGAACTTAGTCTGATAAACAAGAATTTTGTTCTAGCCTATCCTTTTCCTGTTGTAGCTGTAGTTTCTTTAAAACCTATCCATAGAGATATGCCAGCATGGGTTTATAGAAACTTACTCCCACTTCATCAGCGCTTAATAGGTTGCACCTGCACTAGCGAGTCAGTAAGGCTAATTAAAGCCACTTAGCATCTCCCAGTAGAGTCTTGTTCCTTGGAAGAATTATCACTGTGATACAATAACAAACAAATCACAATTGCTCATTTTCCTTGTAGAAAAATGTCTTCACAGTAAAAATTAAAGAAAGCATTTCATGGTGAGGTCAGGGTTTAGAAATTCCAAAGACCTATCCAAGAACTTAAGCTGGTTGTTTTCTTTAAAATCTGTTCTGTATTAGTGAGCTTTGGCTCAGGGTAATGAGAGTTAAACAGTTCAAATATTAAAACACATTTATTCAGTATTATTACAGCTCCTCTGTTGGGTACTGAGTTACACATAAGGAATTAAACTAGTAGCTCCTGAACAAGGGTACATATATCACAGTCTACAGCCACTACAAAATGTTGTGTGCCTCAACGAAGAGCAAGAAGCTGCTATTGCAAATCACAGCGCTTTCATGATCACTAACTGCAGATGATGCTTGGTACCACTGCTACTAATGATGATGTTAGGAAGTTTAAGAAGAAAATGTGTAGATTACAATCTTCCCTAGAGCACAGAAGAGATGATAAGTGAATTTTCTAATATGGAGCAAGGCTTTATTTTCTGGTTATCTTCCAGTGGGCAACGTGTGGCAAGATGTGCTAACTCTAGCAAACAGTGGCAATCATGTAGCAGTTCAATGTAAGCTTAGTGGGCAAGACTGTGATATAAGGGCCAGAGCTCTAAATACAGATCAGTATTAGAGGGCACTGACCAATAACATAACATTTCTGCAACTAAATACAACTTCTCTGCAGGCTATTTTGTGTGCAGTTGCCTTTGCTTCTTAAGAGAAGCCTACTGTTTTCTCTTGTACTGTTCTGTTGGCCTGGGTAGGAGAGGGAGATGTATACCCTCTGCAACTTACTCTGTATCAAAAGAGCATGGACACTGATGAGTGCAAGATGCACAAAGACCCCTGTGTTGGAAGTCTTCTTTGAACCCTTAGAAGATTCAAGAAAGCCCCCAAATTCTCTTTCTTGTACACACGTGTCTGGGATTGCAGTATGTCCGATACGCTGCTAAATAGCTGTCATAACTTATTGTTAAGAAGAATTCTGCATGATCTGAAAGAACTTAGGCAGAAACAGCAGTAGCACATAGTGTCTCACACTATGGCAACACTGCTCTATTCTAAGAATTTTGTGGCCAACTCAATCCCTTGGTACATCTTTCTAATGGGTTCAGAGGTATGATCTGGCTTCAAATAAAACTAGATAGGCAGGAAATATGTGCTGGGTGTACAACTTTCATGTTAAAGGTATGGAGACCCTCTTCCAGTTACCTCTTTGAGTGGCTTCTTTTCTCCTTAACATACTCCAAAACATAAATTAACCAGAGCCTTACAATACTGTCATTGGTGGGAAAATACTCACAAAGTCAGGGTTGTAAAAGATCAATGTGAAAAACACAAATTATTCAACAGGGGAGATAGAGTGTTACTGTAAAGCTTCAATATCCTTATCCAGCCTCAAGATCTACTCACTCTAGACTAGGGCAAATGGTTCTTGCAAGTCTATGCCAGCAATTAATGCTGCAGATGTTTGTTACTTGGTATAATCCCCCTCAAGCCATATTAGACCCTGTCATGTAAAGTGGACTTATTACAATGGAAGATGTCAGAAGGTCAAAGCCAGATTAAGTTGCCTGCACTGCAATAAAGTTAAAAAAAAAGAGATATTTAATTTCTAAATCAACATCGCTTGTCTAGGGTATCTGAATGAATACAGACCCAAAGTCTAGACAGAAAAAAAACAGTACAGTAGTCAGGACACTGTTTGGAGAGCAAGGGAGCCTTGGCTGGTTTGAGATCTGACATTACTGTATGATGTTTAGCAGATTACTTTGACTTGTTCCTCAATTTCACTTTAAAATCTAATAGTACATGGCCAGCTCTCTGTAAAGCAGAGAAGATCAAATCCATCAGGGAGTATTAGCTGCTCAAATGATATTGTGATGAAAATGACATCCTAAGACAGAATTATTATAAATATGGAGTACCTGTTAGGATGTGTATTTTTAAAAGCACAAATGCATTACCCTGAATTTTTCTTGTTCTTAGCATTCTCAAATGATTTGCATCTCCTGACATCATTCTTGGATTTTTATAGCCTGTATAAGCTTTTCCAAAACAGAAAAGTAATCAAGCTTTGTCATTTACTAAAAGATATTTTAATAAAAGTGCAGCATGAGTTGAAAAACTAAACCTTCATGCCTTCTTTGGAGCAGAAGTACCCTAAATCCAGATCAAGTTCTGCAGGCTGCTTCCTAAATCCTACCCTGTCACCGCAGCAGTGCTAAAGAGAAAGTCTGGGAAGCAGTCAACACTATTTACTGTGTCCTGCTCTATGTTTTATTCCATGTGCAGTTCATAAATAACCAAGGAGAGCTGTGTAATCAGATACCTTTTTCTTTGCTGTTATTCTTTCTGTTAGAGATTCAGTTAAAGTTGCCTTCTCTCCCTTTATTTTACCATAAATTTAAATGAAAATATGTGGGGGTGAAGATCAGTCATTTCTTTATGAGGTCCCTGAAGCAATTAACATCAACATCTTGACTTGACCATGCCCCATATACTTAACTCCAGCAGAGAGGCTACAGTGTGTAGCTGTGGAAAGACTATGATAGACTGGGATATAACCATTTCCCATCACCATACATGCTGGTTTAAGATCCGTGGAGTAATTTCTGTTCTCTTTCTTAACCAGGAGCTGCTTGAGGCCTCTCTGATCTTCTGACATCTGTGACTAACTAGAACTATACATGACAGAACCTGAAGGCTGTACAGAATACAGAATTACCGAATACAGCTCTTGAGCTCATACTCCACAGTGTACGTATTTCCTCTGCCTATGGATGCTACTGCTACGAAGCACATGTCTCCTTTCATAATACCAGGCACCTGTAAGTAAAGCTTAAGGAAGAAAGAATTTGACCTCTTGTAAGAAAGCATACAAACATATCTCTCAATGTTAGTTGTGTAAATACTTTGAGCTAATATGCCTACACTCTCAATTTCCTTCCTCATTGCTTTAAGAGATTTACCAGAACATAAACTCAGACAAGCACTAGAAGAGAAAAATGGCAAGAAAATATGTATCATCCTCACAGACATTTTTCTTATATATCCTAGAGATAGAATTGGTCAATTAATCATATGCTCCAACACTTAAAATATTATTAATCATTTTTTGGACTTTAGATCAACTCATGAAGTCAGCAGTTGGGAAGTAGAAGATACCAAAGACATAGAGAATTTCTAGATAATGCAACAGCACATCTACTCAACTTTGAAAAGATGCTTTTCTTACCTCTATATTCCCTCCCTTCCTTTCCCTTCTATCCTTTCCCCTTTATTGCTTGTGTTAGAAAATGGAAGAAATAACACATTTTATAATTAAGACCTGTGATCTCAATATAAAACCTCTATGTTCACAAGTGAAGTGTGCACCTATAGTTGTTTCCCGATGCAGATCAAGTCACGTTAAAGCTACGCACCACTGTGTCTGTACAAATGAAATATGCCATTCTTTGATAGCACCTGCAAAATAGTATGTAGGAATGAATGTCACTAGAAAACAAGTCTAATTGGGTGAATGTGGCCCACCGAAAAACAGGTTTTGTTTATGCCATGGCAAGTGTTTAGTAGGTTGTCCTTTTGTTTTTTTAACTGCAGTGCATGTACTGGAATTCCTAGGCAATCTAATTATGGCGATATACATGATTTTAAAGAATTTTCATTCTGAAGGCTCTACACATGACTCATGCCAAAGTTCTAAGCAAATAAAGATATCTCATTTATTAAAGATTAATTCTAAAAAAAATTTCCTAGGCATAAAGGAGAAGTTTGCTATGTGTTCAGTCTCAACTTCTCTTGTTTCCAGTTTATTTTCCATTTTAATGCAGCAAACAGCAACAGCAAGCATGCAGGAGGGACATGGCTTCTCCAAGTTATTGGAGAACAGTTCTTGCATATGTTTCTTAGGCACCTGAACAACTACCAAACTTCAGCCTAAAAGACCTTTGATTTATATACATTTGTGAGGCTGCAGGATGCTTATTAATCCTGAAAAATCCTATTCTTTTTCCTGAGCTTTTTTTAGTTTGTATTTGAAATAAATTAGGGCTGCCATCTTTAAATGTTTGAAATCTGTGTAATACTAAATTGGGTGGGAAGATATTACTCATTACCTATAACTTGAATGACTGCCTACGAGTGAAAACATAGGCACTGCCTACAACCTTAGGAGTTATTTGAGACTCTGTGTCAGCTAAAGGTGTATACTGGCTGGAGTCTTTTTATTGTTTGGAATACCTTGTCACTTGACCTCATATGATACCCTATTATTGGTGGATAATTAAATCCAACTGCTGTATTCTCAAACTATTAGATGTAGTTTGTAAATAATCACTGATTTGTTTAAAACTATTTAGTACAAAACACATTAATTCACACTTCAAATTGGTTTGACAATATGTAGTTTGTGTTATGGTTCATGATCAGCTATTTAATGAGATACAAGAAATTAAAACAGTGAGGACTGAAATTTCTTCTCCAGATTCTGGGGTCAGAATTATATGAAGCCCCATGAAACACCTCTGCAACCCATTTTGGATTGGTTCATGGAGCTTGCTCCAGTACTTTTCATAGAACACATCTTAAATTACAGGTAAAATGCTGTAAAAGTTTATTATTTAGGAAAGTCCTAATAGGGACAGTGCTAAGATGAAGCACAGATTAGTTTTATTATTTTATTTTAGTACTACAGTGATTGAGCATATTTCTTTTCTATAGTTCTGGAAAAAAAAATCACGAAGCAATCCAACACATTTTCATCCAGGAGTGTAAACCAAGACTGAATTTCCAAGGCCTGGACACATCTTCCCTGACTTCCATTCTGTGTTCTTGTGCAAAAGATGTCAAAAAACACAACAGAGAACTCGACTAACCTTCACTCAGCTCTTCTAGGTCTGTTCCTGGGAAGCATTTCACTGATGACTATTGTCATGAATATATTAGTGCTATGTGCTGTGAAAACTGAAAAGAAGCTGCAAACAGTTGGCAATTTATACATTGTCAGCCTCTCTATTGCAGATCTTATAGTTGGTGCAGCTGTTATGCCCCTGAATATTGTTTATCTTCTAAATCCTGTATGGACTCTAGGCATACCAGTCTGTTTGTTCTGGCTGTCAATGGATTATGTGGCCAGTACTGCATCCATTTTCAATCTCTTCATATTGTGCATTGACCGTTATCGTTCAGTTCAGCAACCACTGCAGTATCTCAAGTATAGAACAAAAATGAGAGCATCGCTAATGATTTTGGGGGTTTGGTTGCTCTCTTTCATGTGGGTCATTCCAATCCTGGGATGGCATGTTTTTGCTAATAATGGGGAAAGGAAAGTAAAGGAAAACAAGTGTGAAACTGAATTCTCTGAAGTCACCTGGTTTAAAGTGTTGACAGCCATTGCCAACTTCTACCTGCCCTCTATCATGATGTTATGGTTCTACTATAAAATATTTAGAGCTGTTCGAAAACACTGTCAACACCGAGAGCTCATCGATGGATCATACCAGCCTTTCTCAGAAAAAAACCACATACATCATAGTAAGACAAAGGATGAGCAAAATACTTGCCTCCAAAAGCAAATCTTAGATGAGAACACCCCTCCCAAAGACAAGCAAAGCTCCCCTCAGCCCAAAAATATGGAGGCAGAGCTTCATTTCAGTAATCCTGACAAGTCTTCAGAGGCATACGCTAGCAGCAGTAATAGGAAGGTCCTTAAATGGAGCTGTTTTCCTCTCAGCACTGCCCAGTCTGAGTCAGGCCTGGATAAAGCAGGAAAGAAGTGTGTGTGTGTAACAAAAGACAACAAAAATGAAGAGGAACCTTGCTCACAAGACAGTGACCTAAGTGATGCATCAGACAACCATACTTTCACAGAGGAGGTACCCAGTAAAGAACCTTCCAATTCCAACATTCAAAGAGCCAGCAGTCCTCAGGAAAAGACTGAGAACCAGGATTTCAGAGGACTGATTCACCTGAGGAAAACCTGGCAAAGTCTGCATGCCCGTTCCAAAAGGTACATTAAAGGAGTGCATGGGAACAGGGAGAGGAAAGCAGCTAAGCAGTTAGGGGTCATAATGGCAGCCTTTATTCTGTGCTGGATTCCCTATTTTATATTATTTATGGTAATAGCTTTCCATGGCCATGAACAATTTTCGAATTTACACATGTTCACTGTATGGCTTGGCTATGTGAACTCCACACTAAATCCATTCCTGTATCCTCTTTGTAACCATAAATTCAAGAAAACATTCAAAAAGATCCTTCACATTCACTGATAGCGGTCTAATTTTTTTAAGCTAAAAACCAGCTCAAGACAAAATTCCCCAAAGACAAACACCATGGATAAAGTAGAAGACTTTGGAAAAATGTAATTTATAAACAAGTGGGAAATGTGCATTTAACAGCTGCAAGACATTTGAAGAAGAACAAATTCAGATCAGGAATCTGAAAAACTCTGAGGCAATCTCAGAACTGTTACACTGTTGTACACATTTTACAATTTGAGATTACCTCTTTCATTGTGTAGAACAAAAAGTGGAGATACAAATAGAGATCTTCAGTGATAAATTATTCAGCAACAGAAAAGGAAAAAATAGAATAAGGCTTCTGTGACTGGCCAAATATATTTTTCTCTTTCAACTTACTCCATTAAACACGGGAACACGTTGCTTGTGAAGGGAGATCTGCAAGAGGAGGTACTTTGCATAGTCAAAGAAAGAAGCTTCAACTGTTTAAAAAAAGCTGTCCTCCAAATCGTAAAATTTTTTGAAATGTCAAGTCATATTGTAACCTACTGTATCTCTTTGATACCATGTTTGCTTCATTTACACCTGTACATGTTAACTTTACTGAAAAAAAAGTAGTCTTTTTATGTCCTAGACATTTTGCTAGGGCTTTCCATACTCAACATACTATCACTATCTATTCAAGTAGGGTATGCTGTTGTTTCTGGACTTACAGAATATAGTTGATTATAGACTTGTGACAGATACACTTGACCTCCAGCCGTACCTTGGTTCAGGCTGACTAAGGAGCGGCAGGCCTCATGCCTTTCTGTGAGACTGCGAGCTGGAAAGCTCCTGGCTCACGTACAAAGCAGTGAAGGTGCCTTGGAAAAATATTTTGAAAGGTGGTTTTGAAGCCCCAAAATGCAAGATAACCAAAGTACAGAACAAGATACCAGAACTAAAATGAAGACATCTATCTTGTCTATACTACTGACTAGCAGCCAACTACTTCACTCTATAAATATTACAATCAGGATGAGCCCAATTTGAGCTCTCCTTGAGTTGCAGCTGGACTGCACGCCAGGTAACTCTCCCCTTGAGCTGGGATGTCTCTGAAGTTTTGAGATCCCTTACCTGAGACTAAGAGATCCTTCCTTGCCCAAGGCAGAGACATCCCTTACTCGTGACAGATCCTCTGTAAGTGACTGATAGCATGCTGAATTAATATTAATGAAACATTACTAAACCATGTAGCTACTCAATATTAGTTATTATAAACTTTTTATAGAGAATTCCATTAGACATAAGCCATTGTCCTAGTCTGAGACTAAGATGGGACTTGGCCACATCTAAGCTCCATAAGGAGTTTAGAAAGCAAGGGGGTCCACTCTGAACCTCGTGACTCAGCGGGAGGGTCTTCCTTACCTTTTAGTCTCCAGTCTCTGTGTGAATCATTCTAACTTGATTCTAACTCAATCTTCCTTTGTATGTTTCTTCCATGCAGTAATTGATAAGGTGAACCTTGCCATCAAACTTACTAAACCTTGGTAAACCACTGTTAAACTTTGTTAAATACCATTGAATTTATTGAACTCTATCACGTTACTATTTTACCTCAATAAAACGTATTGCTGCTTCTCCCTTTTGAGCGAGGTGCATTCACATTCATTCACTCATTCACAACAAGACTACACATATTTTCTCCTTCCTACAAGTTGGCAAATAACGTAAGTGTGCAATGGCAATACTAATCCATATATCCTTATCTTGTAGCAGGCAAACTCTTCCTACTATAATGAAGCAAACTCATGAACAACAACTCAAGCTTGCAAAACAGAAAATAAAATATGCGAAATATGTCTACCTTTATATCTATCCTTTATATCTAATTGCATTTTATAAATCATGCTGTAAATGCTGTAAAATATTTCAGGAGAAACACACAATAATAGAATACTTTAGGTTGGAACTGTTCTTAGGAAGACATCTAAGTACAGCCTATGACTCAAAGCTGGGCTGGCTTTGGCATTACATCATGTTGCTCAGGGCCTCGTCCACAACTTGAATGACAAGCATCTGTAAAAACAGCTTCATCTGGAAAAGCTGGGAGGGAGCCTTGACAGAGAATTTTGCATCTAAGGTTCATTCTGCCAACTTTGAGCATTCACTTGCTCAGCCATTGATTTATCTGTTTCTAAGTACTAATTCTCAAAAACAGACATGCCCTGTTATACAACAGGAATCAATCCCCTTTTCCTACCTGCAGTCAGATATAGATTTATTCACAGTCAAAGGAAGAAAACATAGATCCTCAGCATAGTGGCACATGTCACATGAGCTAACTCATCAGGAAGCTTACAACTTCACAGAACAATTATACCAAAATAAAATTAAAAAAAAAAGTATACAGATTGGGAAGCGGGAAGAAGAATTGAGGCAGAGATCTCGGGCCCTGTATTAGCCGTGCACCGCCTTGTTTGTGGCACACCAGTAAAGCATTTATTCTTATTCTTCTGCTATGGAACTAAGTGAGAGAAACATTTTGAGCAAACACTGTGGAGTATGTTAGTTTTAAGAAGAAATTCCAGAATCCGGTAACAGCTAGTCACATTTGCATGTAATGGTGAGTTTATGTAAATCTTTTCCATACATTTTGGGAAGGATGATTAGAGAGGCATTCTGAAGGTTCAATGTAAAAAGAATGTCCTCCCATTCATCTTGTGTTGATGAATTTACCATTTCCTGATTGTTTTCTTGCTTCTGAAATTGCTCACTTAGCATAGCAACAAAGTTCAAGTGGAACTGGAACTCCTTCAACTGTCCAGAGTTTGGTGGGATGAGTTGAAGCGATGTTCTGTGTAATATCTTTGTTACACCAGAAGCGAAAAATGGTAGTTTAATGGTTGGAGGAGAAATTCTGAATTCTGTGTTCTTAATTAATGATCTTAGAGGCCCTCTGTGCCACATGTGCCTGTTTCATGAAGACTTACAGTAACAATGCAACATATAAGATAATGTTTGCATGATGCTCATAAATTTTGGATATAATACACTAACTAAAGGCAAAGTATTCTTATCCTCTGTCAGTTTTATTTCTTGGAATTAAATGTCAATAGTTGAATTTAAGGTATTCAATATTAAATGAAGCCCTAATATCTGTGCATTTTAATAAATTGGAAAAAATGTGTTAAAGGAATAAACTTAAATTCAGTCTATTTCAATGTATCATACAATGGTCAGAGATTAGTTGATTTTAGTCTCAGGTAGCATGCAAGAAAACCTGCAATTAGGGAACGCCAGTCTAGGAGGAAAAAAAGCAAAATACAGAGACAGAATATAGAAGCAGCAGAATTAATTCCAGAATTCCGACATCTTTTTCACTGCAGGAGCAGTATCTGCACAAGTAGTAAAATACGCCTGCTTTCGGACTACAAAGCAGCATCTTTTGAAACATGCTCTAATCCAAACAATTGCTCAGATTCACAGCCATTATTATCTTTTTTCTATTGTGATATGCCACAGCAATTCTAGCCAAAATAGATGGTAATTTAGGTGATCCCTGAGGAAATAAAAAAGCAGCACACTAAGTCAGTTACCGTTAATTAGTGTACACTACTGAAACATGCTCACCCAAAGGCTACTTAGAGTTACCAAGCAGTGATGATCATGACAACTGCCTTTTCTGACTTTAAAATATATGAATACATAAAACAGCAACCTAAATAAAATCACTGAAAATTGGACTAAAAATGATGATGATTATAACAAAGAATACCTCTGGTACAATTAAAGAACATTCAAACACAGAACAGCTAAACCTAGGCAAATAAAGCTGCCTGAATATTTTTTTATCTCCCTTCATTTTCATCCATAATCTTAGTATAACCGAGTCAAATAAAGGCATGGGAAGTTGTCATAGTGGGCTTCTGATGTGATAACTATAATAGATAACAATAAAATAGAAAAACAGGTTACTTCCTATTTTAAACTTCCAATTAGCAAGGTACCTAACAGGATTTATCAGTTTATTTTACTGACTAGGCAATTCAAATGGTTTTGGATGTAAGAGAAACAAAGGAAAGCAAATTAGGGTAAGGAATGGAGGAGCCTTCTACCACGTGGGGCCAAGCCTCAAGAGAACATTCCAGGTGTGGTTTCCTGTAAAATATTTTCAATGTTTCCCAGTTAATAAACAAGGTCAGAAGATGCGCAGCCGAAAGAGAATGTAACAAATTTCTTGGAATTTCTTGGACTGGAGTTCTACTTTGTTTAAGGTGTGGTGAGAACAACCAACCCCGCTTTCAAGAGGCAGAAAAAAAAAGAGATTCTTAGATTTTTTTCTATGTCACTGGTGACATCTAGTGGGTAATGAGAATAATTCTGGGCTTCTGCATCAAATGCTGTGTATCGTGTAAGTTTATTAAAGGAGGGGTACAATTAGCAAGTGGATCCTGCCATCTAGTACTTGTTTCTTTTCCCACATTATTTTCAAGAAATGTGGCACTCAGTAAAGGAAACATTAGTGTAGGTGCACATTTTGGCTTAATTCCATCATCTGAAAGGACTCCATTACATTCTCTGTGAGACCACTTTGCGATACTTTATGATAGCACAATAAATTAAAATGACTGAAAGATTCACTTTGAAAAAGTGTTTCTAATCCTAAGATATTAACATAGAAGCACCGTAGATATCTCTGAATAGTTCTAGAGCAGGTCCCGAATTTTGCAGATTGCTGTATCTTTCAACTGCTATCAAGGATGCTAGAGGACAAGCCTTCTAACTTAGCTGTGATGGCTTAAGTTCCTAAAAATGAGGTGTAAGAAGACACTTGAAAGTTTCAGTGCATGCATTCCCTCCATCAGAACGAGAATTAGTTAATTTGTAAAGGCCAAGTTAAGTTTAAATACTCTGCATACATATTCACTTTTGTTTATTCTTTTAGTACAATGACAAAATTACTAATTTTCATCAAACTATTTGTCTATTGAAGAATTATAAGGTAGAAAGAAAATTAATGTTAACACTGTGTGAGAAATAGCTCGTGAAAATAGTTTACACTCCTGATACCGAATTCCAAGTTATCTTTAAAAATGATACATACCTGACGGAATAAATCAAGTCTGCACGGTCATCTTACAGTCTAAAATAGAAATATTAAAAATCAAATGTGAGATGTACACTCTATACATGCCCAGACACATGAGCACACATACCAGGCTACTACAAAATTGCCATTTGAGATCTCTACCAGTTAAGAAGTATAAGAGTTCCCACTGAAAAAGATGTACGTTTAGGTATGGTAATGGTTAAAACCATAGTGACATCTGGTACCTCTAACAATGTTTGCATTTTTAACAATATTTGTATCCCTTACCATTTTGTTTTGTCTACGAAGATAATCTTGTGTTTAAACTGTGATGTGTTTCAACTAAAATATGCCTTAGAAGAAATACGCAGCACCCATTGCTATACCTTGGTACTGTGTAATTAAAATGAATGCCCGCTGTATAATTAAATTGAATACCTTGAGTAAAATGAAATGCCTTTTGTTTTGATCAGGCATAACTTAGGCTTCAAAAACAACACAGACAGACCTGGGAACTGAACTCAGGTCTCCTACCCGCAATCTAATTTCCTCCTTACTAGATACGAATAATCCCTCAACTCAGTTCTTTGAGGAGTAACAACTGTTTCTCTGTATCACATCAAAGTGCTCAGAGGAGGGGCACCCACCTGTGCCAGAGAAATTCGTGACGATGCTCACATAAGTCTATCAACATGATACCTTTTTCAGCATACTCCTACTTTCTTCCACTACTGATTTGAGTATTCATTCCTGTAGCAGACTTTTAGTTTCGCGGTGTCCCACTCCTGCGGCAGTAACAGCTGTACAGTATAGGACTAGACTACTTTTGACAGCATTTTTTGTAAATAAATGGATAGAATATTTCTGCCAGGTTCTGCCTGTATTTTGTGATCACTGAGAATGTTGTGTGAAATTAATTTAAATTCTTAAATGGAAAGCACCACATAAACCTAAGTAAATACTATTATTATTAAAATTTGTAAGAGAATCTAACCTGAACTAAAGAGTTTGGAGAAGTTATCTGCTCCAAAACGTGTTGAGTCCATATTTGCCAAGAATGGATGAGTTTGAATCTGCTCCGATTTTATTTTCATCTTCAATTCCAGGACGATTTGCTCTTGCTGCAAGATTTTGCCTGGGGAAATTGAAAGTCCTACCTGCAGAAATATGTGCCAAAAACACCCAGCAGATTTGTTCCTTGTTTTTAAAGAGCCTGTCTTGTAGTTGATTACTATTCTCATGTTATTAGACACTTTTATTTAGGAAGATCTTTATTATAGGAAGATCTCACAAGGTAAACTATAGCGGCAACAATCCATCAACTCCAGCATAAATCTCAGATTAACTTTGTTATAGCTACTTTTCTGAAGATTCCAGGCAGAGAGAGATCTCCAACTGAAGCTGCCTCTTTCTCTTACATTGTAAAACTTCACTGTGGTGGGCTTATATGTATACATCAGCAGTTTCATGGGTAAATCTCAAGTTTATATCCCAGGTTAGCTAGTCTGTGTGAAAAACAATAGTCCAAGACCGCAAGCCTACCAGATGCATCTCCCATTTCCCCACAGCTATACCTGTTGTGCAGAAATCTAACTCCTAGGGTCTGATTTCTTTTCAGGTATGACATGTCTAGTTGAGGTAATATCGAGATGTGGGCTCATAGAAGAGTGTCCCTCTGCCCTGTATTGGTATTATTTCTCATGACCTATGCTATATGCTGACAGCTGTTTCAAAAACCGCATTATGAAACTGGAAATGTTCAAAGACTATGAATCTAAGCTAGGTTGTAGTTCTATGGAGACTGAGTAGTAACATTCCAGCTATTTTGATTGGTTAAATGTGCTAGATCAAATTTATAGCTGTTACTGCTGTTTAGCTATTAACTGACAGACTTCTGTGCTTGCCATGGGGCTCACTTGCCTTACTGTATATTAGAGTCTAGTGCTGGTCAGTGGCTGCTTTTTGCTTTTGCGGCTTGCCGTACTGCTTATCATCCTACTCTGCTGGGCCTGGGAACATTCTGATAACAGCAATGGCCTTGCACCTGGGCTGGCAGAAGGCCAGGGCATCGCTGCTGTTTCTGTGCTGCTGTACTGGACAGGCCTGAACTCCAGTGTGAACTCAAGTCGAAGAGACTGTGACCTGTGGATGAGTCCACGTGGGAGCAGGACACCTCAAAGCGTCTATGGCCGTGGTTATGTCTGTGCCGCAGCAGGTATACCTCTGAAGGGACTGTGGCCCAAGGATAAGTCCACGCTGGAGAAGGTACACCTCGAAGCGTCTGTGGCTGTGGATAGGTCTATGCTGCAGCAGGTACACCTTGAAGCATCAGTGGCTGTGCATGAGGTCATGCTGCAGCACCTCAAAATGTGTGGCCATCGATAAGCCCACAACAGAGCAAGTACAGCCCTGGAGGGACTGCAGCCATGAGTAAAGCCATGCTGGAGCAGGTTCACTCCTGAAGGGACTGTCGCTGTGGGTAAGGTGACGCTGGAGCAAGTATATCTCTGATGGCATTGTGGTCCATGGATTAGGCCACACTGGAACAGGCACACCTCAAAGTGACTGGCTGTGGATACATCTATGCCGCAGCAAGTATACCCCTGGAGACACTGTGGCTCATAGACAAGGCTCCACTTGGAGCAGGTACACCCCTAAGAGACTGGTCTGCAGATAAGTCCAAGCCAGAGTAGGGGCAAGGGGAGGAGTTCATCGTGATGGTAAACCCTATGGTCTGGTCCAACGGGACCAGGGGTGGACACTGTAAAGGAAATACCTTTAACTTGTTGTAAGTTGAGATTTGAGTTGCATGTTACGGGAATTACTGTATCAGGAACCACCTGGACCAATGGAGGGCAAGCCTTACAAGAAGCAGTACAAGTGCAGCAGTGACCCAACCTAAGCTGGCTTTGATGCCCAGTAACTCCACGCAACACACCACCTCTCCTGTCCCGAGTGACCACCGTAACAGATGGATTCCAAAGTTACGGACTAAATGAACTCAGTGGACACTTTGTGGACATTTTACAGACATTTCACAGGGGTGGTCCATAGACTGAAGGAATCATATCTGTGTAGCATCAAGGCCTTTTCTGCTTCTCACCCCATCCCACCAGCGAGAAGGCTGGGGGGGCACAAGAAGTTGGGAGGGGACATGGCCAGGACAGCTGACCCCAACTGACCAAAGGGATATTCCAGACTGTATGACGTCATGCCCAGAGTAGAAAGCTGGGGGAAGAAGGAAGGGGGCGGATGTTCAGAGTAATGGCATTTGTCTTCCCAAGTAACCATTACGCGTGATGGAGCCCTGCTTTCCTGGAGACGGCTGAACACCTGCCTGACCATGGGACATGGTGAATCAATTCCTTGTTTTGCTTTGCTTGTGCACAGCTTTTGCTTTGCCTGTTAAACTGCCTTTATCTCAACCCACAAGTTTTCTCGCTTTTACTCTTCCAATTCTGTCCCCCATCCCACCTGGGGGGGAGTGAGCGAGTGGCTGCGTGGCGCTTAGTTGCTGTCTGGGGTTTAACCATGACAGATGTCATCAATGTTCCCTTCGTATTTCACGTAAAAAGAGAACACAAAGACCAGAAAGTGATAAAACAAAATCTTTTCCAGCCTTGAGGATGTAAGATGCAGCACTGGTTTATGAAGTGTGCAAGACAGTAAAGGTATTACTAATACTAATAAAGTGACTGGCATGCAGAATGTGGTATTGTAGAATTGTAATAACATAATGTAATCTTCAAGGTATAGTGTCTATAGCAAACTTCTGAAGTTTATTCCAATTTGTTTTATTTGTGAAATTCCTGGAATGTGTATTGGTCCATGCTCCCCAGCAAGGTGCTCTATCCAAACATCAGTTCTACATTTGCTTAATCAGCAGCAATTAAAATTTTCCCCTAATGCTGCCTCAACAATTGTCTTTATGTGACCTTACCCATGCTTATCTGACCAGTGGCTTTTCCTCTGAGGCTTACTCCTAATTTTGCTGGCAGTTTCTGCCAATACTCCTGGCGTTACTGCAGTATTGCTTGCTCCAAAATAGAAGGCAGCTCTGGGAAATTCGTTTTCCCTGATAGGTAAGTAACATAAAATACCTAAAGAGGTAATGCTTGTTTTGTAGAAAACATACTTTGTTTTGTATTCTAGATCTGCAGAAATCAATATAGACTCACCAGAAAATTCAGGTTGGAAGGGACTTTGGCGTGCCACCTAGTCCAACCTCCAGCTCAAAGCAGAGATAACATCAAAGTTGGATCATGTTGCTCATAGGCTTGTACAGTCCAGTTCCCAAGGATGGCGATGACAAAGATTCTCGCTAGGAACTTACCACAGTGCTTTACCAGCCACATTACGCAAATTTTTCCCTATATATTCATTTGGAATTTTCCTTGTTTTGGACATGTGGCCTTTTCCTTCCTGCTTTTTGTGTACACCTCGGAGAAGAATTTGCCTCCATCTCCACTTGCCTTCCAAAAGATCCCCTTTAGCCTTGTTTCCTCCACAGGAAGCAAACCCAGCTCTCCCAGCCTCTCATGTCGTATGCTCCACACCCCCCCACATCCCCCCATTTTAGGACACTCTACTGGCCTCCTGTCCGCTTGTGATCTCTCTCTCGTACTGGGGAAGTTGGAGGGGGACACAAAATGGGACACGCAACTCCAGGTGCAGAGGACGGCCGAGTAGAGGGAAACGGTCACACCTGACCCGCTGGCTATGTTTTCACACCTCAGCCCCAAGACGGTTACTCCTCACAGCCGCGGGACGCGTTGCTCGCTCACGCTGAATCCCCGAATACTTTTTCTTTTTTACCAGAACATCAGGACCACATTCAAACCGCAGCATCCTTGTGCAGTGTCAGGCAACAAGCTGTAACCACGGTCGAGGAAAAAAAAGCAATTTCTTGTTCAGATCGCTTCATTTTTCACTGGCGCAAAGACCGTACCTCAGACCCGCTCCTCTGTTGGCGCGCTTTTCTCACACGGCTGCAGCCCGCGAGGGCGGAGCGCGGCGGGGGAGGCGCTGAGCTGCGGGCGGGGGTGTTAAGGCACGGGCGAGGAACCCTGCTCGCCACGGCACTGGAAAGCTCCGCTAAGGCGAACGCCCATCCCACCCGGCCTGCGGCGAGGACTCGCCTGACCGACAGGCTGGCTCGGCTGAGGGGGCAGCCCCACCCCGCTCCGCTTCAGGCAGCGCCAACCGGTCACGTGGCCGAGGCAGGCTGACGTCACTTCGCCGGGCCACCAGGCAATGCAGGAAGTCAAGAGCGCTGTAGCTGGTGAGCGGCCCGCGCGCGTGCCGGTTGCGCTCGTGAGGGCGCTGAGGGCGCCCCCTCACCTCCCTCCTCGCCATTACCTGTCTGTCTTCGGGTCCCCGTTTCGCCCCCGCGCCCCTGGAGGCCTGTGTGTCCCGGGGCCTCGGGTGTCTGGGCCCGGCCCGCCGCGGGCTCTGAGCCTTGGGATGGGAGCTGGGGGCTACCAGTCAGGAACAGGCGAGCGGGGGCCGCCTCATGTGGTGCGGCCGGCGTGAGGAGCCGGGGCGGCGGCGGGCCCGGCAGCAGCGCCCGCCGCGCTCGGCGGTGGGCCTTTGCGGAGCGGGCTGGCCCCGGGCGCCGCAGGCAGCCCTGTTGGATCAGTAATCGTACTGGATGTAGGGAGGGCTTTCCTTGCCCCGAAAATGGCCTTGTTAACGAGCATCAGCCTAAAAGCAGCCCTTCTGAAAAAGTAGCGGTAGGAAATAGCGATTTCTTTTGTCACCTGGCTATAGAGGAGGTCTTCATAATACTCAACTCTGCACCGCAGAAGAAAAAGTTTTGTATAAAAGGTATAGATTTTAGGGGATTATGTGAGTTTGGCTTAAAACCTGTAACTTCATGATAGTTTTAAATGCTGTTAAACTCCTAATCGTACTTCTATGACAGATTAACTATGTCAAGGGGGAGACATATTATTAAAAGTCTTGGTGTGTTTTTCACTTAATGCATTCCCCCATTAGATGAGTTTTAAATGCCTGCATATTTAAGAACAAATGCTAGAACTTCGACTAGCGATAGTGCATCTAGACTTTGGGTTATCCTTCTTAAATTTCCTCCCGGTCATGGGACTTAGGAGTGTCTAAAGCATACTGGTAGATCTTTTCACTTCAGGCACATTTTCCAACTGTGCTCTTTTGAAACTCAGAGTTTGTTCTAAATTTAAAATTTTGGATGTCTCTCTTGTTTTTCTTTCTTTCTCTGTTTATTATGTTCCCCTAGCGACTGTTATTACAGTCTGTATATGAATTTCTGTATGCAAGTTTTATAAAATCTATGCATTTCATCTTTTGTTTCAGTATTGTAAAATTTGTTGCACAGATTTACCTTGGCTTACTGATCTTGCGTTAAGAAGGCATGTAAGTGAATATTTACATCAAAATACATTGAAGAATATTTTCAAAAGTGTCAGTGCATCAAAAGTGATTGTATATGCTTCTCTGTTTGTATGTGCATAGTACAGTAAGCCCCCACCCCTTTTTTATTTCTTCAGTTTTATAATAATAAGCCTTTAGGTATAGGGTGTTGAAACTCATTCCCAGCGGATGCTTTTAGGGTGGTATTTTTGGTGTTTGTTACTCGAGTACTGCTAGGTACCTGTTCCAAAGGTTGGAAAAGACCATCAGCTTTTTTAATGGTTAATTCGTCAGGGCATAGGAGCCTTTATTGCCTACTACATAGTTTTTACACTGGTGAATTGTTTAACTTGAAGTTTACTCATTTTGAATTTTCTTTTTGTTTTAATAGAACTTGTCTGGCAAGGAAAGTAACAACTTTATGTTGCTTTTTGTTAGTAATTAAAAAAAAGTGTTAGGTAATACCTTCCCAAACTTCTGAAAAAAGTGGAGGGAGAGCTTAATGAATTAATATTGACTAGGCAGTTACTGAACCTTTGAATAAAAGTTTTATTATGGAAGTCTTGGCACCAAATACCATGTAATCTGACTCCACTATGGCTAACATCTATATGACAAACAATTGTTTGCCTGTTTTATGATGAGCTATCCATGACATTGAGTTGCAAACCAAAAAAATTTGTAAGGTAAAGCTAAATGTTTGATAGTTTATGTGACCACTTCTACATCTTACACAGACAAACAGGTCTATAAAAGTGGTCAGAAAATTCCATGCAGTTAATTCTGCTGTTTATAGTTCTGGTATTTGCGACGTCTCAAGAAATTGAATGATTTTTTTCATGCTAATGAAAAGAGATTTGAGAGGTTTTTCAAGTAAGCTATCAAAATTCATAGTAACACAAATTCCAGCTGCTGTTGAAAATTAAAAAAAAAAAGAAGGGGCGGGAGAGAACAAAACGGCGTATTTGCCATATGCCAATTAAAGCATGGCATCCTGACGGAACTGAAACATAAAGCTTTCACCATGAAAAATATGGAAAATCTCAAACCTATACCCAGAAAATCACATTCCACAACTTGCAAGCAAGTAAGGAAAGCATTTGCACTAGGAGAAAGGGATAAGCTGTATGACCTGAATGTAAGAGTAGCTGGATTATACTGAAGACTTTGTTTAAGGAAGTACCATGTAAGGGAAAGCATAATTGTATCTTTCTCACATTAACTTCGACACATTTGAGAAGTTCTTTTAGAGAAGAGCTGGCTGTCTGGCAGTTAGTAAGAAACTAAAACCACCTCTCGTTCCCTTCCCATGTTCCAAAAAGCATGAAAGAAAAGCATGTAGGATCTGTTTCTATTGCACAAGTGACTTCACAGGACAGTAAACTTGGAAGTGTCCAGTTCAACCCAAGCTGCAGTACAGGACAACTGCAGTGCATCTTTTTAGATTTGTGTCAGATAATATAGCTATGTCAGGTACCTTATTTTGACTTTCCTGTACGTAAAATCCTACCATTGATCCATGTGTAAAAGTAACAGGGGTATTGTGAAGGGTGAGTAACAAAAGGTAATCACACGGGATTACGTTGTGCAAACAAAAAAATCTCGTCTTTAAAAGTTAGTTAATTGAAGGAATAATTTCAAGATCGTTTGAGTTGAAATGGTTGATTCGATAAGCATTGTGAACAAAACCAGAATCGATAGCTGTTGATGTCCCTTCTGGACTTAGAAAACAGCAGTTACTGGCTTAGTAGATGGGAGTGTCGTGATAAATAGATGTGTGCTTATGTTCATATCTTTGTGAGGATTTTCAAAACTAATATTTTTAAATCTTATTTTTAATACGTAACAAATCCTTGTTTTGCAACATTTATGCTTATCTTAGCTAGATAGTCAAAGGCAGAATGGAATGCCTAATAGGAGGACCTTCCCTTCCCCAGATGCATATTTGAATACTCTGTGTCATGGACCGTGTCTCTGAAACTTGCATGTTACTATGTGTAAGTATAGACATGAAGATGAATACTAGCAGTAAGTAAAGGAGATTCTTGAAGGCAACATTTTTATTTGATGAGTTTTCAAGAAAATAAGCAGATTGAGCTGAATCACCTCACAGTGAAGTGAATATTGCTGCTAATGTGAGCAAGGGGACTGTTATGCCTCGTTGAAGTAGAGGCTTCTGATAGCCCAGCTTAAGTCTTTTACTCCTCATTCTCGGGTAGAGTCTAAAATTCTGAAATTTATAAGTGTTGTGAATTGAAGGTGATGTGCTTATATGAACACCGTTCAGCCGATATGGAATTGCGATTTGGGTTATGAAAACAAATTAATAAACAAATGCTTCCCATGTGCACAGACCTTTAGGAGAGAAGACCTGTAAGAAAATGATCTAGACTTGTACATCACGTTGACTTTCTAACGGCTAGTGCAACTGTTAAGGAAGTTCTAGGTTTTGTTTCCAGCTTTGCCATTCACTGGCTGCAAGACTTTTCTTGGTTTTAGTTTCCCTTTGCTAGCTTTACTTGTTAATTTGTAAATGCTTTATGAGTGTTCAACTCTAACGACAGGCTGAGAGTGAAGACCTAGCTAAATGAAATGTTAGTTTCGATTTTAAACGCCATCAGATCTTAAATATTACTAATAGGCTTTTAGACAGATATCTAGATAACAGGAGGAGTGCTAATACAGGGGTTAGAATTTTGTTGTTTTTATCAGTGGCAGCACAATACAAGATATAACTCAGAAGTACATAGTTCAAATGTAGTGTCCTGAGAAATCATGGAATGTCTGTCAGGAAATCAGATCCTTCTAGGCAGCTTGGCCAAACAGAACATATACTTGCCTTTCATAATTTTACATACAAGAAATTGGAAGGACTTTGCTTGGGCTGAAAGGACCTCTGCTCAATTATTTTAAAAATTGGACTTAGACATTCAGAGGAATAAGGCTTTCTACCCTTTAATACAACAAAATGTATTAAAAAGAGGCTTTGAGTACTCATGAGTAATATGGTCGATTGTCTATATACTTACTGGCATATCTGCTTTTACAGAGTTGTTTAACAGTGATCATAAACTAAAATCATGGCAGCTGCCAGTAGTGAGGTGCACCATCCTGTAGATCCTGGAATTTCAAAGCTGCAGTTTGCTCCCTTCAGTAGTGCCTTGGATGCAGGATTCTGGCATGAACTAACCCAGAAGAAACTCAATGAGTACCGATTGGATGAGACCCCAAAAGTCATCAAAGGATACTACTACAATGGTAGGTAGAAACCAAACATCTTGCTTAGTAGTTTGGGTTTCTCCTCTCATTTCTCTAAGTATTTGTGTAACATATTTTAGGTATTTTGTGAAACATTAGAAAACGCGGCTGGGTAAGCTGTGAATTCTGGGGTGTCTGTGGGTAGTTTGTAACTTACATTAACAAAAAGAGGGAAATTAATCTATGTATTGCAGTTTAAAAGAAGCATGTTGTTGCTTTTTGTCCAGGTGATTCTTTGGGTTTGCCAGCTCGCTTGACATTGGAGTTTAGTGCCTTTGATATGTAAGTATATACTGTGGTTTACCTTGATTTGTATGTGAAGACACTTTCCTGGCGTAACAGTAGTGCTTTGACCTGTAACATTACTTGGATAAACTCCACATGAAAAGAAATACATGTTTTCATGAACTGTGTAACAGTGGAGAGACTGCTTTGAGTCACAAACGTTAGCTCCCTGTGTCTGAAGTAGTATACTCATCTGAAGGGCCAAGTTTAAAATATGCTGGTAAGTCTCAAATTCACTCTTTTTTTATATATGTTTATATAAAATACCATTTTTTTTTCCATTTCTTTGGGCCTTCTGTGTAAGGGAGGATATTTCAGTCATTGGACTTCTGGTCAAATTTTTCTTTAGTTCTTTATTTACTGAGGATTCATCATTAGAATTAGGATCTCAAAATAATTTTTACAATCCCTAGTTGTTATACTGTGATATCTTCCAAAGTATTTAACCTTTATGACTGGAATTTTGTACTTTTGCCTTTACCCCCAAAGTAAGCCAAGGTAAGCTAAAGCTGCTCAGCGTACACAGCAAAAATGACATGGGAGGGGAAATATTTTTTCCGTGTGGCTTTCATTTCCAGCAAATGCCGAAGTTAGTATAACTAGCATAGGAACAGATGTTGTCTTAGTTACTGTCTTTTTTGTTTCAAATTGGTGGATTATAAAGGTGTAAATCGCAAAAGTGACTTTCTCTACCTTGCTTGGTGAGAATGTTAGGAGCCTAGTGAGGCTTTGTGCATTTTGAGATAACTTCTTAGGAGATATTATTCCATTAATTCTTATGTAAGAATTTTTAGGTACAGTAATGAAAGCATATGCAGCAAAGTGCAACTGGAAGCAAGCTGTGATATTGAGAACAGGAATTTCAGATCAGGAAAAAATGGATGGTACCATGGTACTTGAATTCTCAAATGTTATGACAAAAATAAAATTATGAAAGGTTAATTTATGTAGTGTTTAATTATTCCTTGTACTGTAGTAATTTTCTGTACTGCTGTTTCAGTACTTTAGGGTAGTCAGTTTAGATGATAATGAAGAGTTCCCTTTTAGCTTTTGAAGATTTTTTGAAACTACATCGTGTGTATTTATTATTTAACCATTTGCTGTATTTGAGTTTTAGCAGTGGTCAGAAACATATCAATTTGGGAGAATGATGTGAAAGGAGTCAATGAAATCAATCATATCTATAAATTAAGGGAATATTGTTGTTTTTTTACCTAATTACATTCAAAAAGGGGGGAAAATATATAGTGTGTTTGCAAACAGTGTCTTCTCCATCTGATGATGTTACAGACTATAAAAGCTACTCAATCTTTTGTCTTCCTTGGTTTAGGCTTCCTTTGGGATGTTTTTTTAAAACATAAATTTTTAGCTGAGTCACTCTGTGTGAATGGAATATTGACATCTAAAGTTCAGTCTTAATAATTTTTCCTTATTGCAAATCACATTTGTCAGGGATAGTTTGTATTTGAACAGAAGTTTTAAATATTCAATCTGTGATTTAATGCCACCTTGCTTAGAGATGATACAGATGCCTGATATATTTTTGAAGTCATAATGTAGACGTGTATTTGCATGGGTTCTTATACCAATCCATGATCAAGAAAGCATGATGATCATAAAAATGTTTTTGTTAGAACTGTCGTTAACTTTTGTTACTGTGCCTCCTCATTTGACATTTTCAGGGCAACCTTACACCATAGGATAGCTGCTGCTGCTGCTGCTGATCATGTTGAAGGTGTTAGTATCCAATTCCTAGAGGTTTCTTTCTTTCATTCAGGAATGCTTCAATACCAGCACATTGCTGTCCTGCTTTCGGAACATTGTATAATACCAATACATTTGAGACTTTCAAATCCTGTGATAAGAAATCACTTCTGGAGAAAGAAGCAAACGAGGTAAGATGAAAAACCAAATCAACTGTTAGCAAGGGTTTGGAAATAGCCAGTAAAATGCTATTATTAGTAGTATTAGTCTCTGCCCCAAATATTGGAGATACTGTCCATACTCACCCATATAGTAGCCCCAGGATTTAACTTATTCTGGAAGGAATAGTTTGATGTTTTCTTTTTACTGTTCTTTACAAGAGAGTAGAAAGTAGCCAGTTATACTTGGAGGACTTCATTCAGTGTTCTACTAGGCCACATTTTGACTAGGCCACATTTTAAGCTTAACACTGCTATTAGAGCTGCCAGTGACTTGAATTCTGTAGAGTACATTTTTAACATTTGCCTTGACACTTGGAAACGAGCAAGTGCCTGGTTTAAACTTCAGATTACTGCAATACATCTGTGTGACAGAGTGATGGGGAAGCTCCAGAACAGCCAGAAGACTGAGATAAAGCAAGAAAAAGGTGGCTGCCAAAGGAAGGGGCTAGTCTGCTTGGACTGTAACTAGCTAAATTAAATGTCATGGCTTGGGGAGAATTTAAAATCAAACTAAGGCAATCTTTTTCTTTTTGAGAGACTTGACTTTGACCAGTCCTTGATTCCTTTAATTAGATTGATTTTCTGCCTCCTGGCCTTGAGTAGCAAAGTTTTCATGCAGGTCTTCACTCAAGACTATGAATTTTTTTGTGTTCCTGTGGCCTAGTACTTCCGTGCCGGTGGTAGGTACGATGCAATATCTATCTTTAGGGAAACTGGGAAGGTCAGAATGCTTTATTTGCTCTTGCTGCTTTATTTTTTTAAGTCAAAGATCAAACAGGTCTGCCTCATAAAATTATTGTAGCTTCCTGTCTCACTGACTTGCAGTGTACTGCCTTCTTGCAAGTCTCCATTTTTTGGTCAAATTTCCTAGTAGCTTGTTCACATGTCTAGTGTCTATAGATCTCATGAACAAAAAAGATGAGAGTACAATAAAGTTAATACCACAGTATGTTCTATATTGTGCTAGTGTTAATAGCTCATACGCATGAGGGACTGTTCCTGATGATTTTTGTTTTGTTTTGTTTTTTTAATGCTTCTTGCTTGATCCGTGAGCTAGGGCTCCTCTTGTTCCCCAGCTTCCATAATTTTTTGTGTTAGAGAGTGCACATCTGTGTCTTATCAGCAGAGATAATAGTGTGGATGCAGTTAGTTAGGAAAAGATCACAATGGATTACCGGGAATGTTAATTTCAGTATTTTAAAGGTAGCTGGAATAATTAAAGGTTTCTGCAGCTGTTCTCATGGCACCTTGTTTTTTTATTTCTCTGCCCTTTTTCTTCCTCCTTGTTCCCGCAATCAATGGGAGATATGGGAATCAATAAAATCTGGAGCTGCTCTTGAAAACCCAATGCTCTTGAACAGGTTCCTGCTGCTGACATTCGCAGTGAGTAACAATAATAGGTCTCATACTTAGAGCATTATAGTGAAAATGAAGTAGTAGTTTCTTTTTAGATGAAATACTGTATTAGTATCAGCATATTAATGTTATCGGGATTGTTTTAAGACATCTTAAAATGTGTGAAAACTTTTTTTTTTTAAATCTAATAAGCCATTCTCACATGGAGATATAAAATATTTTAGGATATATTTAAAAAATGCTGGTGCCATCTCATTCTTTTCTACAAATGCATAAGATTATTGGATGGCCTTATACGTATTAGTAAAAGTAGAGCAACTGTTTCATGTTTAACAAATTGAAAGTTTTAATAAATAATGCTCCAGCTAACAAAAACTGAAGTATTGTACATACATTGTCTGATTAAATTTTAGAAACGTATACAGAGAAGTCTTCTAGTATTTTTTTATTATTTTCTAAAATCATGACACAATGCCTTGTGAAGTAAAGAGAACTGTGGTTAGTATCATCAACTATGTATTATGATAAGTATTCCAAACCGTGATTTACTTTGATTTATATGTTTGTTACCACAATTTTACGAAAATTTTTTTCTAGGATTTAAAAAAGTATCATTTCTATTACTGGTTTTGCTACCCTGCTCTCGTCTTCGCTGATGGAATACATGTAATTCGGAAACCAGTGTGTCTTGGTGACAGATTCACATTAAATCAGGTATCCAAATACTAAATGTTATTAAGTCTATAGCACTAAGCAGTTTTGTGCTTTTTGTGCCCATTTTAAGTGGGCTGTAAAACTCAATGTTTTTATTAGCACATACTGTATTAATTTGAGGACCTAATTTCTTTTAAAATCTTCACTTTTCTTATTTCCATGTGGGTTTTTTGTTTACCTCTTTTCTCATTATTGTATAAAATCTCTCAGCTTAACATCACTTCAGCTTTATTCATTTAGAGGCAGATGTGGTAAACAATTCTTGAAGAGGTAGTTATGTTTGTTTTAATTTTTATTTACAGCTTATTGAATATATAGCTATGCTTTTGAAACTCATATTTTTAAGAAAATTTTATAAAGGGACATCCCACAGGAGAGCCAAGTCATTAGAAATTACAAAATTTTTAATAAAATGTATGATTGGACAAGAAAAAGAACTGGATGTGGAAGATTTTTTTTTAGGAGAAAAGTTAAGCATTTTTTATAGCTTCTTTCATATTAAAATGCAAAAGGACAAAAAAATCAAGTTGTCCAGATGCGCCTTTTTGCTTTGACAGAAGTTAATGCAAAACCTTGAATGGCTTTTTAATGGCATAATAATCAACAAGAAACAGTTTGGGGTTTTTTCAGTGAAAAATGCATAGTTCCCTTCTTCTCAGGAGACCCTCAGTAGTTCTGTAGTAGTAAATAGTGTAAAAACACCGTGATCCAAAGATAGTTTCAACTAAACACTAAAAATATGTATACCAAAATAAATTGAATGGTTGAATTGGTAAATCAGTTTGCAGCAACGATAATAATGTCCCTGTTCAAAATTTGCATTGACAAATGCTGTTTTGCAACTGAATTTTTGATCTCAGTTATTGTGGTCATAATGGGGTTTAAAACTTCTGAATACGCTATATTCTAAGATTGTTTTAGTGAGCTAGCCTTACCAAATGCTAAAACACTTTCCGTGGTTCTGTATAAGATTGTTAAAACTGTTGGTTACAGTTGTCTTTTTACTTTTAGATTCAAGCACTTCAGAAAGCATATGATGAACTTTGCCAGAAAGAGGGGGTTACAGCCTTGCCTTATTTTTTAATCAAGTATCATGACAATTCTGTAGTGATATCTCCGCTGAAAAAGTGGGATGGTTTCTTCCAAGACCAAGGGGGAAAGGTAATGAGAATTTTATGTCTTCTTATAACCTACAAATGTTTAATTTACAAATAGTTTGAAAAGTGTCTATAATACCAAGCTGAGCACAATGGCTGGCTAATGAATAGACTAGGTAAATAGCTGAAGACCAGCAGCTTGGATTGATTTTTTTGTGTAGAGTTAAGTGTCTCTAGTTCTATCAGCTTAAAACCAAGTTCTTCATGCTTTGTTTTCCTCATTATCAGAACAGAAACGACATAAGTTTATGAAAGTGTTAGCATACTGATTAAAGTTTTCTAACCACTGTACCTACTATGCTATAATAGATGTAAAACACTTTTTGTCTACTAAAAATTGGTACTCATTTTATGTATTTGTTAGTTGTGGTAGCAGTAATCAAGGAGTACTCTATCGGCAACTTCAACTTTGAGTTTTCAGCTTTCAGTGTTTGTTTTGCCACATGTACATGTTATAACATGAAAGCTTTGGATAAAAATTGCCAGGAATCTGTATATGAAGAATGTTCAAGATAAAGGCTCTGTAATTTTGGAAGATAGATGGGTTGTGCACCAGAAGAGGCTGGGATGTTTCTTATGTTAAATGCAGAGATTGTGTATGTCCTTTGAGTGTAAAGTGAGTACTGTCCATTGCTTTCACTAAGGGAAGAATTATAATGATACATGAAGCAGATGTCATCACAGCAAGAGTTGACTGGCATGGCTGGCTTGTGTTTATGTACATTGAATTCTGTTTTGGGTCATGTTGCTCAGCTGCTGAACTTTGCTAGGCCTTTCTGAATGCTTTACTGTCTGTATTTTTGGTGGACTTCAAACTTTTTTTTATCTTGCATGTTTTATTGAAGTATTAGGAATCAAAACTCTGAGTTATGGGGAAGAGCTAGTAAGTGCAAAAAAGACTTTTTTAAGGAGGTCTTGCCACACCTTATAGTTTAGTTGTGTTTTATAATACTTGATCTTCAGTTATTTTTTTGCTTTTCCAAACTTGTTTTTCTGAACTTAAGACCTAGGTCCACAGTTGTTCTTTTCAAAATAAGAATGTGAAGGTTGAGATTTGTCACAGATTAAGAGTATACTTAATTAGATAGGGACTTTCTCAATATGAGAGAAATGTGTAATCATCTGGAATATATTTCTTCATTAACATTCGCTTGGAAGTGCCGAAATTTTAGACCTGTTGTATAAGATTTATTGCATCAATACTGCTTGTAGAGTTTGTTTGTATTTCAACAAGCCGATTGAACTTGCTGCCCTGGAAGAAAAATATGTTTTTGCTGTTGCTGAGTTAATTTTCTGCTAGTTTATGAAATTGAATCAGCTTACTAAGGGGTCTTAGCCTGCTTGAGTCAGCAGTTGCAAAGCAGCAGCAGTGTATGTCTGGGAGGAGGGATGGGGAGTGGGCCTCTGTTTCTCCTATCTGCATTCATTAGATTGGCTCACCTGCATTTCAGACTGTTCTAGGGACACCTCACTGATGTGGTAGAGTTGAGACCAGTCACTCTAAGTCCGTCCATATGCAAAGAAGCAGGAGGGAGGAGCCCTGTAGATGATACACAGGTATCACTAGTGATGGCTGAGGTCAGATTTTCAGCATATCTAAAGGTAGGCAGTGGTGTATTTCTAATCTCTGGATGTGTTTTGGTTCTGCGTTGACTGTGAAGTAAGTTCCTAGTTTAGATGCCTCAATTACAGGCATGGTATTACATTGCTTGAACATGAGTCACAATGTCCAGTTCGTTTATATAGATCCCATCTTGAAGGCTGGCTTTACAAGTGAATTTATGCTGTTTTTCCTTTGACTTGGCATCTTGCTGGCCTGTCCCCTTTTACTTTTTAATCATCCCAAAATGAATACAGGTTTTTGTTTTGAGGGCAAGGCTTCAGTTGTTGGGCTTCTCCCATAACAGTATGTGTAAGGAAGGTGCACATACTGTAGTGAAAAGTGTATGTCCATAAAAAGGCAAAACTGAACAAATCTCAAAGCTGTGGCAAACACTTGACTGAAATCTAGGGTGAACATCTATTAAACATTTGTAAATACGTAAAATGTGTGTGTAGGCCTTCTTTGTCCAGAAGTTTTACATTGAAAATGCCAGATAACTTTTACTATGAACCAAATATCAGTATGGATAGATGACTTCTCATTTAGAGCAATTTTATTTGCAGGTGGCAGTTGGAGTTTATGATCCATGTAATTTATCCCACTATCCAGGATGGCCACTGAGAAATTTCCTGATCCTGGCAGCCCACAAATGGTATTATATTTTGTTCTTTACCACAAAGATTATTTATCTGTTGATATCAAATTAGGCATTTTTCCCTCCATGGCTCTTTACTTGTATCACCCACCTGAGATTTAACTTTTAACCTTGACATGACTCACCTTCAGTGATTCTGATTTTGCACATTATTCTGTTTTTTACTTCTGTCAGTCACAAGTTCCTGTTATTCCTAGTCCTCACATGCATGCACATACCTGGAAATACATCCTTCAGACCCTGCCAATACCCTCTAGCTGTTTCAAATCTTGTTTAAAGTATTCTATGACTTTATAGAATTAATTAGTCCCAAGTAATAGTAGATGTAAATTTTGAAAATCTGATACTCTTAGGATTTCTTTAGTGTACCTTCTTGAATTTTTTGTTGGGCAAAAGTTGAGAAGACAGGACATAGTTTTACACTCCGATACTTGGAGAAAAAGTATCATTTAAAGCATCATATAAAATTGGGTTGCTGTAACAGAAATATAATTAAGTTGCATTTTCATAGTTTTGATTTTTACATTTTTATTACAATGCAGGAGAAGAAATGCTCAGTTAGGTATGGTGTTTTCTGGGTTGCTAGCTGAACTGTAGCATAGAACGACGTGTCAGTGCCCAGAGAGCTTTACACATTCTGAAATTCAGAGGTGTTTAGGCACTGAAGTTCTAATTGTTTGATTTGGGGATTTGAATCCTAAGGAGCAAAAATGATACTATATTGAGAACTAAGAGGATCTTGCTTGTGCCATGGCAAAGTACATTGTGTCACCTGAGGTATGCTCTATTGCTTCCCTGCTTTTTATTCCTCTGAATATGTAGTTTGTCCAGCAGCATTGTATAAATGGCAGAGGACAGACTGACAGTGTCATTTGGTTTAGAGCTCTTTCACAACAAACTAGTCTTTTTCACATACTAAGCAATTGTTTTTATTTATACCTGATCAGAACAACAGTGTTCCAGTACTAACAGAAAAAGCCTGATTCAGAATCTGCAAGAGACTAAATCTGTGTGAAATAGTGTTTAAAAGTCTCTTTCCTGTTAAAGAAGTTGCATGTCTCTCTTTCTTTGTCTTTTTTTTTACATGGCAGGGGCAGCATTCTCCAGTCAGTTGAAGTGCTCTGCTTCAGAGATAGGACCATGCAAGGAGTGAGAGACATAACACACAGCATTATCTTTGAAATAAAACTTCCAGAGAGAGTCCTTGGCCCAGGTAATCCATTTGGAAAAAAAAAAAAACATTTCTTTCCCATCTTTTTTTCTCCCTCCTTAATCACTGGGAAGATGGAAAAAATTACTGCTACTAAATCATTGCTTATGCTGAGTTATTTCAAATGGATTTTAAATTGTTTGAATTTCTGTTAAATGCCTTCAAAAAGGGAAGAAGAGAGCATATGCTCCTTTCTCTTTTTTTTTTTTTTTTTTTAGAAACATGATTTAGGGAGGAAAAAATTTAAAGTCCTCCTGGTGTCATATGCAATACAAAAACCAGGCAATTGGCAATTAGTGTATTTTTTTCTTGTTACATTTGTACGCAGTCCCTCAGCTAGAAAAAATGCATATGATAGTGAATTTATGTGATGCAGACTTTCTGTGTAGTTCTAAAATGGTAGAAGCCTGCTACAGAGTGGAATTGTTTCCTCAATCCCATAGTGAGGTAGGCAGATATATTTTAAAGCAATACATTTGTAACTTTAGAACATAAACTCGGATGTTGGTTTCTGTGTACAGGACAGTATCACAAAATTTCTCTACTTCATCAAAGAAGTTCTGAATGCTTTACATGTAATCGTTGTGAATTGTTTCATTATTATATAATTCTTTGCTGATTTTACAGATTAAGTCTAGGGAACATGAAGAGATGATTGAACTTGGCAAAATTTAATGAGTTCTGAGTTATGAATTTACTGAGTTTTGAACATAGCAGTCTCTTTCACATTAAAGATCCAGAGGCTTCATAAGGAATGATGCTGTCTCTGTTTTAGGTTTGAAACAAGCCAAGCAGGCAAAACCAGCATATCGGACACCTGAGAGTGAAGCACTTCTCCAAAAAGCAGTGATTTCAGTTAATGTAAAACAGCAAAATTTGTATAGCAGTGTATACTGGGTTGTTAAGACACAGATTATTTACTTACAGGTTTAGAATTTGTTTGGTTTTATCCGACAAGATTTCTTTTTTCCATCCTGTGATATTAAGGCTTTCATTCTTTCTTTCCTTTTTTTTTTTTTTTACTATGTCAAACAGATTGTCCAAAAGCTGTTGGATGGGAGAAAAACCAAAAGGGAGGCATGGGTCCAAGGATGGTGAATCTCAGTGAATGCATGGATCCAAAAAGGTTTTATTGTCTTTTAAATTTCTCCAGTTTTCTTTACTTGGGCTTTAGCCACAACAAATTGAAATGTGACATTTCTGTTTCTGTTAGAAGCACATAGAGTATATATTCTTTGGACAGTCCTATTGGAGGTAAGGACCTTAAGAGAGCAGAGTGCACTGCCTGCAGCAGAAGTGTTTGCAGTTTTTGACTCTAGCTTAAAATTTCAAATGCATTATATTTAAAACTGAGTGGAATGTAGGTCATAGTGTTATAGGCCTGTGGTTTTCCTTGAATTCCATAACCTGCATGTTGTTAAATATAATGAAAATAAGCATGGAGAAAAGTTCAGCCTTTTGGAATTGTTAGTGTGTGACAGGAAAGAGCTTGGGAAACATGACCTTAGTAATTATTACTGTTCTGCACATAATGTATGGGCAATGGATTGAAAACAGTCTAGTTACACAGCCTATTGGCTCCTCTGCTTTCACTGACTACATGTATGTTGCAACACTGTAGGAGTGCATTGATCAAATGATTTAGGTTAACATTTTACCTATCAAGCTAACCCATTTTTGTCTTGCATTTGTTGCAATTCAGAGTGTGTTCGTAGACATTAAAGAAAGTTCATCTGAGGGCTTGTAATTCTTTAAGTAAATGTAACTTGACCTTCTTTACTTGTACACATGCTAACTTCTGTTAATTGCCATAGAGGCTGTTAGTAATGGCAGCCTTGGCAACTGTGATCTTAAATCCTTGTTGAACAAATAATTTAATGGATACTGCAAAAATTATGTTTATGATGTATAAGGGAGTGAAGCTGTGAGGAATCTGAGAACTTATATGTGTATCTGATTTGAAGACAAGAAAGGCAAAAGAATTGTAAGGAGTTGTATGAGAAGGATAGAAGGATAAGCATTACCATTCTGTGTGAAGCAATATACTTCTTTGGAAGGAGGGAGCAGGAGAGTGAATGAGATAGTCATGCTCTGGATGGATTTTTTTTTTTTTTTTCTTCTGACACTTTCCTGTGCCAGCTATTACACTCTGGATGATTTGTGGTGACTTAATGAGAGTTTTATACCCTGTGTTCTGATGAATACAAAAATCTGACATTAGGTTGAGCATGGATTTCCTACCTTGTTTTCCTTCTAAAACTTCCACAAAGAATAGACTTCATTCCTTGGAGGGAAAGTGTAATATTTCATGTTGAGGACAGATGTAACTGGATGCAGGAAATAATTTTTTTCCAATCTCCTTTCCATGCACCTTATTATTAGGTGGAAGTATGCTTGGGGGGTGACTTTATTTTTCATATTACCTCTATGTTGAATTCTTGAATTCCTCTCCTTACAAAAAAAAAGGTTATTGAACTTCTTCAGTTGAAATAAAAGTAATTGCTTTGTTGGAGAAACACAAGAACATTCATAAGTGTGGTGTTACTTATTTCATGATATAGGTTGGCAGAATCATCAGTGGATCTTAATTTGAAATTGATGTGCTGGCGGTTGGTGCCTACTCTTGATTTGGAAAAAATTGTGTCTGCCAAGTGTCTGCTGCTAGGAGCTGGTACACTGGGTTGTAGTGTTGCAAGGACCTTGATGGTAAGTCTTGACTTAGTCTTAAAAGTAATGTTTCTCATAAATTCTATATGATCTTATTTTTTTGAGCAGCTGCCATGGCACGTAAGAGAAAAGTTGTATTCCTCTGTATTAATGTACATGTAATACATATTAGTCAATGTTACAGATTGTAGGGAAGAGGTAAGATCTGTAGCCAATGGAAATAACTTGACATTCTTCTAATAGTAGCATAGCAGGTAGTAAGAGAACCTTAGCAGAATAGTAATTTGTTTTGAATTTACATTAAAAAAGATCAAACAAGAAATTCTGGAACAAATTATCAAGCTAATATGATCAAATTCACAGTGAAGCGCTTGCAGTAACTGGGCTGATATTTACTTTCAGGGATGTTTACCACATCCCACTGAATTCAGCAGGGTTTTGAGGGATTGCTGCCAAATGATATATTTGGACTGACCAAAGTTTCTGCTCCCTTAATTCAGTGCAACTACAAGGCTGTTGCTGTGAATAGCTTCAAAAGCTTTTGTAGCTTGATCTTTCTAGAAGAATTGGACAGAACTCCTCTTGAGTTTCTGGCAGTACTCAAAAGTATATGGCTAAGCCCATTGTACTTACCGTTATTTAAATTACTTTCTTGTTTAGGGTTGGGGAGTCAGGAAGATTACATTTGTGGACAATGCAAAGATCTCCTATTCTAACCCAGTACGACAGCCACTGTATGAGTTCGAAGACTGTCTTAGCGGTGGGAAGCCTAAAGCACTTGCAGCAGCAGACAGGCTGCAGAAAATCTTCCCAGGAGTGGTAAGATGAGTATTTAAAATGTGTTAATATGTTCATTGGAAGAGAACCAGTGACTTTAAAAAGCTATTCCAAGTTCTAGTAATTAAGCATTATTATGAGTGGGAAAAACACTACACAGGTGTTACATTGGTTACTGACAAATCTATAAGCATTTCACTTCAAGTACTCCATACCTGTTAAACTTCATTTCATTAAATATTTATTGTCTGAATATAATGAGGGATCATCTGAATCATCTTGTAGCTTGTTGATTGTGAAGTAAAATTTTTTCCCATCTAATAAGTCCTAAGGAACTTCCAGTAATGGCTGCATTTAATATCGTGCTTTTCCACGCTACTCTTAAATGTGAGTTTAGACACATTGGTTTTCTGTTATGGGAGCAGAAGGTCTTGAAGGCGGTAATAAATCTATTGTTGAGATTTCCTATTATGTTTTACACCCAAAATTTGCAATCCTATTTAAGTTGATTTTCTACATAAGGGGCAAATACTTAATCTTTAACTGGTTCTGCTGCTGTTGGAATGAAATGACCTAATGTTCTCAAGATTGCTGTAGATGGACATTTTGCTCTATGAATGATCAGTACAAGTAAAAGAAAACAATTTACTTGTAAAAGTGAAAGTTGTTTTTTCTCTTGGTTTTGCCCAGAATAACTTAATAGCAGCAAGTATTGATTAAAATCTTGCTTTGCTGAGGAGTGTAATACAGAGTATTAAGATGACATAAGAGAACTTTCTTGTCTGCTTTTTTTTTATTCAAGAACTAAGCAAACTGAATCAGACCCAGAAAAGGGAGGTAGTTTGTGGCAACCTGGAGAAGATATCAGTGTTGGTCTTTGCCAAAGTGCTCTTCTCTTGGGGAGCCTGATGGTAACAACTTACTATCAGAATGAAGTAGTTGAAAGGGAACAGAAGACAGAAATGAATTTGTATGTTGTTTTAGAAACTTTATGATGAATGGCCCACCAATAGCAGCCTTTATCCTCTTTGACTCCAGGGATGAACATTATTCGGTGCACGTGTTCAAACACACCTAATTTTCAACGCTGAAAATAAAGTAGATTAAAAAAAAAACTTTTAAAATATTTGCAGTTCTCTTTACTTCCATCCTTCATTTGGGGGAAGAATTGATATGGCATATAATTTCAGAATACATATGTTCTCTGCTTGCTCTATCATAAGCAACATTTTTTTATACTTATTTGGCACATGATAGAAGTCACTCAACTGTTTATAGTTTTTGCTTTGGAATTGAGGTTGTCTTAGAATTGGTAGCTATAGTTACCAGAGCTCAGCTGGCAATCAGTATAATCAGTATCTTAACCACTTAGTGTAGTAAGAATGAGTTTTGTATACTTACTATGCAATTCTGTATTTAAAATGCCACGGATTATGTTACTGGTCATAATATTGAGAGTTATTAACAGTGGAATATAGATGTTACGTTGTTGATGATCTGTGTTGTGAACAAGCTTTACAGAAGATTGTTTCCAAGCATTTTTAGGTTCATTTAGTTTGACCTGAGGATTGCTCTTTGGTTTTGTTCTGTTTTTATCTGTGTTGATCTTATTGTCATTATTTATGAAATCAGCACTGGTACTAAGCAGTAATTCAATGAGTATTTGAATATCAGACAATGATCCCCAGTATGAAAAAATGCTAAACATTTCACTTTCTGAAGTTTTGATAAGTCAATTGGAAGAGACCATCTAAAAGTTCCTAGAATTTCATTTAACCTTGCTGCACCATAGTGTTACTTGGTGGTATTAATTTAGTTATAGAAATATTAAATAATAAAACAAGTACAGAAAAGAAGCATCTGTGCAGTGTCACGTAGAGTACCAACATGATGCTAACTAGGATTTGTCACATGATTTTTCACTTTTTAAACTTGAGAAAATGAAAATAGGAATATTAAGAAAAATTACTAGTTTCATAGAAGAAATAAAAGCTGTTTGTGGAATCCTGAATGGTACAGTTTTGCATGTAGAGATAAAGGCCAGAAGTCGGTGTTGGGAGTTTTCTTGTTAGAAACAAAGACCAGACTGTGCTATGGAATCTCGAGATTGTGATGAAGCTTTAAAAAAAAAAAAGTTAACCTGGAGAGGAACTTCTAGTAGTAAGAGGGAGCCAACAGCAATGCTTTAGTGAGCCTGTATCAGTAAGTGTTAGGACATGTGGTATACACAGGAAAAAAACAGTTTTCCTGTTTAGTAACAGCATGTCCTGTATGCAACTCATTCCTGCAGAAGAATTCCTGGAGAAGAGGTATCATGTTTGACCATTAGTAAATCTGCAGAGAAACAACATGCTAGCATTAAGAAGAATTAACAGGGCTTAACAGTAAAAACTCTGGTTCGAACAGTTAATATCATGTGACAGCATGTGAGCATGGTGAGGTTTAAGCAGCAGGCCAAGCACATAGACTAACAATAAGTCTTTAATTAGCCTGGGTAAAGCCTTGGTGCTTTGGGATGGTTTGGACAGCGAGGCTAGTGTAGGTGGAGATTTTATAACCCAGCTGATTTTGCTAGACTTCTCAAAAAAAAGCTGCATCTGTTATTGCAGACTGCACTGTTGCTTGTTACCAAAACCCATATTTATCAGTGTAAATGTCTTTGAATAAAAAGATAAGTTGTCCTGGATTTTGAGCCTGCTTGTTTCTCTTGCTGTTTGGAAACCCACACAGTCCTTCCAAGCCCATGGGAATCCAAGCAGTATCCAATCCAAACTAAGCCTGGTTCTGAAGGCATTTCTGAAAATTTGGTTTTACATTTCTGTGCAATTCTCTTGTGGTCTAATTTACTTTCTTTGATTTCAATGTGAGTAATATTTTGCACAGAAAATGCAGCTTCTGCTGGTTGACTTTGAAATGCTTGACTGCTCTATGTGAATTATTTTATTTTTTTAATTTTACATCCGTTCTAGTTGGAAGAGTAACACCTCATCATTGCAACTGAAACAAGAAGGAATGTTTTGGCAAGGAGCTTTGATTTCTTTCATTCCACTTCTAAGACTATCATTAACTGTAGCTTAGAGTTTTATAATAAAAAAGAAGGGAGGACTTGGAAATAGCAGAATTTATGGATTCACAACCTTTCATTGCAAGTAGGTAATGCACAGTGTCATTCATATGGCTGCTGTGGAATTTAACTTTATTGACGCTCTTATACAATCATTTCCTGAAGTATTCAGGCATGGAACTCGCAGTGTATTCAGCATTTTATCATCCTTCGTACTATACTGCATGGGGGCCCATTTTATGTAGGTATTTCCAATAGAAAATTTAATGATGGCAGGATCACATTTCTTAATTTTTTTGTGTACCTATCCATGGCACACTTCTGTTCAGGTATAATATATTGAGCACAGATATCTTCTCAGTGATCTGAGCCATGATTTAACAAAAAAAAATGCAGGAAGTTAATAGAAATATGAATAAAAACGAGAGAAAAGGTTAGGGTAGCACCACAAATTGCAATGTTTTGATATCGGTTTGCTTTAAAAAAGAAAAACAACACAAACTAAAGCACTGGAGCCTCAAGCACAGCTTTGGTCAGCTGTCAACGAAAGTGTTGAAAAGTGCATTATTTTAATAAGTGTGTATTTCTAATACCTTATGGGATGGTAACTAAATACTATTTTGTTTTGGATAATTTGGAGTAATTTTAAATCTTTTGTTAGTATGAAGGTTCCGGTCTTAAAATCTAAGCCTTCTTGTGAGCAGTCAAGCAAAATTCTTTCTGCTATATAGAGACTCCCTGAGATTTTGGGATTCTGCAGAATGAACGAGATCTGTATTTGAGGATATATGCACATTTACTCCTCCTTTAAAATAATATGCATGTGCCATCACAAGGTAACCTTTAGCTCTTTTTATACCTCAGCCACTTTTGCTAGTGACTGGTGTCTTTTCTTCAAGTGACAGTTATTCAAATAAAATTGAAGCTATTGAAGCTGCTAGACTTGTATGTATCCCTACAGCTAGGATAGAGGGTTTTTTTTTATGAATTCTGGTAAGATTTTATTATTTCACAAACCTTGTTACTGTATTTCTGTGCAGCGAGTGTTCAACTTACTTCCTTTTTCATTTTATTTTTTTGAGCAAAAATCGACCTCCTAAGCCACCAACAGTGTCAGTTCTACTTATCTAATAAATCAGCACTTGTATGCAGTACAGGGGCTTGACGAGTTTTCCATAAATACATTACTCATATACAGCATGGATTAAGTTTTCTGTTCCTGCCACAGCTTTTTGGAGGAGAGAATAATAGTGAAGGTAAAACCTCCTCCAGTAACTGTGCAATGTCTGTGCTGGTGATGCAGAACCCAGGCTGTCCTCACTGGGACACAGTGGAGCTGCCCTGGTAACAGCACACTGGATCACTGTGGACTCTACATTTTTTCCCCTTGGAGGTGGCGGGGGCACCAGCAGGAAGAAGATGATGGGGGGGCAAGGTGCATCCTTTGCCATGTTTAATGCAGATATTACCCAAATTTATTTCCCCAAGCTGCTGTATGTGTCTTATTTCTTTTTATGTTCGGGGATATTTATGATGTATAGAATGCATACTTCACTCTTCTGGTTATTTGGCTCACCTGGATTTATGACTTGTGCATATAATTGGTTTGTACAAAAGCATGTTCTGCCAACATTCCTTTCCTCTCTTCCCATGTAATTTTATATTTGGTTCATACAGCTTTTAAAATTTGGCTTTCCAATTGTTAGTTGCTTATAGCACAGTGACAAGCAAGGAAGCTTTGGCAAGGCCTATGCTTCTGTAACATATGAAGGATCCATTATTCTCTTATAGCAGATGGCTGGCAGATTATGTTAACATTTTTCCAAATGAGTGAGTTAATTCTTTGCATTGTATGTGGATTGTATATGCTTATTTGGCTCTTTAGCCATTTTCTGGTCGATATGCCTTGCCCAAATATGGAGTTGGAAGAGGCATATGTTTCTGCAATAAGATCAGGCTCTTCCAGCATCTGCATAGCACAAGCCTCCAGACATCCAAGCGCTGGAGTAACAACTCTCAGAAGTGATTTTCTTGTACATCAAGCTCACATATGGCTGGTGGAATTACATGAAAATCATTTGAGACTATTGTTCTTTGAGAAGAATTCAAAACAAAGAGGAAAATGTATGATACTTTGCATCTGTCTTACTGTAATTGAGTCAATATTTAATATCAGAAATATAAACTACATCCCATTAACATTGTGTGTGAAGTGGCTGTGAAGATAACCCAGAACAAAGATTTTCTCTAAGTTAAGATAACAGCAGGTTCATATTCATATGTAAGATCTGTACGTTGGTCTGTTTTCATGACCCAAACCAGTGCATTTGCATTGCGCTGCCCTATTCTGCAGAAATATAGCAGCTGAGTCTGCCATTCACTTAGAAACTGTAGCACCATGCTTTAATGCACAGCACTGATACAGAGAGACATGAAGAATAAAGTTGCCATTCTGCCAAACAGTAATTGAATTTGTACTCTACACTTTTGTATTGAACTCTATAATAATTCGCTTCAGTCACAAGGTTATCTTCTTAATTTGTTGTTTTCTGTCTGTCTCCATATAGAGTTCAGAAGGCTATAACATGAGCATCCCTATGCCAGGCCACCCAGTGAATTTTTCTGAAGTAACAATGGCACAGGCTCAGAAGGATGTGGCTAAACTTGAAGAGCTTATTGATGCTCATGATGTTGTTTTCCTACTAATGGACACTAGAGAGAGTCGATGGCTTCCTGCTGTCATTGCAGCCAGCAAGAGGAAGGTATTGTACCATACCTTGCTAATATCCTTGTCACTGTATTTCAGCTCTCAACTATCAACCAGCTGTGTATAACTAAAAGAACTTTATCGGAAATTGAAATATTTGACCAATCTTTTGTGATTGGGCAGAGTTTTTTTTCTTGTGTTCTGTAGCCTCGAAAATTCTGTATAAGACAAAAAGATAATGTTGAAAAGAGGAAATAGAAACGTGTCACAGAATGGTATAGGTTGAAAGAGACCTCTGGAGGTGATCTGGTTCAACTCCCTGTTCCAAACAGAGCCAAGTTACAGCATGTTGCTCAGGGTCTTATCTAGTTAGTATCTTTTCGGCATCTCAAGGGTACATATTTCATAGTAATACTAAGAAAATTATAGTAAGGAGGACTAAAGACATTACAATAATGAAAGACTGACAGGGGATGTGAGTTGTGGAAACTCGTCTGAAACCACATTTTCAAAATATATCTCAGAAGTGAAAAAAAATAGAAAGCGAATTCTGAACTTAAGAAGTATGCCAGTGCTTTTTTGGTCAAAAGTTAACTTTGGGTTTTTCTCGTTGCGTTATTGGAAAAACATACTGTTCTGCTGAGCCAATGCAGCCAAACTCTGCCCATGACTCTCACTCAGGTAGCGTTGAATGCTTCAACTATTTCTGTAACTTAAAAGTAATATCCTTATGGTACAGGCAAAGAAAGATGGAGAGGGCTGCAGTACATGAAATTAAGATTATGAATTGTGATATTAAAAAAAAGTATCGGAAGCTTTATATATTATACTCCATATATGAGATCAGTGAGACTGCATAAATGCTTATGTAGTCAAAATGTTAAAACATCTTTTGTGGTCAGTGTAGAGATCTGGTCAGATGAACCAGACTGAGAAATAAAACACAAGCTTAACAAAATTTTTCCAGGAGAGTCACTAAAGCATATGGGGAGAAGATTTTGAGCCATGTTTTCCTGTTCTACAAATCTTACTGAGGATTAGATAGGAATGATAGAGCCTTTACTTTTGTGTGAATTTTGTTCTTGAAGACAGTGTGGCATCCAAACTTTTCCTGTGAAAGAACATTCTAAGTCACACAGGATTCTGGAAGCAGCATCTTTCTCCAAATTAATGCAGTGTTGAAAATAGGGTTTTGCTGAAGAATTCAACTAAATTATCCTGAACGCTTACTTCTATTGCTATCGTGATGTAGACTTCAGTAAAACAGTCTCAAGTAATCTTGATATTTCTTAATTCATTTAAGAATTGTGCAGTTTCATGTTTGCTCAGTTAAAATAGCACAAAATCAGAAAATGCAGGTATTAAGCTTTTAACATATCAGTTTAACCACAGTGCATATCCTGTGTATTTTGTGGCATGAGTATAATGATGTCCGTAGCAATTTATTAAGTTGTGAACTTAACACAAGAGAGTAAAAGAAGACAGACATGTGACACAGCTGAGTTAATGTTGTTATTTGATCTTTGATTTTTTTTTTTGTATTTCCTGACACACATCCTGGCATACTTCTTAAATTCAGAATTCATTTTCTATTTTTTCACTTTTGCGATGCCTGAAACCACATTTTCAAAGTATGAGTTTCTACAATTCACATCCCCTATCAGTCTTTCATGACTGTAATGTCTTTAGTCCTCCTTATCATTATTTTGTGATTCTCTCCTTACTAAAATCTGTGATTTTTCTCAGCTATGACAACTCTAGTTTCCTAATCGTCGTTAGTTGTTTGTGGTTTCTTTTGTTTGTGTTTATATTCATTTCCAAAAAGCTGGACAGTAGAAAGGAGATAGAATGCAGATTTGTGGTATTTGCAAAGTAGTTTTATCTTGCAAATTCCAAGTATATTCTTCTCTGCTGAAGTTTACATTCATCTGAACTTTCCTCTGCACCTACTGCAAGCAGTTTTTTTTCCAGATCAAACAGTTCTGTTTGGTTTTTCTTTGTTTTGGGTGTTTGTTTTTTTAGGCCATGGTCTTAATTTTTTTTTTTTTCATTCTTTCCTTATTTTTAATAGATTTCTGATCCTGAGTGATAGGCTTGTATGTCTTTGTAGTTCAAATGAACATCCCTTTGCCAGTGAACTACACTGCCAGTGAAAAGATCAGTGTGGACTTCACTTCAGGTATAACTGAGTGTGTGTAACTTGGGAACTTAATCAGTTCCTACTTAATCCTGCTGTCTTTTCGGCAGTTTGCACCTGAGGTCTTTCAGCAATCTTTTGTCTGTTTAAAAATAGCACAGAAATGACAGAAAAAGTAAGTTTGCAATGCTGGGTATTGAAACTGGAAAGTGCCAGCCTACTCTCCCATATGTCTGATGGCTGGTAGTTGTAAGCAATATGTGCAGTTTTATGTGCAGCCCTGCTCTCTGGTTCAATCAGGAGAGGGTTGTTTTAATGACCTCCAAAACTTTTCCCCCCACATTTACTTAGATAGCAGTCCTCACTATATTTGCCTTACAGCATTCAAATAATACTTTGAGGACAATTTTGTGACAGCTCTCTGATATTCGATGGCATAGTGTGTCTCACTGCATCACAGTTATTTGATTTTTGTAAGATCACTTTGATGTGAGGAGATGGAATTCTCTGTCACTGAATAAGCACAGCAATGAAATCTCAAGGCATCCAGACTGAAATGCTCAGTATCTGCTTTTCAGTGTTCTTCATGTCGATAAACATTTAATGAGAGCTCTACTTCAAATGTGAATTTGCATGACAACTGCAAATCTGATGTACTGCTGCAGTTTGGACCCCAAGGCATCAAAACAGGAACACAGAAAATGAAGAACGTAGTGAGTGATAATCTGTGTGGAGTTCTCTATAAGGGGTAGAAACAAGAGCTGGTTTCCTCACATACAATTCAATTGCCTTGATGATCCTCATTCTTCCTGCAGTCCTTCCTCCTAAAACAAGTATCTTAGACACAGAATTCAAATGTTAAATCCCTGTGTCAGACGCTAAATCCCTATTGCTGCTGAGCACAGGAGCTTTTAAAATTTTGGTTTTTGGAAACACGTGCCAAAAGATACACTTTTCCATAGTTTTTTTTATCAAAAAATGGTGATTTTATTTTTTTTTTCTGTTTTTGATTAAGGGTTAACCAGTTAGATTCAAGTAGTTGCTGGACAGTAAACTGAAGAGAGAGAAACGGTTTATTGCAGTGGAAAGTGTTTAGCAATATTAATTTCTGATAGTATAATAACCACCATGCCATGTTATTCATATTTTGAGAATGGAATACCATCTTCATGTTTTACAGGTAGAGGTAGTGAGAAGGTGCAGTCTTTTAATAGTTTGCTGTAGACGTGGCTGTGCTATCACAGATTCAACAGCACGGTTTTGCTTTAGGACTGAGAAAGGAATAAACTACAAGAAGGTTGAAAGTGAATATCCAGAAATTATTTGAAATACCAAGCATGACAATGAAACTCACAGCTTACTAGTTAGGATGGCTAATTCTTGACAGCTTCCCTCAAAGTCCCTCTTTTAAATACTTCCTGGCTATAAGAATGAAAAATTACAAACTACAGTACTAGATTTTCTATCTAAAGTATCTGCATATGAAGCAGTATACTATCTGGCTACAGTCATTATTGTATAATTGTTTTTGCTTTTTTCTCTATAAAAATCCTTGCCTGTAAATTTAGTAAAATCTGCTAGTTTAAGTATTGGGTTTATGATATTTAAGTCATAATGCATATAGCTTCAGATTACTCTAAGCACTTGTCACAAACTGAAGAGAAAGGGGAAAATGTTGACAGTGTAATTGTGTACCACAGCTGCTTGTGCTCCCCGTGTGACTAAACAGATGCACATGAAGACCATAAGTAATCATTAATTGCTTTCCTCACCGAGCAGAAATTTTTTGGATAGCAGACTTGGGTTTCATTGCTTTGTCACATAGGAGTGTTTAATGAGTTATATTTCAGACCACAGTGAACTGAAAAGACTACATGCAGAATATCAAATGACATGAATACTTGCTATTGATAGCTACTGTTGTTCTTAAATGGCACTTGGAATACTTTAGCTTTTAGAGAACATGAATATAGAGAATATGCAGCAAACTTGAAAATAAATTCAGAGCTGGAATGAAAATAAGTTTTTTCCAATAATGATACTATTCACTGTATGAATATTGGGCCAGATTTGGATCTATGGATGTAATTTTTTTGTCAGCAAGCGTGCACAGGTTTATGTAACAATTAGAGGGAGTCATTAATTGTATCGAATTTCCCCAAGAGACACAGAAAACAGTAATGGTTTGTGGATTTCTGAAGCAGCGTTTTGCTTTGGTTTTGTTTTTTCTAAGTGCTTGACAACTGGAATTTCACACCTATTGGAAAATCTATTGTTTATGGCTAGGGTGATAGATACGCAGTTAATAATAGATTGTTTGTCCATCTACAGCACGTAGCGTTTTTTGACATTTACAGTGACTAAAACCTCAAGGCCCTTTCTCCCCCTCCCCTTTTGGCTCACTTAAAGTCTGTTGTTCTCTCTTTATTGTTCACAGTTGGTCATCAATGCTGCATTGGGATTTGACACATTTGTTGTTATGAGACATGGACTAAAGAAACCAAAGCAGCAAGAATCTGGTGATTCATGTTTCAACAATGCCTCTGGTTCTTCCGATCTTTTGGGATCATCACTCTTTTCGAATATCCCTGGCTATAAACTGGGTTGCTACTTCTGCAATGATGTTGTGGCACCAGGGGATGTGAGTAGAACCTTATGCAAATGGTGGTTATATATCTCTTCTATTGTGACTTGAATTTTTATTTCCTTTAAGTGGTGTTTCATAGAGAGGTTTGGTTTATATTGATGTACACAGGATTAAGAAATAGCTCATATCTTATTCAGAGGATCAAAGAAATTAATTGCACAGAACTAGAGATGTCTTGTGTAGTAGAGCAGCTAGCTACTTTTGAGTTACTTTTTTCTTTCCTTTAGAATTGTCTATCTTTGTAGTCCACCAGGGATCGGACATTGGATCAGCAGTGCACGGTCAGTCGACCTGGATTAGCCATGATAGCTGGAGCGCTTGCAGTGGAATTAATGGTTTCTGTTTTACAGCATCCAGAAGGGTGAGTCTTTTCTGGGTAGGTGTTCAAAAGGTGTTCTCTAAGAAATAAGATTGATTAAATCTTTTGAGAGAAGGAGGAGCAAGTACACATTAAGTAGGACAATTTTGTAAGGTGTCAAGTTGCCTGTAAACTAGTGTAATGTATAGGCCATATCTACTATCTTACTGTAATTTAACAGTGTTTTAGAGAGAACTGATACGTCAAATCTTAAGTTTTTATCTTGGAAATGGGGAATTTTCTCTCTACTTTATAAGTAGAAAAGGACTGAGAATATTTCAAAAGAAGAAAGTATTCCTGTTAGTGGATCTTGGAATTTCTTTGCTCAGGAGAGTGTTTGAGTGTAATTAGGAGCTACCATAACTACTCTTGTCACATGAAGGGCTTCAAGATAAGCCAAATATTGCAAAGTCTTTATTAAAACTAATTGGGTTTGATACAGAAATTAATCTGAAACCTGAAAATCAGGCTTGTTTTCTGTCTTTAGAATCTGTGAAAGAAAAAGTGAGTTAGAAGTTGGACGTTAGTATGTTAGAAGTCTCTGAGACTAATTCTGAAAAAGGGTTTTTGTATTCCCATGCTGAATCTTAGTTACAATGAAGCAGATTTTCCAGATAGGTTCCTTTCCAGATGCTAAACTGTAACAAAATGTCTTGAAGCTTACTGGAAATTTTGACTGTTCAGTATGTTGTCTTGTTCTAACTTTCCTTCTTGGATTTTTGGCAGTGGTTATGCTGTGGCCAGCAGTAGTGATGACAGAATGAATGAGCCACCTACTTCTCTTGGACTTGTTCCTCATCAGGTAAATAATTTGTGACTAAATGCTTTTGTTTAAAAGTTGGGAACTGATATAAGGCAAGCATCGCAAACTTTGCCTCCTTAACAAAAACATACTCTATGCTAATTCTATTCCTCTAAGTACTGTTTAAAAAAAAAAATAAAATAAAAAAGAAAAGTCCATCACACAGGCCAAGGTAGTTGTTCCTGGCATTGTGTATGTCCTACTTGCGGACACATATTCCTGTTACCTACTTAGCAGGATTTTGTTTGAAGCAGACAGTATGTGGATAAGGCAACTTCTGACTTTTTTGTTCCCCATCACAGCTGACAATATGAGCATCTCAGAGTTATTTTTGTTCACTTTTTAAATCCCTTTTGAGTTTGAAAAAAAAAAAAATTGGGGATTAAATTGTTGGGGATTAAAAGTATTCTGTGCCTCTTTCTTTATGTTGCTTATCTGAGTGACTCTGGATGCTTCCATTATAAATAAATAATTTATTTGTTTCTAAGCATTATTTTTAAATTCTATTGATATTAATTTTTTGCTTCACTAAGAATGAATCTTGATTCAGAAAAAGATAAAGCTACTGGTATGTTTTCTTTGCCATATCCAGGTAATCACAGGATCTAGCCTACATATAATTAGTCTAATTTTGCTTATAATTTTACATAGTAACCAATGTTTACACATGGGTCATTTTATGCAGCAGGGCCCCCCTGGGTCCTCCCCCTCTGCCCCCCCAGTAATTCTGGAGTCCCCAGTTCCCTCTCAGGAGTCTCTCTCCCATACTCCTGAAGTTTTTCTCCTTCTCACTGTGGACACTGTCAGCTGCAGGATTGGCAGGGAGTATCCAGTTCTCGGTTGGCTTGTTCAGATACCCTCAGTATGAGGCTTTGGCCCTCGCTGGTACTTAATATCTCCTCGTCTGGGAGATTCTCAACAGTTTCCAACTTTGGCACTAATTGATACATTTATAGTTTTTGCAGTGATGGACAGGTTGTTTACAGTCAGGATACTTTATTATAACTAATTTACTCCCTTATCCTCTCGGCTTATCTGTAGTTAATATGCTAATGCTGTTGTTGGCCAGACCCAGCCTATGCCAGCAGCTGCAGTAGATCTGAGGGAGATTTTTTTGACCTCTCATATCTCAACAAGAAGAAAAAGCCAAATCTAAATCTTGTTAATCTGATGATCCAGGTTCTCCTTTCTGATTTATCCTTGGAGAGGTGTTTGCTTTCTTAGTTGAGAAATGAATGTTGTTACTTCCAGATAGTTTTCTGTAATTATGGTTCCTGTGATCATATGGGATGATAATACAATAAAGAGATTTTGCTTAGGCTAGGTCAGTTTGTTTTTAAAAATAACTTCAGTAATTTTGACGGTTGAACCTTTGTGAGTCTTATACATATGCAGTGACTTTGTTTCAAAATGGTGACTATGCTTCAGACCTCTGGAAGACAGATCTGTAATTTGAACTTTCTCTTAACATTTAAAAAGGCATAATGAAGAAGACATTTTTTCAATTTTTTTTTTTCCCCAACAGAAAGATAGAAACGCTACCTTGTGTAGTTCTATATATATATTTTTTTTTTTAGACTATTTCCCAGTAAACTTTAGAAAGTTTTCTGTTTCTACCGGAAAAATAATGATCTTGTAGTTCATATATTTTCTGATGAAGAGAATGTTAACTGCCTCGTCAGTCCTCTCTTGATTTTTTTTTTTTTAATACTCCTATATGATTTTACTTGCGTTATTGTTCTGTTTTGGGCTATGCTTGGAGGTATAATCCATATCAAATACAGATTTTAACTGGAAAACTTTTCATTAAATTATGACTTCTGTCAACCCTATATCTGTTTTCACATTTACATTTAGTGAATATCATGAATAGTCGTTTTAGACGTTCTAACACAAATATGACTTTAGCAGGTATAAAATGAAAACAGATAATTTTTTTCAAATATTGTGACATCTTTTACAAACTGGTGGTTTCTCTTAGCAGTCACCCCTCAAATCAACTCCGTGAGTACAGTACTTTCTCCAGGGGTCTGGAATTGATTGTTACTTTCTGATGCGGGTTTTTTTTGGTAATGTTCTTTGTTCATTCGGTTAGCCCACTTGTATGGGAAAAGAAGAACAGTAATTAATTAACGCAGCAGTCCTCTTTATTAAGAAGATGTTCCTTTATGGATAGTAAACGTTGCACGCTCATAGTCTTAGTCTGTCATAAATGAAATTAATTTATTTCCCAGAAGTGTCTTGGCGTTCCTAGGATAACAGATACAAAGCAATGTGGTATCAGGAAGACTTGATTTTCTGGTTTTCCTTTCTTTTCCTGGGTGTAGGTTTTGTTTAAGAATTACTGTATTTTTGTATTCTGACATTATGTACGGCTTTGTGTTTCTGCAAGAATACCTTAGTGTTAATACTGTTTAAATTGCCATTGGCTTCCGAGGCTTATGCCATTTCAACTGCATTAAATGTGTGGAGTGCATATGGGGAGTATTTTCCATAATAGGCTTCAACATTAATTAAGGCATTATTATTTGTATTGCAGAGCTACCAAAGTTCTGTTCTTACTGATGTCTCTTAATTTTAGTAGACCTATAAAAGCACAGAATAAAAAAGATGATCAAAGAGATCATAGTCTGAACGATCAAACCCTGCTGCAAATTGTTCTTAGTGCTGCCTCTATTACCAGAAACAATGGTCGGGAATTTTACAATTATGTATCAGTAGTATCACATTAACAACATGGTTTAGGAATGCAAGACAATTAAGTTTTCAGATTATACATTATATAGATGGGAAAAAAGATGTATTTAACTGGCTATACCATGACTTTTTATTTGATTGAACTTTGCAATTGGAAAAGTCAACCTCCAGGTGGTGCTGTGCCTCTGTGTTTAAATAGTGTTGCCTTTTGATAGTTGTGCCGTTATTTGTGGATAGAAAAACACTAATATATATTGAGTATAAATTCACTACAGGTGTTACTGGGGGTCACTGTTAGAACAGTATTATCCTAGTGATAGCTGTTCTTTTATCTTTTTATCGAACATACATGTCCAGTTCATGTGGGATTTTGGAAATGTTTTTTTGTAATTATAAAACAGCATTGTAATACTTTTCATCTTCCAGATCCGTGGATTTTTATCAAGATTTGATAATGTTCTTCCAGTTAGCCTGGCATTTGATAAGTGCACAGCCTGTTCAACCAAAGTAAGTCCAAGTTTGTCTGTACTTTGTTTATATGTACAGAATGGTCCTGCTTTAGGTCAGTCTTCGCGTGCTGGAGACTGCTTTGCATTTGACTTTTTCTCTTACTTCCTTAGTGCTTGGAATCTGTTTTCACACTTCAGCTAAAGTTCTTTTGCCATCATACCCTTCTTTTCTAGGTGTTTTCCAAATTTCTTTGGCATCACCTAGTAGCGTGCTATCTCCACATAAGCATTCTAGTCATATCTAAAACCAAGCAGAGATTAGGGCCGACACATTTCTGAAAGGTTTATCACATAAATATTGTCAATATATTTTGGCTTCATAGGAAGGAATAAAATTGATACTGTTTTTAGTTGTTTAGAAATTATTTTTGATGCCTGATGCATAAGTACATCTTTCTAGCTTTCTTGAACTTACTGTCAGTACAAATATGCACAGTTGTCTAAATCTCTGGTTTATGATACAAAACAAACATATAAAGAACACTTCAGAAAAGAAATTACTTCCGTAACATTCTTTATAGAAAAGACTGTTTAATTTTGATGCTAGTGTTGACAGTCCTGAGTCACCTAATGGATGTACAGCTGTTACTAACATCTGAGCTGTGTCTTGCCAGAACACTAGGGCAGCCCGCTAATGTGTCTGTGTGAGGCCTCCTCTTCAGTCTTGGATTGTTTTCCTGTACTGTGGCCTTGAAAAGTTATTTCTGGCAAGTTTTCTATGGCCATGTAGTGCAAGTTCAAAAAGTTTTGACTGGGATATCTCAGTATGAAGATTCAGAGGTTTTGACTCATGATTTTGTCTCCTTGGGAGTGCTATTAATTTAGTTCACTTTTATGTACCTTGAGACATAACTGCAAGAAGCTCTTTCTGTTCTTTGCACTGCACTTGTCCTTCTTTCAAACAGCTATCAAGAGCTCCTGAGGCACTATCATTTTTTTGAGCACTTGCACAAGTTCTTCTTCTGTAGTAGTCCTGCTACTTTTCTAGCTTATCTGGGTACATTTGACAAGTTCCAAAGGACTATTCATGTCTATTTTCTCCTCAAAAATTGAAGCACTAAACTTAAAACTGCTGTTATTTTTAGAAACTGATATCTACCCTCTTGAATAGCTGAGAGCTCAGCAGTAGCTAAAAGCGATTATTTTCTCGTCTTTTCCACAAATATGGCTTGCAGAAACTCTGTGTGTGTTACCTAAAGTATTTTGCTTCAGAAAAATACTCAAGGAGGGGACGAGTAAAGCTTTATGACAGTGGGACCTGAGAATTGAAACTGTTAGAATAAGCTTCTTTCCCCCCCCCCCCCCCCCCGCTTTTTTTCCCTTTTTATCTCTGGTCCAGGACATACAGATATATAAAAACATACATCGATGTAGATAAATTAAGTGCAAGTATCAATTTTTTGTTAGCAAATCATTTCCTCTTGGAGGTCATTTTAAGAGAGCCCTGTTTTACATAAACAGACTTGATGATTTAATAAAAACTGACTTGGATTTTAGCAGCTGTGCTATTCCCAGAGAGATCACTTTTCATGTGGTTTGGGTATTAAATTACTTCTGTGCTGAAAAGGTTGCTTCATTGGTGCACGTATTTCCTTACAGTAGAAACACAGCATTTGTTTACTTTGCTAACTTTCTGTTTATTAGCATAAGAGTATGTCACCCTGTATTATCTGGAAATCTGATGCTAATACTTTGAAATGACAAATCCAATTACAATTTAATTGTAGTCTGTATGTTGGTTTTAGGTTTTTTTAATGCAGCAATTTAGCATAATTTCATCCTGATCTATGTCAGATTTTCTGTAGATTCAATCTTTTAGCACAGGAGAGAATTGGTTTCTCTGATAAAATTGAATTTGCTAGTACCTTATTAATTTTCTTCTTTCTTACGTCAGCATTCTCTTTCGTGAGCTCTTGTCACTCCTTAACTCTTAAAACATAAGACTAATGAATTAAGAATTAAAAAAAAATTCCACTACATTCTTAAGCCATCCAGCACAGCTGGGTGACTTAGGAGAAGCTGCTAATGATCTGCATGTTTAGAGATTAGATTCCTTTTCATTTTGACTCACAGTCATGACTTCATTTCTCTGTTTTTGAAGCCGAAGAGACCAGACATCCAAGCAGCCAGCTATTCTTTACCCAGAATTGTCCTAAACAGGCTGCATGCCAGAGAAGCTTCCCGCAGGCAATTGTTCAGGAATTTCGGGATGGTCGCAGCAAGAAACGAATCTATTTTTATTCTGGGCCAAATTTTCCTTGTATGATTTCCCCCTCTGTCTTATTCTGGTTCTGCACAAGCATGTGCTAGAATGGAAAGTATCCTCTTTCAGAGCTAACGGCACTGCACTGCCAGCTGAGTAGTAGGTCTGAGGAGCAGCATAAGCTCTTCTGATGCACTTCCTCTTCCATGTCACACTTGTTCTGTTACTGAGAAGGGAGAGTCCAAAGTTCTTTAGTATAGACATTTATTTGTAATACCTACTTTACTTACAGAATGAGAATGTTAAGCTTATTACTTACTGTGCTAATTAAGCTGTCTGTTTACCCTGTTGGGAGCAAAATGAGGATATTTTCTCATAATATTATGGTGAGAAGCTTTATAATCCCGTAGAAAAGTAGAGTGCTCCTGATGCTGTACTACCTGATCCTTGCAGGCAACTGGCTAAAGCCTCGAAACATGGATGTTAAAATACATATCTATCTTAGTGCAAAACTGCCAGTGTTTATATTTTAATAAGGGTAATGATAATTTTCTTCTTATTGCTTCTCCCTCCTCCTTGCGTGTCGTGGTACGAACCAGGAGACCTCATAGATTCCGAGATTAATGTCAGAAAAGATTACTGCTACTAACTACTGTGGATATACAGATGTCCCCTCTGTTTTCATGTATAGCTTACAGATCTTGTTTCCCCCAGAGTTCAGATTTATTGTCCTTGTTCTAGAAAGCTAGCTTATTTTCCTTAACAGTATTTCTCTCCTTCTTCTATTAAACTTGTTCTAATGTGTAGTTATCTCCACTATCAAATTAGGAAAAAAAAGCGCAGTATAAGTATCTACTATTTTTCAAGTTCTTTCTCAACTTTCTGTTCAATATGCTGAAAAATTGAGCTGCTTAAGTTGTGGGTTTTTAACTGCTGAGTAATTTTACTGAGTTACCTTTAAAAGTTTTTCAAGTTCATTGCATTTAATGAAGAGGTAGACATTAGTATCAGGCATGGTATTGCAGGCACTGTGTTACAATTTCTGTTTTCAGTCAAGATTTTTCCCTAGCCTTGCAGATGTTTTCCCTTTTTAACATCCCAGGAATACATTAAACGCTTTTGCTGTGACATTTACTAAGTGCCTGTGTTGCATAAGCTATTTATGAGTTTCAGTTTTGAAATCTATCATCATGTAGACATAACAATGCTTTTATTGTTCTCATCTGCTAACTGCTTTGCATGCATTTTTACTTTAAATGGTTCCAATCAGTTATGACAGTAACCTGCACTATTCAGTAACTTACTGATTTTTTTTTTTTTCAGTTGAGAGAAAATTAATTTTGATTCCAGCAAGACCCTTCATTTTTGCCCTAGCTGCATTGAGAAAAGACTTTCATATTTGCTTTCTCCCAGTACTAGCATATTGTAAGAAAGATCTGTTGGTGAAACTGTTTTTAATCTTTTTGTATTATACATTTCTCAATTCAGGTACTGTGTTGATGTTAAATAGAGATGTATAAGTCATGGGGGGGAAAAAGCCTTGGTCTTTCATGTACTAAAAAAAGCTAACTCTTGCATAGCTTGCAGAAATGATGGAGGAAATGGGGAGAAATGTTTGTCCTTTGGGAGTGAACACTGCAAAAATTTAAAAGAATGTTTAAAAAGAGTTATTTCTGTAGCTGTGCTGTAACGTTAAGTCTATGTAACTGAGTCCATTTATAACTTTCCTTATTTCCTGAATTTACATATGTTAACATTTGACACGTCTACATACAGTGCAGCCTCTGTATTAATATTGGATAGATTTCATTCAGACTTGAGAATGCATTATTAATATACCTAGGCATATTTTAAGCATACTGAGTTAAATGTAATACTTCTCTTTTTCTTAAGGTGGCATAGAAAATTGCTTTATGATAAGTGACTTACAGGAATTTATTACTTTCATTTTTCCTCTTTGAAAAAATGTCATTTAAAGTGGGGGGAGCAGAAGGCAGGATTGTCTTGCCCATAACTTTTGAAATCTCAGACAGTCTTTACCTCTCTGGATATCAATTTTAAATTCAGTGAGAGAATTGAAATAAAACATATTTTCAAAATTAGTCACAGTGAGGATGGTTTTACTGCTGGTTCCCTGAAAGATGGACATTCTTGAAAAGATCTTAAAAATTTTATTATATCGTCAACAAAATATAATGTAGATTATCATCCCAAGTAAAAGGATACTAACAGGAGGAAGCAGTGATGTGTAGTAAGAAAGCCACGTCACCCACTCAGAAATGATGACCATGGTAATGTGTCCGTTGTGATGGAATTTTGTTCTCTTAAAGGAGGGCAAATGTGATCAAGAACCCCAGAAATCTTAAAAGTAACGTTATCTTTAAACATTACCCTATTTTGTGAACAGAGAAGAGGGTTTGGCATCAGCAGTGTATTCAGTTTTGTGCATTGGGGAAGGTGGGGAGGTGTCTGTACAGACAGGATGGATAATAATTGGAAAATGGAACTTAAAAAAACCAACAGCACTGAAATCTAATAGTGGGAGAGAGCTCATTATCTCTGTCCTATATCTGAAATAAGATGCATGATAATCATGAGGTGTGTGCAGTTCAGTGGAGAAGTTACGTCTTGTTACTCCTTGCTTAGCGCATCACGATGACTGGAAACATCATAGCTAATCCTGCGTGAAGGCAGTGGTGCCAAATAAACTGCCTTGCACATAATAGCTCCACAGTAAAGGCTGTAAACAGAAGGAGCATGGAGAAAGAACATGTTTATGTTTCATTTTAAGTGATGCCATTTACTAAAATTCAGAAAGCAGGTTGACATTCCCCATGTGTTAGCACTGTTATGGCTTGATTGTAAGAGTTAGAAATTATGAATGTTTTGCACCAGTTATTCAGAGTTGTGGGATGCAGGTTTATTGGCATTTAATAGATAACATAGGTTGTGGACATCAAACAGCCTCCCAAAGTCAACAGAAGAGAGGATTAAAAAAAAAAAAGAAATGAAACTTGATGCTTTATCTTATGTTACTGAAGAGAAGTAAGGTTCAGTCAGATCACAAGAAGGATAGTTCAAAACTTTAACTGATACTGCTGCTGGCAGTGTTTACTTGTCCTCTTCTTCCCTCCCCCAGGCATGATGCTGCTAGAAGTCTTTAATGAACAATTGCTCTTAGCCATTCTACGGTGTCTTCGTTTCAGCTTTTAACATATCTGTGAACTCGCTTCTTAATCAAGTTATTGTTTTGTTATGTTTTCTTCAAATAAGATAAATGCAGCAAGTATAAAAGAATTCAGGAGACTTTTTTTTCTTTTTGACTACACTCTCTTATTCTCTGTTGTAAATTAGTTGGAGTTACAGCAGAGACTAATTTCTTGCTGTTATTACTTATTATTTCTCTTAAGGAGAAGAAACTAGTCTGCTTCTCCACAACGAATCGGTAAGACATTATTCCATTTTAGCTTATGTTGTTACTTTACTTATCTGTATTAAGAATTGACATGGTTTATAAAAAATCAAAGATCAGTTTGTGTCTTGTAAGGCTAAACCACCCACCCAAATATTTTCACATGGGTGAGGATTTGTTTTGCATGCAGGGCTCTGTGCTCTGAGAGGAGGATGCATTTTCAAAACTTCGGACTTCAGGACAAGTAAATCTTAGCCTCTCAGGAGCTAGCAGCTGTATGTGCAGTGTTAAAATGTTTGTTTTGAGCGTGGGTGTTTGCAACTGTATTTAAACGTTGAAAAGTGGAGGTTTGTGTCTTTCATGTTTTGCTGAGCAAAACCAGTTTGTACTACCCAGCCCCTATCCTAAGAGAATTGTCTTTATTCTAGCCAATCTATTTGTCTTCATATAAGACTTCTCCCTGGATGGCAGATGCAACCATTAGATATCTTAGGGAGTTTAAGTACAGCTTGGCATAGGAAATGTGTTTAAATAAAGTAAAACAACATTCCTCTCCAGGTCATTATGGTTTGGGGTCTTGTCTTCATGGCACAAGGGTGTAGATAGCTAAGGTTTACTGCAAAGTGTTTTTAGGAGCCATTCTTAAGTATTGTGATTCTTTGCAATGGAAATTTTGAACTCCTCTGGTTAAATGATTAAGAAGGGTTCTTGAGAGGGAGAGAGAAAGAGAGAAGGAGAAAAAAAGAACAGAGAACACACAACTCTGAAACTTGTTTTATTCCCTCTTCCTTTTGCTCCAGAAAATCAGCGATTCTGTTGTTACTACTTTTGGTTTCAGAATAATAAAGTAACTAGATTAAGAATCTCTTTCTAATAATAAGTAACACACTTTTGCCCTTCAGAGAAGAAATCAAATTATTTTGTTATTCTGTATTTCTTGGTGAATTTGTTAAGTGTTTCCTGATGTTTAAGTAAAATAGCATGTTGATTTATGCTGATGTGGCAGCGTACCATATTAGATAGTAGAATCAAAGCCATGTTGCAAAGAATCACAGAATTTGGTCCAAGAAGCAGCTGGTGTGACTGACTGGTCCACGGTATTGACTAATTTACCTGTCTCCAAGTTAAATAGCATTAAAAGAAGTAAAAATGCGTTACAGTAATTGCTCAGTGATCTTAAATGGATAGGAGATACTATTCTAAGCAGTTGTAAGTGGGAGAGAGAATGGTTTATGAAGTCTGTCTTAGAAATCTGCATTATCTGAACAAAAAGAAAAAAACAATTAATTGAAGTCTTTAAGTGAAAATACTGTACTCATATCATATAGTTTCTGCACCATGAATAAAATGAATCTTCCCATTTTTAACTAACTCTAAAATAGTGTTTTTAAGGGGAAGAAGAAACCTGCCATTGTTAAAAACAATTGATTTATATTTCTGACAGGTTGTATTTTTGTTGCATTTAAATTAAATTCTATGGGTCTTAGAGGGGTTTTTGTTTTGTTTTTTCAGTATTTCTTCTTCCTCTAATTCAGTTGTGTTTTAACTATGATCAGTACAAAGTGAAGGACTATCAATCAGCAGGAAAGAGATAGCATCACCACAATTTTCTGGTGTCAACATGTTCAATATCTAACTGTGTCTAGAATACCATTTTTAATTATTCTAATGGCAACTTGATGCTGTCTTGTCATCTCTGAGGCTGTTACAGAATTCCTTTTGTGTCAGTAAAGACAAAACTGAACTAAAATACTTTGACTGTAAAATATATACTTGCTGACAGACTCTCGTATCAGAATTGCAAAAATGAAGTTGGAGAATATTGAACTGGATAAAAACTATGAACATGCAATGTGTAGTAATGGTATGGTGATGATGTTCATCCTACCACTGATGAATGTAGAAACAGTTCAAACCTAATTCTATAGGTTTCTGTCTGGAATTCAAAAGGTTCCAGATTTTGCTGGATATGAGTAATATGTAGTTTTCTTTCTACTTCCATACATTTTTGCATACTTAAAACCTAATGCCTTCTGTTCCCTTATTTATTATTCAGTTATTCCAAGGATTCAGTGCGTATTCATCAAAGAAAATACAGACACAGTATGCTTCATGTCTGTAAAATTATGGCTTTTTTTTTTTTTTTTATTTGTAAGCTGAGGAATCATTTTAAGTAAAAAAAAGCCCACATGTTCCTTGCTGGAACATATGTGATTCTTCAATATTAGTGACTATTAAACAAGTTGTTTAATATGTTGACACATTTAGTGCAATAAGTGAGACAGAATACTTGTTCATATCAGTTATGCGCAGAGAGTGCTAATTGTCAGTTGTTGTGTATATAAGAAAAACTGAACTAATTTGAAAAATTGGCAAGATTACATAAAGGTTCAAGTCTAAATCACATGAATGAAAATTTTCAGGCAGACAAGTTTATGGTCCAAAGCATTCTTTTGCATGGATAATTTTGATAGACAAGTACTTCAGATTTACACAGTGCAGCACTGTGTGCATTTGACAATTTTGGCCATAATTCTACCTCTGTGTATTAAAAAGTAATGCCAACATGCAGCAGCGAAAGACTGGAAATATATCCATGTTTCTGTCTTCTATGCTCAGGTTTTGTAGCAGTTGTCTCATGGAATTGGGTGATGATGTGAGAGTCTGGTTATTTTTTTTGCTAATCTTTATGCAAATAGAATTCGCTTTATTATAATCTCCTATTTAAATTATGCTAAAATGTTAGATTCTAATATTTAAATGATAAATAGTTTACTTGTATTTCAATTACGTTTCTAATCTCATGAGATTAAAGGGATGGGTATTGCATCTTTTCCCAGTTAATTTTTAATGCCTTCCTATTTTTAACTATTGTAGTTTTTTCTTGTATGCTTTTCTGCATTCTACTCATTGCAGTCTTTGACAGGAGTTTGTCTACATCTATACCTATTTCTTTTGTTAAACTTAACAAATCAGCCTTACTTTATCGGGCAACTGTTCTTTTGTTTGCAAATGCCCATGTAGGCATTTTTAAATAGTTTAAGTTTAACCTTTATTCAATTTTTCCACATTTCTACAAAGACACAGATATAAACAACCCTGTAAAAGTGCTTCTGTTTTCTTTGAAATTGGAAAAAAGTGAAGGAAATTGAATTTTGAAAGATGGTAAAATAACTGAAACTGATGAAATCCAGTAAATATGTGTGGTTTTGGTGAAAATGCTGTTTTTCCTCCAGTCCTGTTTTGCATAGGTCTTGTAGCACATCCAGATAATAAAATCTTCGACTCTGAAATAGTGTACAAAATACAGATTTTTAAGCAAGAGGTCTGGGTTTAGTAAACTACTGAACAGCTGCAATTCCTGCTTAAGGTAGTAATTTTGGGGTGCTTAGTGATCAGATCGTGCCTTGTTGTTGAAGCGCTGATGGCAGGTGAGAGCTAGATGGAGTAATTGACTCGTATGCCGTAGCCAGTCGGCATTGGCTTTTTGCTTGCTTAAGCCAACCCGTCAAAAATGGACCAATCCATTCTTTGTGGACTCAAATTGCGTAGACAGCCAAAATGGTATTCAGCATGAGACAGTTGCTCTTTTGTGAGAAGAAGGATTTTCTTGGATCTTTGGGAAAGTGACCTTGCTTCCCTCGCAGCATTAGGGATTGCCTGTGGAAAATGGATGCTGTTTCTGGACTGTTTTTTTTAAGGGAAAACCGAGAATTGTGCTATAGGTGCTTGTTCCTATATATGCATAACAAACAGATTATCCAACCACGTATTGTCAATAGCCTCAGATGTGACTGGGGAAAAAGAAGGGCTTTCCGCACTTGCTGTACAATAGATAGTGACTAATGCCAGTATGAACCTGAGCCAAAAATGTTGTAACTGCTGATGAGCTAATCAGCATAAATTTTGGACAGGAAGCAGAATGGGGATAAATAAAGCTGTAAATATCCATCAAGTGTAAGATGCGGAGCGAGCAAGAGATGGCTATTAGGGGACTGAAGGATATACCCATGTATTAAAAGAGGTCAGGACAGATGATCTAATGATATTGTCTGCTTGAAAACTCCTTTGTTCCTCCATTCTCAGTCTCTAAAATGGAGATGTTTATTTTCTTTTACTCCCCTTGTCTCTTAATCTCTTTCTTTTCACTTCTGTTTACTAATGCTTTCAGGCAGGGAGTGCCTTAAGCTTATACACTGTCTGGTAGAAAGTCCTTGTATTGACTGTAATCTGAAGATGCCACTATGTTTCAAATAATTTGTGAGAAATATTTTAGAAAGGAAAGAGTAGCTAAAATAAGTCTCACAGTTCTGTCTGTATCATTAATCTATCAATTCATATCAGGAAAAATGGGTACTTTGTATATAAAACACATCAAGGTTTTTTCAGAAAAATTCAGGATGCCTGCAGTTCCTGAGAACTTAATGTAGACAAGACTATACTTAAACTGGCATCTCTTAAATTTCTAAGAACTCTACTTTTCATTATTCAAAAGAAGAAACTGAAAAGTCCCTAAGCTAAGAAAATCTCCTTGAGACCTTTCAGGGCCTATTCTTCGGTAAGTCAATACTCCATTTTCTGTCCATTGCAATTAAAAATCAGTGTTTTTTAACAGATAAAACACATTTGTATCACTACATTCCTACCTTAAATTAAAAGAGCAGTCTCTTTCTTAAATGAATTTTCAGCATATTGTACTTGGCTTAGTTAAGGTTTTATACTGATTGGCTTTCATTTTTAATACTGATTATTGGAAGGTGAGGAAAAAGTTGTATATGCAGAGGGTGTTTTAATTATTTGGACATGAGCCAAAAAATTATGCCTTTTTTGCCTTGTGGTTTATAACCTTCCAATATTTTCAGAACAGCCTTCTTGAAGCTTGCACCTGGAATACAGCCTTCTTCAGAACTTTGCTTTAGGATCTTGTTGTTAAAACTTAATTGTGTGTGAATGCACAAGTGTGTATGACCATTCATACACATGTTAAGATAACATTTGGAGTGTTATCAAAAGATTAAGTGTCTTAAGAGTCATCTTTGTGCTCATATAGCATTGTCAGACTCTTCTGTTCCAGTATCATGAACTGAGGGTCTGAAAAATCACTATGTGATCTTCAGAAAAGCTCAATTTTGTTGCATTCTTTTTCATAGATGTATTACAGGATCACCTTTTTAGGCTTTTCTTTACAACTCTTTAGGACTAAATGACAATAAAAATGGAAAACTTCATGAAAAGGCAAGAGTCTAGGAGGTGAGAATTTTTTAAGGAAACCAGAATTATGGGTCTCATGATAAAATTTTTAATGTTAACAGCGCTGCCTGTGATCCAGGATCCCAATAGCTCGCGTGCCTCATCTTACTCTCTTCTCACTTAGGAGGATTCTTCACAGCATTGTAGTCTTTCACTAAACTTCCTGTTTTAATAGCAGATACCTTGCACTTTGAAGAGTTTAACGGGCAAGATTTTACATGTCTTCCTTATTTTCCAAGCAGCTTTTGAAACGGAAATGTCTCTCTCTCAGCATGCTAGCACTTACAGTAGTTTTCTATTTAGTCTGCATTGCCTGTGATAACTGGAGAGTTAGCAGTGTGCAAAAATATATCTAGGCATGTAAAATTTCTAAATAGAGCATTGAATTTCATGATTTTTCTGACTCTGAAATGTTTAGTGAAGTATCTGTCCCCCTTTGTGGCGAGGCAGGGTGGGGAGGTGAAGCATGCTGTCGTCTTTGAGTGGAAAGTGTTTAAAGCCAGGAGGAGTGTCAAACACAGCACCCATATTGTTTTGGAGTTAGGCTACCCATATATCTTAGTTAGGGTAAACAATAAATCTGGTAGCATTAATTTCTTATTTTCTTTTTCCTGGAAAGTAAACAATAATGTTTCAAGCTCTACAAATGCTAACTACTTAGAAAGCAAAAAAGGCAAAAGAAATGTAAATACTAGTAAAAAGTTTAAAAATCATGTGACAGAAATGAGATACAAGATGTGAGCCAATTTTACATCAGTGACCAGGTTCTTGGGATTAGGAGTTTGTTTTTTATATTTTTACTTAACAAGATATTAACTTTTATGCTATAAAGCAATCCTGGGGCCAGATTCTCTTTCTGAATGTCTTTCTACCCAGCAATGGAGACTTCTTTGTGAAGAATGCTATTAAAAAGAGTATAACACCAAGGCTGCACATCTGTTTCTCATTTCAAAACAAGTTCTTTTACTCTAGGCCTCTTATTTTTTCCCTCCTACCATGAGATTCGTTTTTTTCTTTCTGTAAAAAGACAAGAATAAAAAGATAGCTAATAAAATGGGTTACTGTGTATCATTTACACAAAAAGGCTTTAGCAATACATTCATTTCTTCCTGTTGTGATAATGTGCATCCACAGATTCATTTGTTCCATTAAAATGCCATCATGTGAAAAATCAGTTGTAGCTCTGGCTTTGTAAAATGGAGACTGGAACCGAGTTTATAGTGTCAACCCGAGGAGAGATTTACATGTGTCAGATAAGAGTTTGGTTTTAAAATGTGGATTCTCCTGACAGTATTTATAACAGACATGAAATACAGAAGGCATGCTACTTTCTAATTCTCCTCCTAAGCTCTGAAAAGTGACCTGCCAGTGAGAAAAAGATAAGAGTTCCTTAATAAATCTGTATTGCTTCAGCTTGCCTTGCTAGGCAGAAGAATTATATCCTTCTGGTTCTTTTTGTTTGCTGCTTTGCAGTTTTTTCTGCTTGAGAAAATTAATTGCTGCATAGTACCATGTCACTGAATGACTGGATAGTGACACGTTTATTCCCAGAAAAAGTTCATGAGGGATTTTTTACATCTGTGGTCAGGTAGTAACTAATTTGAGATCAATAATAATAAAAATTATAACATCTCTCAAATATTTTCCTCCTGTAAAGCTGTTACTCAGAATGATCGCATTGGTACCAAGCACGGTGTTTGCAGCAAAGAGAATTGTGAAGAAGTGAAAAAGCAAACTAATACCAACCATGGGCCTTTAGACTTAGTAGTAGAAAATTTCCTTTCCACACAGCAACAAATTGGGCACTTATCAAATTGGCACAAAAAAATGCTAAAAAATGTTTCCAGATTTAATATCTAGACTGGCTTTATTTCTGATGATCGGCAGAGTATTCCTCTGGGGTCTCCTGGCATAGGAATTTGAGATGAGTTTTATTTTGCCTCGTTCTTTTTTTCTTTTTGAGGTATGTTCAGTGGCCACTGAACAAATATATGCCACATTACATTTATCAGAAGACAGCTGTTACTGAATTTCTGTAGTAAAGGTTGGGTCTGGACAAGTTAATGGTGTTTATCTCTTTCATGGTATTTATTGTGAAGTTTTAATCACCTGAATTGGGGAATAAAGTCCCTGAAGGTGCCATTGTAGCCATGGAAAGTCTAGCAGTGTGACATGATGGAGTTTCTACAGGGGAGAAATAAATCTTTAAATCTTTCCATAACAATAGCAGATTCGGTCATATTAATGTGTATCATTTCTACCCAACTTCAACAAACAAACAAAAGCGCTACAGTTCACTAGAGCGAAAAATAATCCACCTTCAACTCATGGTTCTGTGATCTTATTTTATTAATATGAATGTTTTATTAATATTTTAAAAGACACTTCATGGGAGACTTCCTAGTCTCTTCCATGCTAATCACAATACCAAGGGCCCTTGGATTTAACAAAAAATTGTTCCAAAACTAATGCTAGACATTGTGGATGTCAGCATAGTCATGCAATGTGAATACAAAGGAATTAATTTGTAGCTATGGCAGGGAATATAGAAAGGTTAAGCACATCTCTGAAATAAACCTGGGCAGTTTGTACAGAGCACCCTGGCACCCTGAAGTAATGTACTTATTGAGGAAGCAATACATGGAAATTTTCACTTCAGGCTTGAGTCACAGCTCTTTGGAAATGAGGATCGAGGCATAGTTAGCAGAGTAACAAAATCAACCAGATTTAAAGGCTGTTTGATAGACTTGTTGTATATAGTAAGGTTGCCCTCGGTTCCCTGCTCTGTTCATAACATTTGCATATCCCAAAGTAGTATACATCTTTCAGCAATTTTTACCTCTTGGAAGAGACCGAAATATTTTATGGTTGTTGTCCCTGCATTTCTTTGATATGGTGTAATATTTTAGAATAAGGCTACGGTTTCATTGTGGAAGGGCTGTATGTTGTTTCAACATACCATGAACAATAATCTGGCCTACATCACTAAGAAGATGTCTCATAAGCTCTGTATTGTGGTTCCAACAAATTAAAGCAATAGCAACACATTTGATAATGCTGATAGCTTTGAGGATTCTATACAGGCAGGGCTGTGAACGTAATCCAAGTTTACAAGTTGATGTCTGTATACAGTGTTTCACAAAGAGCCAGATGCAAGAGACTTCTGCACATCTGGTTGTTTTATTAGAACTTTGAAACACAGAATAGTCATTAAATGTATGTATATATGCACAGTGCAATTTCACAATATATATAATTGATAATGTTAAGAGGACACAACTCAAATGGAATTCTGAGGTTGTCCAGTTCTCTGCATTGCATTGTGAATGGTCAGATGAGTTCATCTTGGTTTGTTTATCTCAGGAATAAAAAAAGCCCCAAAAACCAAAAAACCCAAAAGAAAAACCCAAAGAGATGTCCCTAAGCATTTTTTTAATCTTTTTTCTTTTTTTCTTTTTTAATTTCTGATTATGCTTATGAGTCATTGCACAAATCCACAAAACTCCATGTATGGCAAAATAATGTTTTTTAAGTATGAAGAACAATTTCTCCAGAGTTAAGACAACATGAAGTGCAGGTTTTATTTATTTTAGAAGTGTAAAGTGTGGTCAAGAAGGCGCCAGATGTTTGTGATCGTCAGCTACATCTGTCGTCTTCCTCTTTATAATTGTGTTTCAGTTGTTTCTGTCTGTGTTTTTTTGAAACCTAGGTGTGCAGGAGATAATTTTGCTGCTAAATGGACATCTTGCATGAAGATCTGAGTACAGATGCCAGTCTGTTTTTACCAGTAAACTTGCAGTCTGTCAGCTAAATATAAATATATTTTTAAATGAGCTTGAATTCCTGTAGGGCTCGGTCTAAAAGCTTACTGGTTGTGTTTTGCTGAAGAATGCTGTTGGGCTGTGCAAGTTCCCACAGTTTTAAGATTTATCAGTGTAAAGGTTATTTGAGACCTTTAGGAATTAAGGAGTTTAAGAAACATGTTTAAGGAGTACGTAAGTTGTACAAATTTCTCTTACTGCTTCTTTCCCAAAATAAGGATTGAAGATATACAGTGAAAGAAAGGTTGTCCACAGCCCCTGCAAGTGTTCTGTATAAAAGAACTCTATGTGTTTTAGTTACACTTGTTCTGCAAGAATTATACCAAAATGAGAAGTTAAAAGTAGACATACATGATGCATATAATTTGCTCAGATAAGCCATAAGAAGACATGGATGAGCACAATATTGTGTTTTGTTTGAAAATTTATACATGAGAATGAAAAATCAGGTATTCCTCTGAGCACAGGAGTCCTGGAGCCATATCTTGATGGCTGGTTTTGGTACTTTTCCCATGAGTGGGCAGTTACAGAGATGCAGTTGTTTGTGGATTCTCTGGTGTTTAGTAAGTGTTGGACTTATGCTGAGGCTTCTTTCAAGTACAGCTATACCTCACTATCTGCAGAGGATGTGTTTCTGAAAAGTGTGATATGACAGCAGTGCAATGTTCCTTGTACAAATTGCTGTGGTAAAGAGGGACTCACGCAGAGACTTAAGACACACACAGGGTTTAAATACACAGGAAGAGTGTACGTGGTTGGGAGGGTGAGAAGCAGGAGTAGGGTTATCAGAATCAGCACCTGGAAGAGGTGCTGGCTTTTACAGATTTTTTGGGTTTTGGAAATGATCACCATTCTAAAAAATGACAGCCATCTATGAAACTGCCTGATCGTTAGCCCATTTTTCTGTCCTTCACTCTTGAACTGATGTTGCCTTACCTGAGAAAGACGATGATTGAGATGAAGGTGTAAGTGTTGAGAAAAGCAGTGATAGCTTTCACAGTAAAAGGTTTTTGGCAGCATTCAGTTTCATAGATTAAACCATTCCACGAACTCTTCTGAAAAGCTTGCATCTTCTCCACATCGGGTGATGCTGATGATCCTTCCCCTGCCTCGCTATTAATGTCATATATACTGCTCCTTCGTATTAAAATACTGTGTGTTTCTGAAGTCCCGGTGTACATCCTGCTCTGCTACATGAATTTCTATAGGAAAAGTTGCTTTCCAGTCTGTCTAGCTCAGCTGCTTCATCTGTGAGGCTGATGACAGCAGAACAGGATATTAAATGATCAGCGGTAGAACCTGGAACAAAAAACAGGGAAACAATGGATACTGGGATTGCTCTATCATAAGTTCCATTTTCTTGCTACTTGTTTTCACAAAACTTGTAGAATCATGTTCATCCTTGACATTTTTTTTTCCCCTCAATCTCCATCATACTTGATTGAAATCAGCCTGCCAAATAGTGATTTAAGCTAAAGCTGCATGAAATAAAATTCTTCATGGTCAGGGGCTTGAGGGGACCACAGGCTAAAACTTTCCTCACAATTCTTGTAGGAATCTATAAGATTCTCAAAGTAAAAGAAAAACTGGGAAAATTAGAGTAGAAATATAGAGAGTGCTTTAAGATAGAATAGTCTCAGAACCATGAATCTCTGGAGATTGGGAGGATGTTGGACTTGGACACTGACTCGGAGAATTTTTCAGTCTGTCCCAGATGGTTCTTTCCCTTAACTGATACATTGGAACAGTCTTTTACTGTGTTTTGTGTAACTCAAATGCTCCTTTCATGACTTTGCAACTAAGTTTTTCTTCTTGCCATATCATCTGTCGTGTTATAAGCTTAAAAATATGTTTAAACCAGGAAATCTTAAACCTCACTTCTCCTCTCGCTTACCGCCACCTTTCCCCACTTTACTGGGAATATTGAGTTGGGAGAAATGGTTGCTCTTCTCTCTGTAATTTTCACCTGTTTATAATATACAGTCATTTTACGAGTGTTCAGAAAGATTGTACTTTTTTGTGAGCAAAATATGATGACGAATCAGATTATGGCCACCTTATTTGAAATCCGTTTCTGTTTGTTTATTTGACAGGTCCTTGACCAGTATGAACGAGAAGGGTTTAATTTCCTAGCTAAAGTTTTTAATTCTTCACATACCTTCTTAGAAGACTTGACAGGTCTAACTTTATTACACCAGGAGACACAGGCTGCTGAGGTAAGAAATTACACTTTGGATGTTAAGAATAAATATGTGGCAGTAAAGGGTGCTTGGCTTTATGTTCAGCTGTATAACCGTGTGATTAAACAAATCACTGATCGAACCAAGCAGTGGTATTTGATTTACAGGATGATTTACACAAGCCACGTGCATATTCCATTCAGTGAGATGTGTCCTCTTAATGTTATAGAATAAGAAATATTGTTTTATGTGAGGGATCGTTCTCTTGTAACAATAGGTGACAGGATGCATGTTGACAACCATTTAGAATTACGTGGCACTATTATTAGTATTCATTTCGTTGTTGTCACTTTATGTGAAATTACAGAAATATTTGAAGTTGTTGCTTGACAGTTCTGAATTTCTGTCAGGAAATTCTATCCTGTCTGTTAGTCTTTTAGGGTGTGCTTCACTGGCAGTGTAAACTGCAGTTTGTGCAAGCATACAACTACTGAAAATAGGTAGCCACAATAGCACAGAGTCCAGTATGGGCTAACCACCACAGTATTTACACAGGTTCCTAGGTAGGTTAGACATTCTCTTAAATTAATCGTAATTTTTAGATCTGTGTTTTCATGTATTGCTTTTAAAGAAAACAAGTGACTTGTGTAATGTGGTAGAAGGAAATCAGTTACCGTTTTAGGTCAATCTAAAATGTAATTATTATACTGCTTGATGGATTATAATATGGGGAAGACAATGCTGTTTATTTGTCTAGTGACAAAAGTTGTAATGTGGAATGAAATTGGGGTATGTTTTGTTCTCATGGGAGATGACACTGTCTAGATGAGATGCGATACTGAGTTTGTCCCATAAAAAATGAAACAGGTATCTGTCCTAATATTGTATTTTAACAATGCTTTGTAATCCTTACTCTGTCTGCAAATGTCGATACTGCTCTACATCTATAATTTAATTTTGGTGTAGTCATATCACATGGATGTTTCCAAAGTTGGCTTTTAGAAGTGATTATTCAGTTACTGTAGCCTGTGTAAATGGTATAGCTGTTTTTTCAGCTGGAAATGGCTCAGCAGTGTTGCTTAATAACGTTTGTGGGGATAATGATGACTTGGCTCTCTGTTTCGTATTTCAACCTTTTAAAATAATTGGAGCAGATGCTGGAGACGTTAAGTCATGAAATACCTGATGCATTCTTAAATCAGCGTGGTGATACCTAGAAAAAAATTAAATATATATATGAGAGGGAGCCAAAAAAGGAAAACAAATACCCCTTAACAGGTGCTACTCAGTGGCAGTAAAAGTGATTTGTAGTCTGATCGCTACACATGGCTTTTAGGCTGCTGAGAAGTGTCTAGTATGCTAATGACAGCATTAAAAACAGTTACAGTTGCCCTAGTTAATAATCTGTTATTTTGCAGATACTAATTAATAAATTTCTTTTGCAGCTTCAGAATGTGTACAGGTGTTTTGTTTATAAAGTTTTAGATATTCTTTACAAAATGTGGAGTCTGGTGTGAGTTTATTGCAACTTACCAAAGTTCTAAGTTTAACAGAAAAAATGGAGTTAGCATGCTTTCAAAAATCTTAGTGTTCAACAGTGAGTTTAATCAATGAAATCATTGCTCGTAGGTGGAAAAACTGATGCACAAAATATTTACAAAGCTAACGCGTTCAAATTAGTCTAACTACCATAGAACCAGTGACTTTTCTTGTTTGCTTCCCTGTAGCATTGCTATATTTTAATAAAAACTCATCTGTTTTATCAGGGTTAACTATTATAATGGTCTTGATAAAATTTGTATTTATGAACAGTAAGGTCCAACAGGCACATTATTTGCAGATTCTGGAGCATGCTTGCTTTCTTTGGATTAAAAGACATATTCTTTTGTTATAATTTGCCACTGTTAGTCTGAAGAATAAAGAGGTGGTTTTGTTGTCCTCCACTGTTCCCTCAGTACATAATCTGGGGCAGTTTTAAAAATTTTTAGGTGCACAAGTGTCATGGTTTAGCCCCAGCCGGCAACTAAGCACCACGCAGGCACTCGCTTGCTTCCCCCTCCCCCAGTGGGTCGGGGGAGAGAATTGGAAAAAAACTCGTGGGTTGAGATAAAAACAGTTTGGTAGGACAGCCAGAGAGAAGGAAACAACGATAACAACAACAATAATACCGATAAAGGAATGTACAAAAACAAGTGCCCAGTACAGTAATTGCTCACCACCCGGCGATCAATAACCCATCCCCGAGCAGCGATTCGCGCCCCCCGGCCAACTCCAGTTTATGTACTGGGCATGACGTTGTATGGTGGGGAATATCCCTTTGGCCAGCCTGGGTCAGCTGTCCTGGCCGTGTCCCCTCCCAGCTCCTCGTGCACCCCCAGCCTGCTTGCTGACAGGCCAGCACGAGGAGCTGGACTGTCCTTGACGGCTCATCAACAACTCAAAACATCAGCACGTTGTCAACAGTTTCTCATCCCAAATCCAAAACACAGCCTCACACCAGCTTCTGTGAAGAAAACCAGCTCTATGCTGGCTGAAACCAGGACAACAAGCGAGTGCTTTTAGTACGTTTTCTGTCGAATTGTTCTTGTATTTTGAGCTCCTTTTTGTCATACCGTGCAATTGTTGCAATTTATATTGCTGAGTTTGAAGACTGCAAAATGGCTTTTCACGTTTCTGGCTAGTTTTGAGCTGCTGTTGGCAGAATGTATTCTCTAAAATGGAGCCATTAGATTTGTTAGAATCAGTGCATTTTAGGTTGGCTTAAGATAATCTTGCTATGTGGCATTCTAAAAACTGCAACAAAAGTAGTGAGAGAGGTTTCGTAAGACATGTATGGCCTATTTTGGTAATTAGAATATTTGATTTTTCTGAGAATTTACTTGCCTTTCTTCACTCAAACTCTTCAAAGAGGTTTTGTAGGTGATTGTTGGATTTGGAGACCATGAAAACGGCTTCTAGTAACGGAAGATTTTCCTTTCCTCCTAGCTAGTGAAATTTGGCAGCGCCATTGCTCCAAATAGACTTGTAAAGTTGCACGTCACCCAACCTTAAATTTACTGCAGTGACGTATAATTGTGTTGTAATTCTATATATAAAATCACTGATATTAGGCTAATACACTTTCATCTGATAGGGAAACTACTCAATCTTGTTCTTTTTTTAAAAGGATCGCTCTTTAAATGTTAATTCATTAAGAACATTTAATTGAATGTTTTGCTCAGAAGTTTCCACGAAAATGTTACCTCCCTACATGCCTAGCACAGGCTGCGTTTGCCCGGATTAGAGCAATACAACTTGCATTAAGATATGGAAGACTTTTCACGTACTAAATATCTTTTTAACTTGCATTGTTCAATTTCCTCTTCCAGTGCTGTGCTGTTGACCTAATACCATCTTGACATACTTTACCGTATCTTTTTAAAATGACTGATAAGAATATAATCATAATTCAAGGTGTAACTAGGGTAGGAATCGTAACACAGATTTCTTTTGTGGTTCACATGTGGTACTAATTGCAGGGATCTTAGAAATAGAGCACCTATTTCTTTAACATGAGATGCATCAGGAAATTATAAATGATATACATGATTTCCTTAACATGACAGTTTACTTGGTAAATAATAAAATTAGCAAGCGTTTCTATTCTGTCTTGAAATGACAGTAAATTTCAGGCATCCGCTTTTTCCACATCTGGCTTTAATTTAGGTTCTGTGGAACATTTTTTGTTTTTTTTTTAATACCAGTTAGATATTTATGCACAGCTTCAACAAGAGACACTGATGACACACAGGGCTTTGAAGGCCAATAGAAGCTGTGGGAAACTCCCACGTCAGCACTTACACTCTGTTTCCACTGGACACAGTTCACTCTGGGAGCAGCCCAAGCTCACGTAAAAATTGCACTGCTGTTTTCCAGATCACTTTGTCTCCTTACTCCTAACCTGAACTTTTTAACGGGACACTTGTTCAATGTATCATGAAGTTTCATAGCTGGGCTTAAAAGAGAGAAAGCCTATGCATCTCTTGAATTATTCATCAGAAACTAGAGGCATTGATTTGGAGACAGAACAACCACGAACTGAATGACTTCCATTTCAGAGCTTGGCTGGGCTGCCCAGTGCTGGTTGTGTATCACAGTGCATCGCTAAAACCAGCCAGTTTGCTTGTCCCATACACCAAATTTAACACTGCAAAGTATATTGGGTTTTGCTGGTGTTGCTATTTGTATTTTGTGCTCGACTACTCTGTGTTAAAGATTAATTTTTACTGATGTGAGAGACTTCTGGAAGTAGAAACGGACACATTAATAAAACTCAGAGCCAGGATTATTCCATAGTTGTGGAAGAACCACTCCCATCTGTAAGATTTTCTACGAAACTTACTACTTTGAGGGTACTCAAAGGAGCCCTTTTTCTTCAGAAACAACTGAACTCTTGAAATCACTGGGAGTGAAGCATCTATTGAAGTGTATTGATAGGAGTGATAATAGTGGTAAAGTGAAATTTTTGCATGAATTCACAGTAGTATGTGCAGTTGAATTTCTATACAAGCCTTTTTCAGCTGTATCCATTTTCAGAAGTACAGAAACTTAATTTCTCTCTGTTTTTAATAAGACCCAAATATAAATATACTTCCTTACTTGGGATTTCAGTTCCTAAATTACTTGGATGCTTTAGGAAGCTTTACTATACTTTCTGCTTTCATCAGGATGAAAGAAATCATTCAATAAATAAAAGAAATAAAATTTTCACTTTGTTTTATTGACTGATTAGATCACAAGAAGTGGTAGAACTCTTGAAATCTAAGAGGAACATAAAGAATTTTGAAGAAAGCAGATGCAGAACAGAGTTCATATTGCTGAATGTGATTATAAAGGTCAAATATTGGTGCCAGCTGGTCATGATGTCTATGTTATTTTACTTTAGTACTTTTGTACTTCAGGTGTTTTGTCTCTTATAATGTGATCCATAGTATCTATAGCTTCTATGACAAGTTTTTGTGATCAGTGAATGAACCTTATTTGGTATCTGCAAAATCCCCTTGCTGTGCTGGTTTACTGTATCCCAAACAATGCAGATTAGAACTCTTGTCCTATAGAAGAGTAGGATTAGTTAAAAAAAAAAAACAAAACCAAAAACAAACAAAAAAAACCAAACATGCAAGTAAAATACTTTGAGCTCTTTGAATAGGAGAAAATATAGAAAATCCATTTTTATTCTGATTCTGCACTTATTTGAAGTTTGTGCCTGATTTTTCAGCCATTTCTTGGGGAACAGGGCTTAGCTGTATAATAGGCAGCTGGTATTAAAAGTGAACTTTGTGCTTATCCAAATTTGGAAGAAAAAATCAGAATTTCCAATGTGCTTTGGTATTAAAAATATCCTGCTTGTTTCTGATTCTGCATTATATTATGCAACGTAGTTGATGCTGAAACAATAACATATGAATAGCCAGAAAAAACCCAAACAAAGCAGAAAAACCCAACTTCAACAATATAATAGTAAGTTCTGTAATTTAACAGGTTTTTTTTCCTGTTAACTAAGCAGTATTCAGAATTGAATTTTACTTGCTGTTACAAAAATTTCCCAAAAAACTACTACCAATGGGTAGACCAAAATCAATATTTGAGACTTTCCCGTGTCTTTGAGCTTTTTTGTTTTCCTTCATGTTTTTAATCTGGTGCGTTTCAGGAGAAATTCACTTTGACAGATTCAGGCCTGCCCTGGAATCTCTTTCTTACGAGATTAAGGGATTAATCTGTTTTCTTTCAGGAGGTGGGTTGTTTTTTTCTTTTTGAGTTTTCTCGTGATGTCAATTAGTGTCATCATTTTTCTTCATTCATCAAGCAGTATTTTCCAGATCTTCAAATAATAATAATTTTTTTTTCTGAAAAAAAAATTCCTGTTGAACACAGTCCAAATGAGAAATGATTCTCAGTTACGGTAGATTTTAAAATGTATGTAAGTTTCCAATGCATTCTGGTTATTATGCTTTGCTATTACATGCCTAAAATAGATTTAGTAAGTCTGTCCTTCACCACAATGTTCTGCTGAATCTATGGTCTTTCTGCTGTTGAAATTTTGCTGAGGAGAGGTAATTGTTACATCAACGGAAAACAGTGCAAACTGAGTTTTATAGCCTTTGAACAAGCCCAAGAATAGTCTTTATGCTGATAACTTATGCTGGTCTTCGAAGAATTCAGAAGTATCTGTGAAGCGTTTCCTCTATTTTGTACCAAAACATGATCTCTTTGTCTTTCCTCTGATGACTTTATTGGTAACTTCGATTATTATTACTAATTATCCTCAAATACTCTTCCTAGGCCTTAGATCAGCAACTGATATGCACAAATACTCATGTTTCATGAAATATTTGAATAAATATGTATTTGTCCCTTCAGGACAGGGAAGACAGGCATTTTACTTAGTTGAAGCCAAAGGGAAGAACGGGGACAGAGAGGTTATTGTAGGATTGTACAGAATGGAAAGATTTCTTTGAGCATGCTGTGCCACAGGAATGCTTCAAAGAAGATCTGAAGGATGAGAGCCTGTCAACCCTCTGAGCTGAGAGTCCTCTAGTCCAAGACCAGAGCTTGGAGCGTTACAGTTACAAACATATTTTCATCAGTCAACCTTCGTTAATGTTTGAATTCCAAAGAGAGATTTTAAAAGTGAGGATAGCTATAGAAGCACTACCCATATCTCTTCGAATGATACATAACATAAATAACATCCTATGTGATCTTGTCCCAAAAACATGAAACAACCTTATAAAATATTTTTACATGTGGATTTTGACTTGTAAATGCTGACATCCTTCAATAAAAGGTGCTACTGATTAGCTGCATAGATTGATATATTTATTAAACTTGTACAGTTATTAGTCAAGCTAAATGAAGCTCTGCAAATTCAAATGTAAGAATTAATACTTGGGGGCAGAGACCGAGGAAATGATGACTAATCAGTGTAGAGATTTTTTTTTTTAAGCTGCTGTTGATATCAGACTGTCTTTTTTTGCTTGAAATTTCAAATATATGGGAAAAAATTAGACTAAAACCACTGAGAGAAATAGAGTAATGGCATTTGGGTTAGCAACAGATGGTAATTTAAAAAATTTTTTTTATGTATTAAACTGTGAATTGCTGTCATAGTGCCAAAGCATTGATAGAGTTTAAATCTATCTATATAAAATTTCACTGTAAATCTTGCATAGCTATAAAATGGAAAGTACTGCTATTAATAAACTTATAATCTAATCATTTTTATGTAAGGGAAAAAGCTATGTGACAAATAGCAGTCAGTGCCTCATTTTATATGACCTGTAAAAAAAATTAACCTTAGTAATACAGCACCTTTCCAGGTGCTATGAAACTGCTGTAGCATTAATATTCAGCCTATGTTCTTCATAATGCCTGTGCAGCTTTTGAGTACTGGCTTGTGTAGATAATTCAGGATTGTTCGTCCTCCTTATAATCAGTATTAATCAGGTTAGTACTGTTCGGTATCGGACATTCTCTACCAAAAGGGCTCAAAGTGTCTGTGCTTTCCGATGTTTTCTGTTTTAACAATAACAGTACCTTTAATTGCTTTCATTAGATCGGTATCTAAACAAGGAGTATTTGAACCGATGAAGTAATGCTTCAATTTGTGCCGTGGTAGTAAATGATATTAAATTGTACTTCAGTTAAGATTTTATAATATTTTTAGTTAGTGACAAATATAGCACCCAAAATTTTGAAATGAACTGCTATACTAAAGCTGTAAAATCTAAAAAATTAATTTGCTGATATCTTTAGAAACTAATGAAGCCTCTAAGAAACTTAGTACACCTAATTACATTTTTTTCATATTGTCTTCCATAAGGCAGAAGAAGACATACCCCCAGTTTTCACAGGTAATGATCCACCATAATGAATTAGCATTAATATGACTAAACAGGTTCAATATTCTGGCATAATTGCTTTGCCAGTGTGTGACATAACAAGGTGAAGAAGTTACAAATGACATATGTAACTGAAATGGCTCATCTAGTGAGTAGGGACTCGGTACTTCTGAAGCATCTCCACAATCTAGGCATACCCTTCTATGGCACAGAGGAGTTCAGTGACTTGAAGCCTGTGAAGAATTCATAAAAATGATTAAAAACATTTATTAAGCAGTTAACGAGAAAGCTGTGAGGACCCAACTGTCAGATGTGGTAGAGGAGGACTGAAAAAGAGCGGTTGCTTGAAGTTAACTAGCGATAGGGCATGAAGCATGTGCAAATGCAGCGCAACGCTATCACCATGTTAAATACTCCCTACCCCTCCTGGTTTGTTTTTTTTTTCTACTTTGGGCAGTAAGTACATTTTTCCCTTTGTAACAAAGGTAAAACTTTTTCTCCAGGAACATTCCCACCCTTCTGATACTTGGCTGAGATAGAAGGGCTGCACATCTTTATTGCCTAATATTTTTATTAAATTATTTGTTAATAACATATTATGTTATGGTATAATTTTCCATGTTTCCATTTCACCTGCCCTGTATATGGGTAAGGAAATACTGTCTTGAGTGTTTTGGCAGCTCCATCAGCAGGAATAGACTTAAAATCTACTAATCCAGGCACCAAATGTAATCCTATATAATTTAAAGAAAGGTGATCAAAGGAGTTAAAAAATCAATTAGGTTGCCCATGGAGATAGAGTTCTGCAAAGTGGTTTGCCTGTGTCTCCCCAATCGTTATCCTGAGTTTTAAGGTAAAGCAGTGCTGAACAACCATGCCTAAAAATTATATGGAATCACTGAAGTGGTGTATCACTTCAAAGCAGTGGAGTTATGAACATGAATTTCCTATAAATTCTGGCCTAATTTTCTAGGAGTCTCACAGCTTGAAATCTGTGGGGAGTTATGCACTGAGATCCTAAAATCTTTCTTCATAATTGAATTCAAATGTTTTTGGCTTGTAGTTTGTTCTCTCCTTGTACTCTGTTTGCACCTCTCTGTTTAGAAGAGGACTAGTACTTTACAATACTTGTAAACTTGTGTTTGAGAGAGACATTTGATACTGAGAGCCACTGATAGCTTTAAACCTGGAGCAGATCTTCTTACCTTGCCTAAAACGGTAAAATAACTTCTCCATGTCCGCAGCTATGTCCTTCGGCAGTCAGGTTGCAGCAGTCTGTCACTCAGAAGTTAAAATGAGTTCGGCTCATGATTCTTATATTTAATACAGCATCAAAGTTTATAGTAGGGGAAAAGAGTATTAAAAACTATGGTAACAGACAGTAATAGTAAGAATAATAGTGTGCAAGTCTACCTCTCTCTCATTACTACAAAAATAGTAATTACCTTTTAAAATTGCTACCTCTCTTTCATTACTACTATATACTATCTACCTTCTCTTCCATTACTAAGAGTATACAGAAGACAGTACCCTGATATATGTAGAAAAGGAGGTCATAATATATATTGTAATTTGTCAACATTATTCTACAGTATTTGTATTTATTTTTATTATCCTAATATTGAGCTGCCCAGCCACCTTAACATAGAAGATGCCTTACAGATTTTGGTTTTGTTTTATTTAAATGTTCACTGAAACCTATCTTCCCGTCACCTGCCTCTGCTATCCCCCTGCATCCGTCTGAAAGAGGATCTTTTTAGCTGGTTCACATGGCCTTTGAACAGTGCTGCTGTCAAATCCTCACATCCCTGTTACGTTAAATCAATATACCATGTATTTCTCTTTTGAATACCATAATAATATTTGGTATTTTTGATGGATTCAGGTTTTCCGTGGCTCCAAGGGTTTAGACAACAGCAAGCTGATAGAAGTGTAGAGAACTGGAGTACCTAGACCTCTAGTGTCCTGTTTGCAAAGGTTCAGGTAGGCCCTGATTCCTGTCAGTGCCTGCTTTGCAGGGTAAATAAGCAAGATCTGACTGTAATCCTGATAAGATTTAACAAAATTAAATGCCACTGAAGTCACATTGTGAGGTGAAAACAGCAACAATAACATATAGAAAAAAATAAAAACCTTGTGGGAGTACTCTGTGTCTCACGGTACTTAGGTTTAAAAATCCCTGGAGTAAACTTTTGGGGAATAACTTCCTAACATTTTGATAATCTGCACAGGTTAGAGGATCATTTTATGGTTCTATCACATAAAAGTAATTGTTTAACTGTGATTGGGATCTGATTTTCTCTGTCACTGCAGCACTACCTATTGGTATGTGATAAACAAAAGGAGAATTATCAAGTGATTATGATCTTGTTCCTGTAGAAAGAATGTCTTAATGTGTCGCTCTGCTCTCAGCTTCTTTGTCTGATGTTCCAAATACTAGTGTTACTGAAATAGAGGATTTTTATGCCCACAAATAAAAAAGTAATGAGTCATAAGCTTCTTAACATTCAAGTTGTGTAAAGGGGAGGGCAGGGAAAGTTAAGGCAGCTTAATGATGAACGTATCTGCCCCAAAAATTAAATTCTTCTAAATCTTCTTGCACTTCCCCTTTGTGGGAAAAGAGATTATGAAATTGTCAGCTGTCCCTTTTTGCACAAGGTATACCAAAAAGTTTCCAGCTCTCCTTTACGTTTGAGACCCTGCCAAATGATACATCTAGATGCGTCACACCTTACAAAGACTAAGTGCTCTTAAAAATTACTGTGTGTTTGAGCTCTTTTTTCTGCTAACCTAACTCTTGATGTCTTGCTATAAGGAAGCCCGGAAGAACTATATCAGTTTGCGTAGTAACAGGGAACACAGTGTTCGTAACTCTTGAAGTAACCTCAGAAAGTTGTAACTATCTGAAGAAAGCAGTTCCTCTACTGGAATTCTAGTGAAGACAGGGTAGTCAGTAAGCAAGAAACTGAAGTTCATGAATTAATGCTTAAAATACAGAGAGAGCAAGTGCATATCTGGAGACAAAACTATGATCCTCTTGATGTAGGGCTTTCAGCCCCCTTGCTTTCCTTTCCCAGGATGCTGACTTTTTCTTTGCCCTTGCTCTAATCAATTTTCCTTCCCTGTGGGATTTGGATTAGATTGGTGTTGAGAACAAGAGTTGCATTTTCCAAAATATCTAGCTAGTTTTTGCAGAGGAGGCTTTATAAAAGCAAAACTGTCTTTTGGGCTAGGCCACAATTTTGAATGAGGTACATCATTACTAAAACAACATTTGGCAAATGAGGATTATAACATACATTCACTTTTTTGTGGAGGGAGGGAGCAGGGGTGATAGGGGGAGGAGAGTGATTCTCTTCTAGAAAGATTTTCAAACTATATTGACTTTTTTTTTTTTCTCTAAAGGAAAATTTTCCAGTAAAGAAAGGAGAAGTAAAATAATTTAGGGATTAAATCTCTTCCATTCCAATATATTTTGTTACAATGAAGAATGAATAGATTGTTCAAGATGCATTCTATTATTCTCATGTGAAGAATAAGAAATTACACAACACAGACAAACATGCTGATAAACTTTGTTTTATAATTAAGAACATAAATTATACAATGTGCATCTTAGTGCAAGCGAGCATTTGCAGAGTATATGGGCCCCTGTAGATCATTCAAGTAAAAGAAGAAAAAAAGTTTGCTGCTGGACAAATTACTACCAGATGCAGATTTCAATAAACACATACTGTTGTAGCCTTACCCAAAGGTGCAATGAATTTCTTGAGGCAAGTCTGCTTCTGCATTCTCTAAACTGTTGAATGTTTGAATGTTAATTGAGTTACTGTATTATGTATGAATATACTCCATCCCCCCAGTTTTTAATCTTGTTCTCTTGTAGATCATTAAATGTTGTCCGCAAGAGTATTTATTTGTTAATCGTGTTTGCATTCTTCTGACAATCTATATTTCCTCTGGCAATGTCTCTAAAACTTCTCTTAGGGCATTCGTGTTAGAGTTGTGCAAGAGAACTTATGCTGTCAATTATCACGTATACCAAGTGCATTGGTATTTTATTATTGTCAACATGTAATTTTGACTACAAGACCTTTTTGTACAAACAGTAGTAGCTTTTTTTCCAACTTTGTTAACTACTGATTTTCCTGTAAATGTCAGTGGAACTAGTAAGTGGTAATATATGAAGTTGATTACAATGTGAGGAGTTGTTGAAAAATCGTGCAAGTTTACCACAACTTCTCTTTAACGCCAGTGATTGCTAATTCACATTCACATGACAATCAGAGGAAATTAAGCATCACAAATGTTAATAACAAGACATCAACGTTAAGACCTACTTCTATGTGGAAATCTCATATGGAAAACTACTTCTCAAACTTTTCACAGTGTCTTGGGGTTTGTTTCTCTATGAAATATGGAATAATTTTACCAGCATGATTCTTTAAAGATTTATATATTGCTACTATAATGCAAAGGTTGTTGTCTAAATTTGATACTGGTTTTGCAGAGACTTCTAAAACAGGCAAATTTAAATAGCTTTTAAAATTAGTGCTAGCCTACCTCTTACTGGCCTGAGTTTTCTTTCTGTTCGATTATGCATATTTTCCTAATAGTTACACTTTAATGAACATCTCAACAAAGTGCTGGTATTTCCTTTGGCTTATTCTAGTTCAAGTTCTCCTGAAGTTTCCTTTTTAAAACATGTTTTTCTTGAAAACATTATAACTTGGCTTCTAGCTGAAATCTGCTATGCTGCATATTTGTTTTTATGGAATTGGCCGGAGTGCTGGAGAGCCCACCTGATAGTTTAGGGGTGATAAAAATTAATGACCAGTTTCATAGTTAAAACCCAGTTTTGATTCCAAGATTAGCCTATTTGTACCTGAAAAGATAAAGATTGCTTCAGTGATAAGTTTTCCTTAACAGTGACTTCTCTTATTTGATTTAAGGGCAAACTGATGGAAAGTCATCTCCTTGTAAATGAAAGTTACATCATGAAGAGATGTTAAAAAAGTCTATAGTATTATGCACATAATAAAAATTTTGCCCAGAGAAAAAGGTTTTATTTTTAAGTTTGGACAACATAACATTTTAAAAAACGAGTTTTAGGATGAGTTTCCGTTTTCTTGGTCTCTCAAACTTTAAAAACCCCGCTCTAGATACTAATTAATTAACGTGCTTCAAATTAATGATGGGTTGTTGCAGTCTTTAGGTATTGAGTCCGGGACACTGAAACTGTACTTCACATGTAATGTTTCATGAAGCAAGAGCGGCTTGTGAGTTGCTGAGTTTGTTGTGTTATTTCCATATGCGGGAAAAATTTTGTCATTCTATAGATGTGATGATGATTTTTATAGTCATATAATTGTTACACAGGAACCTTAAAATAATGCAGTTTTACTGGATAAATATGAATGGCTTTGATAAGGGGAAAATGCTAGACCTTGAAATCTAACAACATACTCTTAAAAAAGTTGGGTTGAGCTGCAAGCCTTACTATGAAGTGAAAATCATGGCTAAAACATGAGTAAGAATATATGTGAAGCAAATACTACTAATATTGTCTTTAACTTTCTTAACTCATTAGCACTTTGTCACCGAAGGCAGGAAGGCCAAATGCAAGTCCTTAGGCCTTGGTCGTCGTTTTGATACCTTTGACAATGTGAAAAATGGAAATCAACTTTCACATGTAATCACTGGTTTTCAGCAGAAAAGAGTTACCTATATGAGACTTTAGATTAACAGGTTGTCCGGAAGGGTTGTGAACTCTCCATCCTTGGAGATACTCAAAAGCTGTCTGGTCATTGTCCAGTGTGCTCTAGGTGATGCTGCGCGAGCAGGAGGCTTGGACAAGATGACCTCCCGAGGTCCCTTCCAACTCAGTCGTTCTGTGATTCTGTGAGTTGCCTGTGTTCAGCCTCACAGAGCCAAGTGTCTGCTCTTTCAGCAGATGTTAAACAAATACAGCATTCAAAATAAGCAGGTATACCAGGTGCCAGAGGTTTGGAAGGAACAATTATTATCATTAACTCTAAAAAAAAAATATGGGGCTGGAGAAATCACTCCTCAAATCACAGGGAGAAGGGGAAGCCACGTCTGTTCCAGCAGTGTATATGTATGGGCCCACTTAAAGCCTGAGAACAAGGCGGGGGATCTGAGAGATTCTTGTAAGGTGGAAGAAATAAAACCAATGTAATGCGTGAAAATACAGCTAAATCAAACTCAGAGAATTTTCATAAAATAAGTTTATTAAAAATAGTCCTTATCCACGAAAGTCCTTTTCAAAATGATCTCAATTAGGTATACGTGTCAGCATGGTCCTCCGTTAAAGCACCACATACCCATGTTACGTTTCAGCCCTGTGAGTTCAGGGGACTTCAAGGCTGTGCATAGCAGTTACGCTGAAACCTCTGCATATGAAGGTATACATGCAGATGTCTTATTATTGAAGTGAAAATGTTACAAAATTATTATTTAACGGCACATGACTCTTTCGGAGCAAATTAAGACAAAGGGAATTGACTCTATTCCAGTTAAAACACAAAAGTAAACATAGTAAAACTAGTCTGTTTGGAATGAACTTAAAGCAGTGAGATTATAGAAATAATTTTGGAGAAATGTTCTATGTGTGCAAGCACATGAGTACTTTGTCATCTTAAAATATGGATTCTGTTGAAATACTTACTATACATGAAATAAATTTCTGTATTTTTAAAGTACTGACTCAAGCCTACCTGACAATGCATTTGATCCCCTGCAAGTTAAGTGTGAAATTATGTGGTTTAATCAGGAAATACAAAAAATACATAGTTAAGGAAAAGATACAAACTGTGATTTAGCTGGAGATAACTACAAAGATGCTAATTAATTTTGTTATAACTAAAGTAGAAAGAAAAGTAACAGAGAGAGAGTACGGATGCACAAGTAAACCTGTAAAGAATTAAGTAACTGCTTTCCAGCTTCTCAAGGGGACAGGGGTTAAGAGATACAGTTTTAAAAGGGTTTATGTTGTTGAAAAGTTTATTTATCTAGTGTCTACTGAGACAGCGTGCCAACAACAGCAAACCCAAAATGCAAGTTAAAAAAAAAAAAGCGAAAACTACTACTGGAAGAGAATATGAAGGCATAACAAAGCTATTTAAAACTATTACAGTGCAACAGCTGGTTTTGCTAATGTTTCTTGGTAATTTAAAAAAAAACCGTCTAAGTTCTAATTCCCTTTGTCTTCTCACTTTGAGTAACTGTAGTATATGAAGTTTGCTATCCTATGACTCATTCTTCCCACAAATACTATTTCTTTGAATAGCCCTTGTAAAAACATGCATTTCATATTAGTTGTCTTAGTTGGCAATTGTGTACACTTTTTTCTTCTTGGGTGAGTGATTTATATGTTCTAATCTCTGGATCGGCCTCCACCACACATGGTGCATACCAAAATAGTGGTAATACTGCGCTGTACTGCTGTACCTATGATTACTGTACTTGCATTTTTGAAAGAACAGAGTTGGCTGGTAGAGTATATCAATCACTGAAACTAGTTTAATCTCTTTCTCCACAGGCAAATAGTCTTATATCTAATAAAATATGATATCTTGTACATGTTTTCAGGGACAAACGGTCATGACATGGAGTCTTGATTTTAATTCTTAGTAGACTTAAAAAAGATAATGAATGAAGAAGGGGCAAATGCAATGTTATTTCCAACCTCCAAAAGGAAGCCTCTTTGCATGGGTTTGGCTCAGTGTAAGAAATACTGAAAAGAATTGTGGAGGCTATATGACTGAGGTTCATTCAGATAAAGAATTAAAGAGCATCTAGCTCTTTAATGTAGCTTTCATATGTGAATGACTGCCGGGTGGTCTGTTTTAACTTCATCATTATAGGCAGTCATGACAGTATCCTAAAGAACAGCCAGACTTTCTTGCTGCTTTCACAATACTTCACATTTTCCCTGATGACAAAATGGAACAGGCAAGCTCCTATGAGAGAGTTCTATACTGAATTATATTTACTCTGTGAGTTTGTCCAATTGTGCTATCACACATTCATGACAGCAGCACTCATGGATATTGATACGGTCATCATCCTCTCCAGCTGTCTTTGGTTCCCCAAAGAGAGGGGTGGATCAACTGGGGGCAGCTCTTGGGTTGAGTCCAAAGTGTAAAACACAAGCTCATGTGTTTAGGTGGGTAATGAAATACTTTAAACCCTGCCTTTCTTGGAATTACGGAGTTTCTGTCGGTTGGGGCTACTTTTTTGATATTTCTGCTTTCTGGATTTAATCTGGAGTTTAGAATTTGAATCAAATTGTTTAATGCATTTAATATGTAATTTAATATTGTTTAATGTGTGTTTAATATGTAGATTCATGCTTGCAGATTATATTTTGATTAGTCAACAAAGTAAAATCTTGGTTATAGCTGAAACATGTTGATAAAGTTCAAGGAGCTGACTGAATTTTCTTTTTATATGGTGGAAATTAGAGATGGTTATGGGAGATTTGGGAAAAGGAGGTAATACTTGCTGTTAAATATATTTTTAGTTAAATTGAGGCATAAAGGTCATAAACATTTTTTTGCTAAGTGAGGTTGAACTCAAGCAAGGTTGGTCATTAAAAAAAATTATCACTTTTTATAAAGTGGCATTAATAACAACATTCTCATAAGAAATAGCTGGTGGAGGATGCTACATGAGTTTTCAGGACAATACCAGTAAAAGGTTAGTATATTTGGAAAACTGTTAGTATTTAAGCTCACTTACGGAAGAAAAAATTTATTTTCTTGAATAAATTTCTAAATGGAAGAATAAATACAGTGATCATTGAGCCTTTTGCTTTCCAAGGAGAATGATGTTCACCGGCTCTAGCATAAAATCTGGTATCCTTCATGCTGATTGGAAAGTGGGATTTTTCTTTACTCTCCTCTGTTTAAAAGCAAAAGGAAAGAACTTGTGGCAGAGAAAATTGCTTATAGAATAGACTGCCTATTTAGAAACATTATTTTAATGTGAAAAGATGAGGTAATAGAGTAAAGCAATAACCAGAAAGCTGTAATGTTTGTCACCGGTATCAAAAACAACAGTCCGGATCTTTATTGTACTTTTTTTTTAAATTGGGGGTTGGTGGTGTCTGATTAGCATATCTGTTTCAGGAAGAGTATCAAGAGAACTCTAATTTCTTATTTAAATATGGGATCTGATTAATACTTCAGGCATGCAAGAGAGCTATAACATTAAGAGTGTTGTTACTATAGTGAGATGATATTACAGACATCACAAGACTTGTTATACAAGGAAACATGATTACTTTGGATTAAAGAAGTTGCCAACGGCTTGAAGGATTTATAGGTGCTGCTGCTTTGAGTTATATATAACTTCATTATTTTGTTGAAAACATTTAGATCTAGAATTAATGAAGCACAATAAATGCTGATGAAATGAATCAGCAGGTTTGACAGCTCTTAACTGATGCTGAGCGAATGATGGATTTTATTGTAGTATTCTTTAAGTCTCAAAATCCTAGGTAATTTACAGAAAGTAATAAATTGAGCATTTACACGGAGAAATGAAACTAATGTTCTTTATAACTGGAGTTGCGTGCATCAGAATGGACATGATCGAGACATCAATCTCAGCCTATTTCTTGACTGACTCTTTCTATGCACGTGAGAGAGGAAACGCGCTCTTGCGTTTGTGGAGGAGGTGTCTACGGTCTGGGTCTTGGAGACTAAAAATGGTGAGAGCAGTCAGTATCTGCAGAGACGTAAGGAGGAAGCACGAGGGTGGGCGAGGGCACTGCCAGTGCACTGGTCATGTGTATCTGACTACCATCAGAAATCTAAGCTGTGCTGTCCTGTGGACAGAGGAGTTGACAACTGTTGTGGTTTGAAAGGGGCCTGGAGCTTGCTGAGATACTAGGTAGGCTGAGCAAGTTAGTTTTACATGCTCTGAGTTTAAGAGGGGCATGGAGCAGTTTAGAAGAACAGAGGCTGCAAGCCTCAGGCAAAGAGGAAGCGGAGAAATGCGGCTTTAGAAACAAAGGACTTAAATTTGGCTTTTTTCTGCAACATCTCCAAAATTTAGTCACGGTTAGTGTAATTAGAAAAGATGATGAAATATAAATTCGTAACAGCACTGCGGTGTGCTGGTCTGCAGCAAGGTCTCTTTTTATGTGAATTCAGAGTTCAGTGAATGCATATCATGTCAATTTGATCATTCCATTAATCTCAGCTGTATAAAATTGGCTACATTTTAACGTTGCTTCATTAACCCAGCTCAGAGACTAGTGTGATATCCAGTAACTTTTTCTAGACAGCTGCATTCCATTCCATTATATGAAGTCTGTAGTACTGCAGAGATGTTTCCAAGCGATTATTATTTTAACAGCTGTTTAATTACAAATTATCTATTGGGTTCTTAAAGTTAGCTGAGCAGTCATCTTTTGCTCTTGTTACCATGATGCAGAATTTGTGTTATGTGTTTGTAAATCTGAAAGAGAAATGAGCAATAACCGATGATGAAAGGCTTTTAAGTTTTAAAATAGTCTTACAGCATTTGTTTCTTACAAGCAATACTATAAAAAGAAAATATTTAATGGCAGAAATTGTTCTTGAGTTTCATTTGACTATCCCTCTGTAATGTGACTCAGGAATTTAGTTATGTAAAAATATGACTAAGTCCCTTTTGCCTTTGAGGTACAGACCTGGATGAAATCCAGTGTGAGATTGGATTTCAGTAAATTGGAAAAGTTCTTTCCCAGTCTTTTCAACTTTGAATTTGGAACAAAACTACATCAAAAGCTGGAATAGGTTCCTCATCTAACTATTCCATGATCAGTTGTTTTTTTCCCTCTTCAAATAGTGTCTGATTACTAAATTAAGCTCTCAACATTACTAACTCATTCCCCTGCAGAATAAACCCCATAATTGTTCATATATGTTGTCTTTTGTACCTTTTGAAGTATAGCTCTTACGACTGTGGAATGAATCCCTGGGTAGATAGAGCAAAGACAGAGAGTAAAAAAGAACCCAAGTGCATATTCTATAGTTTCTTAGGGTGACGTGCTTAACATATGCCGTAGTATTTGAAAGTGATGTATTAACTCCTGTTAACAGTACGTTATTTGGGTTTATTTTTTTATGTAATGAAAAGACAAGCGTGGTTTCTGTCACAACCTGCCCAAATGACTGGTCTAATACACTATGCGGTGTAATCCCTTTGAGACACACAGCGGTGCAGTATTTGTATTTATACTCATAGTAAATGTAAGTAGGTAGAGGAGCATAGAGGAGGATCATTCAGAACTGCGGGAGCGCTGTTTAAAAAACAAACCAACCCGCCTGACTAGCCTGGACACTTTGTGTTGGAAATTCATATGCCTTATCATTTAGAGGGTAAAGGAGTGTCTACAGAGCCAACCGTGTGAAAAGTGTTTTCTGGTCTGCAGGGTTGCATGCTGACTTGCAAAACCTATGTTCCAAATTGCGTTGGAATATATTAACTTTTACTTTCTTGTTCCATGTATACAGGGCATCACAGATTCAAAATCCTAAAATGCTCACAGTCTATATGTCTTTAGGGATGGAGCACAGAAGGAAAGAATAGACATGATCTCCTACCAATATTGTATGTTAGTGGCAGTTAGGAAAAATCTGTTAGTCCACAAAAAACAACAGCTGGGATTTATCTTGTCTTGCAAGCTTTCAGCTAACTTTTCTCACTGTATCCCACCCAAAGGTATTTTTAAAACTGTTTGGACAAAGACAGCTCTTATTCTTTCCCTTGTGCTGATATTGCCATAGTCACAGATGTTGTTACTATGAGAACCACTATTATGATTTTTTTTCTCTTAAATAGTTTCCTGGTTTGCCTTTTGCTGTGACTTTTTTTGTTGTTGGAAGATGGAACTATTTCATTCATTGGCCACAAATGTTTTCTTTTAAGTATTCAAAACGTCTCATCCTTCTATTGTGCTTTTCCAGTTTACTATAAAATGCCCCAGTCCTATTCCAATATAGTTTTGTTTAAACCTTCTGTTCCCACTATTTTTAAAATTTTCTCATTATTGCTTTAGTTTTCTAAGGTGTATCGTCACAGTCATTTTAGCGATGTGATTCTGCCATCTCATTCATTTACTTCAATCCAATATGTAGTTTACTTTGTGTTTAACTGTATCGTAACACTTCTTCTCTTGTCCTATGTCATCCGTAATTTCTGTATTTCACACCTGTTTGCATTAGCTTTGAATATCTACTTTGTATAACCTGTATGTTTTAAGTGTGCATCATCTGCATGATTTGAAATAAAACGTTAGGCCTTCTACATTCCAGATTTACACAATTACTTCATGTTATTTAATAGTAAACTCTCTGAATAAATAGTTCTAGATTCCTATTATATTTGTATTATTTTATTATAATAGTAGTAGTAAGTTGACACAGGAATACTTCTAAACAATTTACTTTTCAATAATGGACTTAGTTTTCTATCAGAATGCCGTACAAAAATGCTGTTCATAAACAGTTCTTTCTTGCACCTTTCCTGAGCAGATTGTCGTGTTAAAAAGAACTCAATTTTTCTTCCATATTTTTTTTTCTTTCACAATAATCTGGGTAAATGAGTAAAGTGGCATTTATTGTATTCGTGCTTGCAAAAGCTTTCATTTTCAATAACTACAAAATTAATTACATTAGTAATTACCGTGAAGCTGTTACCTGGTTTATATTTAAATTTATTTTTGTTTGTATTTAAATATTTAAGTTTGTTCTTTACAAAGCCTGGTACTTCAGATTAGGATCAAGTACTGCATTGGTCTTTCATCTGTTTTCTTTAGTTGCTCTGCGTGTGAGATGGCATGTATGCGGTGTTCTGGATTCACAGCACGATTGCCTTGCCTCAGTGTTGATCCTTTTTTACCTGTAAAGTCAGTTTAGTAGTCTGGTTGATTTCCCATTCTTCCTGTTCAAACATGCATCTTCCAATAGTCGTATTCCCATTGCGCAATAAGAAAGTGTCAGTACCTGTTTTTCTTGAATCATAAGTATCAGGTGTAATTTAACAATCATTTTGGGGAAATACTCTTTCAGTCCATTGCCCCTTGTCAGCAGCCTCCATCACCTGTGGGACAGTTTGTGCCCAGAGTGTTATTCTAACATACACCTGTTGCCAAGTCCTGTTACTTCCTAGATTTCACAATTAAACATCAAAAGTTACATTTTAAACACTAAAACTCGCATAGAAAAAGCTTTCTTTCCCGTTTTTTTTCTTTATCTTATTTATTCCTGCCTGACACTAGTATTTGATCCAACGTCATTTCATGGGTTCCTAAGGAAAATTAAGGCTGTTGACATAATGATACTTACTGCCTTAGATGCAGAGCAAACATTGTCTTCTTTTAAAAATGTTATATATGCATTGTCAAGAGTAGATGTCTGCCCTCACTAGTAGTGGGTTCAGACATGAGTCAGTCCATCTGTTTCTGGCCCATACATTTTCTGTCCAAGATTTTGTATTAAGGCTTTCTGTACTTCTTACTGGAGGTTTTTTTAACTTCATATTTTGTGTGTGTCTCCTAAAAATGCTATTATTTCACTAGAATTCTATTAAAAGAGTGGAGCATATGAAAAAGCTGGACTAAATCTGTTGTGTTGCAGTAATGGAGTCTTTTGTATTAAAACTATTGTCGGCCTCTTGGGTCGCATGTTTTGTTCTTTTGTTACAAGCCGGAGCATGTTGACATTACTAACAATTCCCATATATGTTTTCACCTTCCCACACACAAACAAAAAGGAGGAGCATCCCCTTCTGTTACTGCCTGTTCATATGTTCAACTCTGATCACTCCGCATCTTTATACACTGAACGGAATAGCCAAGCAAGTGAAATACCAGAGAAGTTTGTCATTATTGTTCTCACCGTCAACTGAAGCGCATTTTAAGTCTAGTTTTTATTGCTGGCAATTGAGTATCTCTTCACAGAAAAATACTGGAAGTTCTTGGAATTCCAAAGATATCAAGTCCCTAGCCAAATTTTCCTTGGCTAAGCAGTGCCAAAAGCTGCCTATTGATCTGAGTTTTATATGGTGTTTTTTCTGATGAGAACAACTGTTTGCTCCGAGATCATAAAAACTTACTTCAACTAGGATTCAACATTCGATTTTAATCATTGTTTCCAGAGTCAAAATGTGAATTCTTACTTAGGAAGCAGTGATCAGAGCATAGCTGAGGTTGTTAATCTTGAAATTTTGCGATTAAATTAAATCAAATCCCAGTATATTAGTAATTTTAGCAGAGTGTTCTAATCCAAAATGAAAATCAGATGTTCTTCATAGAAATAGGGAAGTCTAGACAATGGGTATTGTGTTTAGGTTACAAGACTTGTGTTTGGGTTTTCTTTTTTTCATTGTTTACATTGTAGGCAAGTCTTTGTTCATTTTATGGAATAAAACTATTAGTTTAGAAACATTTTTTTAAATTTGTGTCCAAAAATATTTCTCTTGAGTTGTATAAAAAAATCAGGTCCTCTGGAAACTCATTGCCCTCATGAATGGACTCCTGGAGAGAGAGGAATTTTTATTACTCCCTTAAAAAACAATTGCAAGCATTCCACAAATAAACAATACATTGATTTGGGGGGACGTTTTTATGTGTATTTTATAATAATTTGTTCTCTGATGTTTATTTCAGTATGGTATTTTGTAATTTTTAACTTAATTATACTAGGAATTCTCTTGTAGCAGCAAAGAGAGTAGAGCTTTGGAGCATGAGTCAATGCTGTTCCAATTAGCAAGAGCAGATACAGGACCAAGTACGACATTATTTCATTGATTTCCGTGGGTTCTGGGGGAAGAGCCAGAATTCTGGCTCTTCAGTTCAGTTACCTAGGCCAGCTGCTGTCTTTCTATTTCTTTTTACATTTTGCAATTATTTAGGCTATTTTGATCTCTTTTCCTCAATTGCTTTTTCCTTCTGTATTTTTCATTAATAAATTTCGCACATGATTTTGTTTTGTTTTGCTTTCCTTGCTTGTTTCAGGGCTGTTTTTGGTGAATAGTTGACCATAATAATAGTTACATTGGTATTGGCTTTTCCTGTCCTGTGTGTAAACTATTGCAAGTGACAGTTTGTATTCTACTGGCACAATAAACCAATACACCATTAATGTGACAGCAGCAGCTCTTGGTACAGCAGAAACCCTAATGTTGTTGATATTGCAGAAGAGTTTTGTTTGAAAAATTGGGAGTAAGGGGAAATGAACATCATTGGATTGCACATTGCCCCAAGGGGATAGCAGTTGCATGCCTATAAAAGCTCTCATTGTTGCTTTTGGACAAGATTTACTTTCTACTGCTGTATCTGCAAATAATCCATGAGATCCTGTTATCACCAGAAGTACAACTTTTAATTCAGATCATGTTCAGTTCCTGCAATATTTTTTCTGATTTTGATTCATGTCAATAATATTTCGTTAACCCTGAGTGAACTCACAGGGAAAATTCTAACATTTAGAAATGGAAAAATGTTACGCAGCCAGTATGAACCTGTTCCCTGGGGCTTCAGACAGATGTTTCAGCCTTAGTTTCCACTCTTCTGTCAAACCTGTGTATATCACTTATGTTCTCATCAAGTTTTTCTCAACTCTGATCAGTTAGGTAGAATTGAGAAACATTGCAGTGCTGTGCTGCCCTGGGCATGCAAGTAGACCTAGTTCTGTGGCTGGGAGCAGGAGATGGGTTAACAGAGATAACTAAAGCCACCCTCTGTATTTGCACATGAATAACAGAAGTTTAAAGCATAAATATGGACGTAGACTGATCAGATTTTGCAGGTTCTTTTTCACTGAGGGGAGCCTGGCAGGCTTTCAGAGGTTACTGCCGTCAGAAAACTAGAAAATGGAGAAATACAAATCAAAGATACAGTGATATCCTTTGAACTAAAACTATCCTAAGTAAGAGCAAAAGGTCACTCTGTCAAAAAGCGGATTACTTCTTGGTTCTCCAAAACAGCGCAGGGATAGCATCAGAACACAGAAATGACAGCTCACGCACCGATGTTCACAGGGCTAAGGAATGGAACAAGATGCTGTGAAGCAGCACTGCTTTGTAGACACTGGGATTTGCCCACTCTGTCTGTTGCAATGATCCTTACAAGGGTTCCTTTTTTTTTTTTTCCCGGTCTGAGTAAGTATTCCTAAATGTGTGACAGAGTGATTTCTGTCATGGTTCAGCACTGACTTGGCCTCAGCAACAAGATCAAAGGAATGGGTGCAAGCATCAGAATAAGAATAAGTAGGTGTACAAAATGGGTTCTTGTTTAGGTGTTTTTAGGAGGGTAAAATGCTGCTGGTTTTGTGTAAGTTCAGGCTTGACTGGACTCCGTGATTTCTAATTCATTAGCAAACATTACAGAGGTTTGATTTCATGAACATAAAAAACCTTTGAAAAAGGTAAGAATTTGTATTATAGGGGAGTTGAGAAATCATCTCTCTGTGTACTTCTCCACTCTGATATGTGTATAAAACTCCCAGAAGCAGAAAAAGGGCTATTAAACCCCAAAACCTCTTACTGCTATATTGCTCTATCAAAAAATTATATTTTTACTTTTTAGTTGCTGAAGAATAACTTTAGGTTTGGGGATTTAGAAATACTCAACAATTTACTGGCTACAAATGTCCTTGATACCAGATGATACTGTTCCGACTCATGGACTGTAACGCTGTCAGGAGCCGTACAGTAAGCGCCCTGTTCACACGCATCCACCGACAGTTCTGTATCGATGAGCAGTCCCTTTGTAACGGGGTTATGCAAAATAGGAGATCTCACATCCTCTCTGCTGACCGGGAGATGAATCGGGGTAAGCTTGTATTACTAAGTAGCGTGTCAGCAGTTCCAAGTGGATTAAAGGAGAGGAGAGCAAATTGAAACTTGGATGTCATCTATATTATGAATACAATACAGAAACTAAAGACCTTTTCAAGTTTCTGTTGCAGCAGTTTACTCAGCTGTATCTTAAAACTACGTGTATAGTAATCTGAAATAATTTGTAATCAATTTTGTAAATGCCTTTAAAATTTTATCATGTAACTGTCCAAATATTTCCCCAAATAAATGCCGGCACATAGATTTCTTGCTGCTAAACCGTTCTGCGCTTCTGTCAAAAAAAGTCAGTGGATAAGTGAACTATCACAGAGAAAGCAACACATTCATATTGTATTTTCCTCAAAGTTCTTTATAGTACAAAATGAACATGCAACCTCTGTTTGAAATAATTAGCAGTGGTTTACTGGGGGAATTTTGGTACTTTCATGTTGTACTAGCTTTTGATCAAAATTTTCCTGCACTGCCTTGTTTAATTCTGGCCATCTGGATTAAAAGGTTCTCTTAATCTTAAATAGAGACTGTAACTCTCTCTTTTTGAGTGCACTGCCATAAAATTCTGGCAAGTTTCCAGCTTTCTTCATTAAAGCTTTATTAGGGTTTTTTGGCCATTAAATGATTGTTATGCACAATGGGTACTTGATTATAATTTGCTGAAACTGGGAATCAGTTACAACAGTAATCCAGTTCTGTAATTAAAAGAGAGCATGTTTATACCTGACAGGATCTTCTGAGAGCTACTAAGGGTGAGGAAAAAACAGAGTTGAAAGGCAACAATTTCTGCTAATAAGACATTTAATCATTCTAATCTTGACAGTATTCTGTGCTCTGTTGTGGAAGTGTGACTTTCTGCATAATAGCTATGTTTGAACCAAAATTTGTGGTTGTGGCAGGGATAAAAGGACAGTTTCATTTGTCGTACATCTTCTCCCATCTTTTATTTTTGTTTTGGGTTTAGGAAGGAATGTGTATTTCTAGCAGAAAAGGAGCAATCGGGGATCCTTGAACCCAGTCCAAGTTTTGTTTCTGCTCATGTATCTTTTTTGTCAGGGACTTCAATCCCACTTTCATTGTTTTTCCACCTGTAAAGTTTTTAAAAACTGAGAAAATTACTAGTTTCAAAATTATTGTAAAAGTGAGTATTTCATCGGGGTGTGGGTCACTTATGTATTTTGGCTGTTGCAGAGTGGAAAGAAATACAAGCCTGTTTTAGCTGCATAATTGAACTGTTATGGACAAGGAATAGCATGAAATAGCTGACGGTATAATTTAATCTGATTCTTGGCAGTACATTACTGATAATGTAAAGTATATACATGATAAATACAATAAACTGTAGAAAATATTTCTTTAGAACAGTGAAGTTATGTAGCAGCTTTACCTTTTTTCCCTAACTTGTGTCTGCCCTATCTGCTAAGACTCCATCTTTGAGACTTGTTTTAGAAAATCTGCAGCTAGAAAACTTCCCTGGGAACTGAATCTGTGGCGGTTTGGTGAGATGAGGCTGCCTAATGAAATAATTTTATTTAAAATTTTACAAGCATTTATTTGGCTAAAAACAATTTTCACCCGCAGCTGAGAACTAGAGACACAAACATTGTACAACAAATTCCTGTCTTTAACTATTCGTCTGCAGTGAGTCATACATACAGTATGTCAGAACTTTGCTTTTTAATATATTCTTTCTCTTGACCTCTCAAATTAAGGAAATACAATGTTCCTTATTGACTGAAACAGATTATATTGTAGTCTATGAACTAAGCAAGATGGAATAAAAATTAATGAAAGCTGCAGAATTTAAGTGCTCTTTCCACAAAACCTGATCGGAATTGGTGTAATCAGGAAGTCTTAGTCTTGCTAAACAAGTGAGGAATATGGACTTGAATTAGAACAGTACTTCATAATTTTCTGTCTTTACGCAGTGTAGTGAACCCCAGTGTTCTAGTGAACATACAGGTGAAATGTGTAAGTCTTTTGAGAGTAACTTAAGTAACTTGAAAATTCAGAGTTACCTGAAAAATCCTTTCTCCTTTCACACAAATCTTTTCTTTTTCTTTTTATGAGGGCTTTTTTTTAATAAGTTTGTTGATTTTGGAAAAAGTAAAAGGCGTTTCTTGTGAATCTAATCTTCTCAATGGCAAGCCCTGGCTCGTCCTTTGCCAATAGTTTATTTCATATGTATTCAGTCCAGTTTTCTTTTCACGTATGTGAAATAACAGTTTGGCAAGTAGTAAACAAAATACATACAGTGAAGAAAAAAAGACTTGTTTTTTTTAAAGTGAAGAGATTTATTTTATTAAATAATCCTTTCATTGAAGTGAATAATTAAAGCTAAAATAAATAAGATCTTATAAGAGATTGCAGAGTAATTATGTAACTTTTAAGAAACAAGAGTTCATGGTAATGAAGTATTTTCATTTTACTAGGTTTTTCTTGGAGAAGTACAGTATCATGTGATAATATACCGCAGTGTGTGAGAGTAGTTTGCTGGTACAAAATCCAAACATCACAAAGCAATTTCCAAAGACCAGATGTTTATCGGTTCCCACTTATGGAAGAGAGAAGAAAGGTTCTTATTTAAAGTTTGTCAGCTGGAACTCCCGGGTAACTTCACAGTAGGCTTCCATACAGAGTGACTGAGCACTCGTGTATGACTCGTAAAGGATGTACTTTTGAAGACAGAAAATGGCTTATATGACTACATACTCAATAACCGGAGCATTCTCTGTTATAACTAGAGGTATTTCTGTTTCAGTAAATATTTGTCATGGCTTTGGTTCACTGTGGCCTGTGCAAGGCTTCTTCAACTCTTGTAAATTGAGGATTAGTGCACCTTCGGTATTTAGAGTAATGGTGACAGGACTTCCTCTCTCCCCTTTCCTAACCCTCTTCACTTAGCAGGATTTTTAAGAGGTATTAGGGGTAGTGGACAGAGGGAGGTTCCTTTTGTTTCACACAGTAGTTAAAATACACAGTAAAGATATGTGAATTAAATTTTTCCAAGAAGAAAAGAGTGTAGGCTGTGGGCCCAGTGGTTAAGTCTGTACTATGACACTGGGAAAATTACCTCTGTTTCTCATGTCTTCCTAATTTTTGTCTATGTCTTTTAGCTAAGTTCTTTGGAGCAGATGTCCTGTTTCAGTTCACTATTGTTCTGTGCAAGGAAGAGTGGGATTCTAGTCTTTCTGAACCAAGACTTAGGTTGCAGCCAAACTGATTAAAAACATAAACCCCAAACTTCTTGTCAATACTTATTGCCTAGAGTTAAACCTTGTAAGGAGAGAAAGATCTCAGAAAATGATGGGGAAGTCTTTTTCTAGACACACGTGAAAAGGGCTGGTGTTAAGGAAAGAAACCAGGTTCTGATAGCACCCTCAGCTAGCACAACTCTGGAAACACATCTGTATGGAATGTGGATTGCTCTTGAGTTCATATTATGAGCAGTGCCTTTAATGAGAGCACTGTTTCTAGCATACACTGCTTACAGCAGGTAGGTATTGATTAAATTGGAGTGACAGACTACCTCAGCATAGGTCATGAAAATTAATTTCAGAATGCTTCCACCGTTTTTAAATTTTAACTGATAAACAGTACAATTGGGAGTAAAATGGAAAACAGCAATTCCCAAGGCAAGATGAAGATGACATCAGAAACAAGTGAGCCACCTTACAGTGTTATTCTGAATTTTTCCAAATATTCTAGTTGTACATAATCACTTCTGCCTAACATGGAGATAACATAGCTAGGTGTCCTGAAAGCTGTGCACAAAGCCCCTGAGTTAACCACCCGGTACCAGCACCACAGGCTCGGGGCAGGGGGAATCACTCTTGGCTCCTGGATTGACAAGGTCATGCAAAAGCAATGAGGTTGGAAACAAAATCTTTAGCTTGCAAATCTGTATTAATGCTTCCCCAAGGCATCCAGCCTGTTATCTCAGCCAAAACAATGTTTTGCTAATGCAAGTTCTTGTACCCAACTGAACAAGCACTCTGGTTCATCTCCAAGTTCTTAAGTGCTATATTGATTACTGACCTTTATTCATAGCTCATGAGATATTTTAATTTTATGCGTAAATAGATATGCACTGAAGCTCATCTATCACATCTTAATATGTACTTGTTTAACCAGTTATAATATTTAATCATTTCAACACTTATATAATTATTAATTTTTGTAATTTTGGTGAATTAGAAAATTTAATTTAGTTCACATTCTTTTCATTTTTTCCTTGTTTTCGGTGTACAGATGATTACATAGGAAATACTTATAGACAATATAGCAAATGAAAAAGAAATGGTTTAAATCAGTGCCTTTGCTTTTCCTTGAAGAATCTTTTCTACGATGTGTGGTTTATTTCATCAGTTGCAGTTGCCTTGCTGGTAGGATGTTGTGGTCTTAGTGTGCATGGATTCATGTCTTTGATGTGCATGTATTCTGGTTGTTCTTCGGTCTTCATTGCTTATTATTCAAACTCTTAGGTTTTTGTCTTTTTATACTTATCAGCTTTTCTTTGGTAGATTATGATTAGAGAAATAAAATGTTTTCCTTGTCTCACCCAGTTAACAATAGCGATTGGTGAGCACACATGTAAACTTCACCGGGGTGCTGAATTCTTATTTTTTTTAACCTCTTTAAGAATTTGACCCCACATCTGAAAATTTTTTTTTTTTCCCTATTATTATTTGATGCAGTTTGTATTCAATATAAGAAGTGTCCCCAGAGTGTCTACACCCAGACACATTCTCAGGTGATGCATGTTATAGTAGGTAGGGGTATAATGTACTGTTGGCCAGCGACAACATGATAGTTGCCACTGGTTTAAATGCAACTGCATTGCTCTCCTGTGCTTTCATTAAGGCTACATCTGTATTCTCTGTGCCATGTGTGGGGGTGGATTTTTGCATTACAAGTAATTTTAATATAGCATGTACCAAAACTGTGTTCTTACTAATTAATAGATGTGTTATACCATAATTGAAGGGCAATTTGAAGTGAGAAAGTAGACTGCAGCTTGTGCCTCTTCAGCCTGTTTGCATGTTGTTTATCTGATTCTTTGCCGTCATGAGGAGTGCACTATGGTTTCCTAGGATCACACTACACTTCTGTAAAGCTTAAATCAACTATTCCTCTTTTTTCTTCCAGTTATTACAACTAGAGGATACAGTTAAAGATATTTTAATCATGTATTTGCCTGACTGCTGTCACAGAATAACTAAGACTCAAGTTGGTGTAGATTTCTAATGTTACCAGATAACATGATAGCTGGGGGAGAAGGGAGAAGGGGAGGGCTAGAAAAAAAGTAAACCTATTTAAAAAAAAAAAAAAAAAAAGCAAAGCAAAACTGAATGCTGATTTTTAGTTCCTCTGTGATAGTTACAAAACAGAAAGCTTCTGACATTGAAACTGCATATTCTTAGCTGGTCATGCATTCTCTTTAAATTTATTTAAACTATTTAAATTTAGTCCAGCAAAGAGATGTATTTTTCCAATGAGCTTATTTACCATCTGCTGCAGCATTGCTCTGTTTTCTGTGCCCGATTATAAATGCACATGTATGTGATTTGACATGGGCGGTTACATTCTGACAATAATGTAACCAAAAATTCATGGTGAATTAAATGGTATTTTGGTTCATTTTAGTTCTGAAATGTGTATGTCAATCTATAATTTTAGGAAGTAGCAAGGATCTTTTCCTACTAATATACAGGATCTTGTTGCTAATCAAATTACATTAAAGTTACTCCCATGCAAATATTGTGTGGTTTTGGAGGGTCTTTTGCACAAAGCCTTCTACCACAAGCCCTTTTCTCTTACAAAGAATTGCTGAGGGATTATGGCTATCTGAAGAGTGTTCATTCAAGCTTTACTACTGTGATGCATCGATAATAGTCAGGTTTTTGGGCATGGTCTTTCCATGATTGTAACTGTAATGCTAATTTAATCCTGCAGTTCTTTCCATAGTGCAGCCGGTGTTTCCCTGTTCCTGTTATTTGTATTTAATTTAGATATTTGTATGAACATTCAAATGCTTAAATTAGACTTGGACAGTATTTAGTGGTATTCCTCTTTTATGTGCTGAGTTAGTATAGTTACTGTGCAGTCATTGTCCCATTTTAAGGGCTTGTGCTGTTACTAATTGAAAACAATATACCTTTTTTGCAGCTATCTTTACAGCTCCGTATGATTTGCTGTGTTGAAATGGGAAGGGAATTAGAGTACATCTGAAGTATTTATATGATGCTTACAGTACTATTGTGTATTTTTGGAGCAGAAGGATGAATTTGAGAAGTGAAGCCTCTGGGGTATTTCTCAATATCTGTCAGAATTTTCACATGCAGTAATCTCCTCTGAGATCTTAAACTCCTTGAAGTTTCTCAATGCCAGTCAACATCTTCAAGTTATAAATTAGTTCATAATTAACGTTATTGAATTTTGACAGAAATTCGCTTCGTGAAAGCTCTTGCTTGTGTAGTAGACTTTTCCCAGCTATCTCCCGAAACTTCTCTTGGGGAAAATAAGAGAAATTCAAACTTAATAAGCAAGTATGCAGGTATTGCAAAATTTGATTCTTGTTTGCATTGTCTTACGCTTAGCACTTCATCAGTTATCATGTCTCAAGTGTAATTGTGTTCTCACATTCCCCTCTTCACAGATAGAGGAAGAAATAAATAAGAAAAACTGTACCTTCAGCAAATGGGACCCCTATATTGCCACTTCTGCTTTAGGCTACTGACTAATGCTCTTTCTTATAGACCTCAGTCACAGTTAGCTGACTAGTAAAGAAGAAACTTAAGCAATGAAGACGTAGGTAATAAATTAACTTCGTATTTATGCTTTGTTGTGTTTTGTTGCTAAGGAAGGGATTTAAAAGATCAAAATATAAAAGTTGTATTGGAAGTGGCTTAAATCTGCTTTTTTCCTCAGTTCAACAGTCAAATTTCATACCAATGTATTATAATACTCATCTCCATATATTTGAACTGTGGGGTAAAAATAACACTAAGTGCAAATTTGGACAGTGGCTTTTGTATGCACTTAGCTCCTAAACTATGCTAATATGTAGGGCTGCGTTGGACATTTTTTTGCTGCTGTTATCTGAACAGAGGTGGTGGTGTTAATCCTTCAGCCAAACCGATATGGCTTCATGTTTGTAGAGTGTTGTATCGTGATTTAAACAACGTATTGTGAGTCTCTGGAAATGTTAGGCACGTAGAGTAAACCTGAAAGAAGCAGGTTATCTTGCCCTCTGAGTGGCTAGTTGATACAAGGGACTTAGCATTTTTTTGAGTGCTGATGTTGTTATTTGTCAAATATTTGAGTAAGAGAAGAAAAGAGGAGGGATTTGGCTTGAATTTCAGGTGTTTATGCCTTTACAGATGTCTTCTAGCTCTTCAACAAAACAGTAGCCCTTGCTTGTCTTTGTCTCCATGGGTATGTAAGAGTCATAGGAAAGCAATTTTAAAAAATCAGCCAAGTAAGGACATACAACTGGAAAATAAACTTACTTGCAAGACTTGCAGTTAAGTTCTGAAAAATTTTCATAGCTTTATCTGGCTAGTGTTCCCAGAGAAGCCGCCTTCTCTGATGTTGAATAGGCATCCAAGCTAACGTGAAGCTAATGCTTCCCTCCCTCTTCCACTTTCTTTTCCACAGTGTGTTTCTAGGTGTGCAATTCTAGACTGATGGGATGTGATCAAGGCTTGTTCTGGTTTGTTTTGGCTTTTTAGTTAATTGGCTAACTACCTGTGAATCAGAATTATTGCTGTGGCAGTATGGTCCTTCTGAAAGTAGTATAAAGATGGAATTTTTTTGGAGGGGTTGTTTTTATTTTGCATCCAGACAACTGTTGAGATACTTCTCTGGCTTCGTGCAAATGCAAACCTCTGAGTTACATAAGATGCTGACCAAAGTCTAGCACGTTAGAATATATTTGCACATGCAAACTCAAGCCTCTATTGTATGTGGTGTTTTGAAAATGAAGAGGTAAAACTTCTTTGAAAAGTCGTAAGTGCTGGATTTTGGAAGCATGTATGCTTACATGCTGCCTTTGTTTTAGTTGTCTGAAATAGAAAAATATTTAGCAATCAGGGAGTAGTCCTTTACTGTGTGCAAGTTGTATTTTGGGGGATTTGCCTGACTGAATGTGTTAGATATTTTAAATATTTTGAGCAAAAAAAATCAAATGTCATTTGACTTTAAAGATATTCTTTTTCCTGCTGGGAGGAAAATAATCTTAAATTGAGAGTTTGTCTTTGCTTGTTTGGACTTGTTACTCTTAACTAAAACAACCTTCTAACTGTTTGTTTTGACTGATTTTTTTTCCTTGTAGTCAAAAAAGTAAGATTATACCTGTCCATTGTTTCATTTACTATAGTGTTTGTTAGGGTATTGTTTATAGGGAAGTCACATCTTTGAATAGGTATTGAAATCTGGTTTCTAATTAAGATCAAGGTTAACTTAAAGAAAAGGGGCATGTTGCAAAACAGCTCCGATTATAAGTGATACAGGCTTCATTTATATGAGGCTGAACAAAAAGGTTCAGCTGCTGTTGTGAAGAAAAAAAACCTTTAGCTATAAACATTTGTAATTCTACTGTTCAACAAGAATGTAGTGGCAAGATTTTTCTTTAAATTACCAATGCAAACAGTGAGGTCTTCACCTTCATTCTAGGAGAACTCCTCATAGAATCCTGAGGAGTAGGTTTGCTTTTAAAAGTGATTACGTTCCACACTTTCACACTTGTATCTAATTTAATTTTTTTTTTTTTAATAATGCCCCAAACCTAATAAGGGCGCTGCACTTGGAACACAAAATTTCTGTCTCTCTGAGCATGCAGTGCTGTCAAATGTGGGAAAGCAAAAGGGGGAGTTTAAGCAGCAGGACACAAAGTCATTAGTTTCTTACTGTTAGTTTACAGATAGAGTATTTAAGTGCACAGTAATAAAGTAGTCAATCTGATACACCAACCGGTGTGTGATTTTACAGCTAACATCTAGGAGGTACTGGGTACTTACATGTAAGAGGTAAATGTTCATGCCTTTAGCCTTGATTGGTTTCTTGATTTGTCAAAAGAAGTTACAGAGCTTGCAACCGGTTCCTTGTAAGTGGGAGTAAATCTTCAGAGAGTGAAGACAGTGACATTAGTACAGGCCAAGGAGAAGGTTTAAAATGGGAGGAATTTCCTTTACAGTTGCATGGAAACTGGTTTTTGTGACACTTGACAAAACGAGACCCCAAGAGAGAATCTTGTGTTGCAGCAGACACCAATAGACTGCTCAGGAGACTTCGTGCTGTTTGGGGCTGACTAGAGAAGAGCCAGTTTAATCTGCTGCGTTACCCCCGCAGATCTGCCCGTCTTGCCATCAGACATCGCAGTGCTTCAGTAGCTGTCTTCCTCCATCTCAGCGTGTTGCTTCTCGTTTGGGGAGCGCAGGACTCGAGAGCTTCCTGCCCTCTTGAAGTGCCTGAGGGAACAGAGCCAGACTGTCGCTGGAAGCAAATGGTGACAGGACAGTTGTAGCGTGGGAAATTCTCATTTGATATAAGGAAAAAGGTTGTGTGCTTTTTCGTTTGGGTTTGGTGTTGGTTTTGTTTTTCTTTTTTATCATGAGGGTCGTCAAATGCTGGCCCAGGGACAGAAAGAGGTTGTGGATCTTCATTCTTAGAGATACTCGGAATTCAACTGGGTGGGGCCTGAGCCTGGTTTTGTTGGCCCTGTTTGGTGTGGGGGTTACAGTAAATGACCTCCCGGTGTTCCTAACCTAACTTTTTCTATAGTTCTAAGTGAAGGTGTAATAGTTCTTGGAGAAGAACACACAGGCATTGTATATCACGCATAAATCTGTCATTGTGCTCCGTTCTTGTATCTCGCTAACCTGCACTTTTAATCACTTATATTTGAACTATACTGAAATCTCATGTTGAACGTAAGTGTTTAGCCATGCTTTTTTGTTAGGAGAAAAAAAGAGTTACCCTTGATTGTATTGCTTAATTTTTTCAATATAATTAAAAAAAAAATCTGAAAACTTTTTAATTAATGGATTTGAATGGAGTTGATGGCATGGAAGGGTAAATGGTTTTACTAGAGTAGAAACAACCGCTAATTTTGCAGATGGATAAACATTCAGAAAATTTCTAACTTGGTTTTAAGTACAGAACATGATATTAGAAGACTAGTATTATCCACATCAGTTATTCATGAATACTACTTCTGAAATTGGGGACTGTGTTGACACACGAAGAAAAAAAAAAAAAAACAAAAAAACAAAGCACAAAACCAAGAAAGCTACTTTTTGCTAAATTTCAGCTTGATAATTATTAGAGATATCTCTGGTCTGACAGACCTACTGTTTACCCCTGTAGCAAAGCTGCTGTTTCCGTTTGTCAGTTTTAGAAAAGAATTACTGTTCCAATTTTTTTTCTTTTTTTTTCTCAAATGTCCTACTGGACAATGTTGTTCCCATTTCTATCTTCCTTTTTGAAGAAGTAATTTATGCTCACAATTCTAGTGATTTTTACTGCTAGGAAGAGATGAAGAATTTTTCTAATTCTTGCATTTACTCACTAATATAGAATGTGTATCATACTGAAGTTTCTGTTTGGGCATGGTAGGACTGCCCAGCGCCTAAATCTCTAGAAGTAGATCTGACCGTAACCCTTCTATTCATGCTTGTCATCAATTTTTATGTAAGTTAGTAACTATCTACCATAAACCTAGGTTTTTCAAAAATTTGCCTTAAAAATAATAGTGCTTATTGTTGGATTTAGACAGCTTGTTCACATGTTGCTGCTTTCTGTTCTTGGACGCAATGTAGCTTATAACTGTGTTGAACAAGTCTAAACTATGTTGAAATCATGTTTAGTAATAAACACACAAAACCACTTTTGAACAAGTCGAAAAATCTTACAACGAAGCCAAGGGAAGTTTTGCTATTGACTTCACATATAGAGCAATATGGTTCAAGCCTGCCTTGATCACTTTGAAAACAGACTCATCCTTTGTGATTTTTAAGATAAACTAAGGAGAGTATCTTGACTGAACGGTAGCAATTTTGGTGAACTTAGTAGCTGCACAATTTCACAAGCTCCATTGTGATCTACAGAACCTGTTTCTCATACGTATCACATGCAAGAGAAGTCATATAATGCAAGACAAATAAATATTAAGCTGTGTTGAGAAACTGATAAAAAATCATAATTTAATGTCTACAGATACAGGAAGAACTTCAGCAATTTATAATGTACACTTCTGACTTTTTATTTTGTGAAAGTGGACTGTTCTAATGCACTCTATCTTGTAGAACAGATTTCTGCACTTTTGAATTGACAGTGCTAATTGGTGCACTGATTGAAAATGCAACCATTTATATTTATCCACTAAGTGATTAATGTACAACACTATTTTAAAGTTTAGTACGATATTATGCAGCATTGGGCAATCATTTTAATTTATGACTGCTTTGGGAACATTTTTGAGTTTCCCTTTGAGAGTCTCACGACAGGAATAATTGAAAATTGGTTATATCTATGCCTGCTGGAAATAGAATATGAATTAGATTACTTTTTCTAGATTAACTAGGAATGAACCTTTAAAAATACAAGTGGGTGTAAACTATGCAAGACTTGTTTAAGCTGTAGTTTTTTAAATCATACACAAAACAATAAAAAAAGCATGGATAATGTGTCCTAGCACATTGGGTTTTTGTGTCTCGGTATGAAATGGCTTTCAGTTTTGGAAGACTTGTATTTGATACTTACTTTGTGTATCTAAATGCAGTACGTATGCATACATTCATTTAAGTACTGTAACTTCCCTATAATCAAGTTAAATGGTTAAAGATCTTTTTATTTTCTGAACTAATTTTCAGAATGTGTTGCAGTGTTGTGTTGTGTACTCTTGAAATAGGTAATCTTAAAACCAGTGCTAAAATCAATTATTTATGTTTTCTGTGGTCTTGCTTAACCTAAGCAATAGATACCCTATTTTGTAGAAACAAATATAATTGACTTCAACTACTTTTAACTATTTGCCTAGGGCTACTAAATTAACTTTTCCATTCTCTGAATAGTTACCCTGACAAGAAGTCCCTCTGTTTCCTGTTCTTAATTCTTGCCTGACTGTGTGGATTGAACTGTGTGACTTAACATTAAAATGAGGTGGTGTGTGTTGCTTCCCAGTCATAAGACATCTTGCCCTATTCCAGGAAACACCACCCACTATTGTTTCCAAGACTTTGCAGATCTTATGTACATTAGGTAATTTAATTGTGATACAGTAATTAAAACCAGAAGTTCTTTTGCTCCCCACAAAAACTGTATTATGCTTTTTACAATATATATTCAAATGTTAAAACCAATTAAAATACTCATATATATAGCGTTGTTAGAAGCAGACACAAAAATACATTTAAAAATTATATACAAATTTTAATGTGCCTATATTGTTGATAACATAGAATATTTGGTTCTTTTTGCTGTGTGACTGCTGTTAACACTAAGTATCCTTAGATGGGATAAACACACAGCTGTTATTTTAAGTTAGCAATCCTTATTAACAGAGCCTGCAGCTTTTCAGGTTGTTGACTATTATTCACTGATTTCTTACGAATCATCAAATTACAGATGGTAAGCCTTCTTTTTATTTTTTTTTCAGGGCATTTTAGCTGTCTGACAATTTGTTTTTAATTTTGCGTTTTAAGTAAAAAACTGGTTTTGGTTAGTTCTCAGATAAAAAGCGTTGTCATAATGGAAAGGAGATTAATTAAATGTTAAGAGTAGAGAATATATGATGGTCTTTGTGCCTGTAATGCAGACAGCAAGATGTGGAAATGGATATTTATGGAATACTTGGAGCTTTCCAAGGACTGTAGAATTGAAACTCTGAAGAATTCATGCATGTAGATAATCCAGCAAGATATAAACAAGATTACAAGCAATGCTGGACTCTTATTAATCTTTTAAAAACATGTTCATGCAAGGCTTCTAAGAACTACAAAATGGTTGCACTAAGGATCTGCTGATCTTCAGTTGATCTCTTCACCTGTGCTCTCTGCAAATGCATGAAATTGTGTATATATGAGAAATGGTTGCTGCCCTTTCTCTTCTTCCTGGAAGCCTTCAGGTACCCTTACATCTCAACTTCTAATTTTATCTGTGATTCTAAAAGACCTTTGAAAATAGCAAGTTATCATAATATGTCGTGTATTGAAAATATAAGAACATGGTGATAACAAGCCACAGTGGGGGAAAAAAGCCTTATTTTCCACTTTAATTAACGCTTAGTACTTTTAGAAAGTAGTGATAATAATACCCTAGACAATTTTTTTTTTTTGCTCCTTGTTTTTCATTGAAGCAATAGAATTAATTTCTGAAGAATAAATATTATAGCTTATCTTGAAAAGGATTCTTTTCTCAAGGGGAAAACCTTGGTAAGTTCATGAACTTCTTCCAAAAGTAGGATTAAGATCTTGATGTGCCAGATTTATCAAAGACATTATTCCATTAGTGAAGATGGGAAAGAAAATGTGAATAGTATTTCAGTACTGCTAAGTCTTTACAAGCTTCTGATTCAAATGCTTGCATTAACAAGAATGTTGTATAATGAAATCTGTAGAACATGTTGCAGTGCTGTATTACCTCTGCCAAGGAGCATCATTGTGCATTGCAGCTGAAAAGATACAGCAAATACTGAGAGGAGTCTATGAGTCTGAAAATAAATATTTTGATTGGCCATGTCTTTAAAATGCATTTTAATTGATTTTATTAAGACTGGCATTCTTCCAAAACTGCTGTTCAAGCACTTTGGGAACTGATCCTTCATCGTTTAAATAAATGCCAAAATTCCAATTGACTTCAAAGAGAGCAGAATTAAGATCTTAGTCACCAAAAGACACATTCTGATTTTTATCTCATAAACAGGAGGGTCATGCATGATAGTTGGTTTGAAAGACAGAAACAAGTACTGAAGGGAAGTGGCAGTTGGGTAAGCAAGACTTCATTCAAATCAACACTGAAGGCATGTATTAGTTTGCTTGGGGAAGGCAGCCTAACGTTAAAGATGTTGTCTCTCATGAGACATACTGTTAAGCCATTGAGTTCCAGCAGCTTGCACTTAACGAGCAGACTTCCTTCAGTGTTCCGATTGCCCAAATTATTGATTGCTTCTACCTTTTTATATCATTGCAGTGATTCTCAGTCTTGAGTTTGTGATGTGGAACAGTTAGCTAGTGGTGACACAGTGGTGACACAGGTGGGCAGTCTCAGGAATAAGCCCAGCAAGGTTTGTAGAGAAGATAATGCCTTGTATTAGACATACTGACATAGCTGGAAAAGCAAGAGAATCTTTTGACATACAACGTTTATATGCAAAGGAAAACCTGCAAAATTTAGGCTGGCTGAAGCTGAAGTCTCATTTGCTCTGAGACTGATTGAATAGTGGAGTTTCTCCTTGGCTTCACTGTCATCCAGTCATTTCCATTTCCCCCCCTTTTTTTTTTTTTCCCCTGTTAGGAACTGGTTTTAGATTCTGTTTGGGTTTTGTTCTTCAAAGGTAGGTCACTTTCCTAAATCATTTCACAGTGCAAATTCATGAACAGTTATATTGGCCATCGCTAAACGTATGAAAATCTGCAGCAGTAGGCAAGAGTGAGCAAGCAGAGAGCTTGTTAGGCTGATTTCTCTGCCAAAGCCTACAACCTCACCCAGGCTACAGCCGGAGTTTAAATTTGTCAGATGATTGGAGAGAGTTAAGTGGTCAGGCCTAAATGAGGAATGTGAGCTCAGAAATGGTTTGATTTGATGGAGAGATGGATGATTTTATGAAAACTGTTTTGTTGTTGATAACTGGATTATATATAATAAATATATCTTATGATATTATATAATATATAATGATATTATATAATATATAAGATCATATTCCAGACAACTTTGAGTGCCTTTCATTTGTCTTAAGACCATTGGCTGTAATACATTTTCTGGAAAATTGAGATTAAAAAAAACTGCCTAAATATAGCTTTTTATTAACCTCCTCCTCCCAAATTCTCTGCAGCTCCCATCCCTTCCTGTGTCTCACTTTGTCTTCTGAATCAATGATGGCAGCTATACCCATTTATAATTTTCTAGGTAAAACATCATTTTCCTTCATTGTTCCAAGCCATGCACCGGTTTTTTTTCAGTTGCGCTGATTTAGATCATAATTTTTGCTTCTTCATGTTCACAACTCAGTTAATATATGGTATCCATTTAAGAATCATGGCTTGAAGAGGAAACCGGAGATAATTGGCATTTTATTGATTGATACTCTACCCAAAATAATTTGAATGTAGCGATGTATCGATAAATAGGCCAGAATATTCTGTTTGCAGGAAGATGGGTAGCCCAAAGGAGTGCTCCTAACAACAGTGAGGCTTTATAAGCCACAGTGATCCCATCCGTAGGCAGTACACAGGCCCTAGACTACAGTGAGAACTCAAGGAACTGGTTTCTGATTAGCTTGAATGTGTCTTAGAAAATGATGACATCATGACAGGAGTCCTGGAGTGCTACTATAACATAGTTATACCAGTGAGCACTGGTATGAGATTTTACTTTCTGCTGACAGTGCGTGCGTAGCTCTTTGATTGCTAGATTTAGTGCAGAAGAGGGGAGTAGGACAGTGTCTTTTGAAGGCAGTCCAACACTTGCAGGAACATGAAACTGAGCCTGCAGTTTGGTGTTATTGAGGTCCTAATGAAGACTGCACTCAAAGTTGGCTTCTGTGTCTCAGCTAACAGATGGTAACATCTTACTGTGGTAAGTGATAGTCGGGACATAAGAACATTCCTGGTTTTTTTCAGAAACCTTGTTACAGGGAATTGGAAGCTATTAGGACAAGGCCTAATGTTAGTAGAGATAGTTAAGACAGACTCAATAACCTGTGGTGGACAAGCTTATTTTCTTTCATTTCAAAGTCAGAGTATACGGATATTTGTGGGGAGAATGTTCTTAGCGTCCCAAGACCCAGATTATAGGTAAGGGTTTCTGGTTTTTGATGGCTGGCTTCTAGTTAAACAAACAAAAAAAACCTGTTTTCCTTTGAGCCAGAGAAGGGAATTTCATTCAGCTGTGAAGACAGCTGATTTGCCTTGGGGCAAAATGTGTGAAGAAACAGATGTCCAAAAAAGGAGAAGCACTAGGGAATAAAATAATTGAAATTGCCAAATAAGAGTTAATAAATAAAGTATGTGAAAGCTTACTGTTCATAAACTAAAATAAAAGTTAAGATTACTTGCATGCTATGCAGTATCTTAAAGGCTTCATCAAGCTAACCTACTGGTTTTGCATTCACAGTCTTGTTTTGAGCTTTGTACTACGACGGAAAGTTTTTGCTGTGTTCCTTAAGCGTATCCACATCATGTAAATATAAAGTCTATAATTTTAAATTGAATGTTACCGGATTTTTCTTGAGGATATTTTGACTATATTTATTAGAGCGTTTTCTATTCATAAAATATTAATGATAGCGTGAGTCAAAACACTTAAAAATTCAAATTGACTTTGCAGTATTGTGAACTCCATTTGAATTTTGCAAATTCCTGAAACACACTCTCTACAGATCTTATGTCTCCAATTTAGAAATACCTCTTCTTAGGTAGTGGAATAATTCTTCAAGATGAAGTAAGTTGCTGGTTAGACTTTTGCTTCCAGCTCTTGGTGAAGACTTACGTGCATCTTGGTCATGATTCTAAGTATTATGTTTGAAAAGTCGTATTTGGGTGCAATTTGGATATGCGTAGGTACTGTCATAAGCCACTACGGTCTATTGGGGTTGTATGTCTGTCTCTCCTGAATTCAAATTTATATGCTGTCAAAAAAAACAGTGTTCTACTGCTGAAACTGAACATTGTTCACTCTTAACTTTGTGGGGGAAAAAAATCTCCTTACCTTATATGTGTAGGTCAGCATAAAGCATGGCATTTTGTTTTTGTCTCAAGAAATTATATTACTTTATTTCCTTGTTGCATGTTTCTTTTCACTGTTTCTGAAAAAAAGGAGACACTGATTAAAGAAGCAGTGAATGTATATCAAAGACATAGAATTGTTTCCAGGGTCATTTCTTCATCTTTATGTTGTAAGAATAATTATAGTGAATTTGATTTGTAATTACTGCCAGAGCAACAATTCTGAGTCTAGTCAGCATACAGAAGGTAAAAAAAATGGTGGATAAGTCTGGGCTTCAACTGGAGAGAAAAATTCTGTTCCTACTTGCCTAGTGTTAACTACAGAGCTTTGTCTTGTGGGCCCCCCCATTTTTGCTTCCTCCCCCCACTCCTATAGCCATAAGCACTTTGTCATGTTGACACTGGCAATCGAACTGTCTTGCTTTGAGTATGAAAGAACTACTTTTATCATTTCTAATATGCAGCCTAGGGCCAAAACAGACAAAGCAATTTTAAAGGACTAGGTTCAGAAGGAGGCTGAAATTCCCATTGTACAGCCCTTGGGAATATGACTTCAGTAACCAGCTCTGAAGCAGTTATTTATCATAATGACAACTGTTGGTCTGTCCATACTTAGTCAGCTGAGTTCCACACTGTTTGATGATAACTAGCTCGTTGCCATCCTTCCTGAAAAAACAAAAATGGTTTGTTATGATCAGAGCTGTCAGAAAACACCTATAGTGTTTAATCTGCTTCACAAACTTCAAAAATCATTTTATTCCATATTTCTTGAAGACATTGGGCTGGATAACTGGACACTTTGGACACTTCCAAAGAAAATCCTAATTCTTCTGGCAAAAGTAACTTCACTACTGCAGCCTACTTTTTGTCAGGGAGTATCTTGGCGTGGCGCTGATGTCTTTTCATGTCCAGGGTTTTCTCTTTTGTTAAGCCCCAGATGGCACTGTCGCTGCAGACCATGTCTGCTTTGTCCAGTGTTTCACCTGTGTTTTGTCTTAAGGAATTTTTTATTCTAGCACCTCTTTGTCCTTTATATTGTCAGTCACTGTAAGCTTTTTCATGTCCACCCATCCATGTATCTTGTGACCCTAATTTCAGCTGGTCTTAAAAATGATTTTACTTTATATCAGTCTTTTTTAGAACTCTGATCACTGCTGTCAGCTTTCTGAAACAATTCTTTTACTGCAAACTGCTTCCAGTCTGTAGTGATATTAGAATGCCAGTTAATACCTTTTTTAATCTCAGTTTCTATGAAACACTTCTAATAAATCTCCGTTAACTCGTTTTTTGTAGAGCCATCAGCAGTAAGCAGACAACCTAAATAAGTTTATTCTACAATCTCACTGCTTCTTGATTTCATCAGTTCAGGTGCTGCCCTTTCTTGAGATGCATCTAATTTGCCTTTTTGGCATGGATTATAAATCACGGTGACACCACCATTTTCTCAAAGTGACAAAGATTACCTTTATTAATGTAAGCATATCATACTATGTAAGTCAAGGAACATAAGTAGATTTCGTTATGTTCTGCTACATTGTCCTGCTCATCTAATATGCTTTGAGTCCAGTTCACAAGCATGAAGAAATGCAATAATTATCCCATTCCCCATTGTCTTTTAATAAACCTTGACTCACTGCATAATTTTCCATAAGTTTTTATGGCTCTTCTAATCTTTGTGCATGAACTTTTATAATTGGAATAACTTGGAACTTGTTCTCTCTCTTGAATGATTTGTTGTTTTTTGACTTCTTTCTTCTTGTTAGCAGCAATGCCATAATTTTAAAAAATTTCCCCTCAATCAAATAATGTGATGTGCCTGCCCAGCTTTGTACTCGGTCTTTATATGAATTTCATTTTTCCTGGGTGTGGGAAAAGTACTAGTCTAGAGATAAATCCCTTTTTGATTGGCTGCTCTAAATAGAGCAAACAGCAATTGTTTCTAAGCTAGTATCACTGATGTTATCACTGCTTAGAACTTGACTGCAGCTTGGAGACATCAATGGAGATATATCATTCCTTTTATTGAACCTGATCTTTTGTGTTTGTTTGGTTTTTTTGCCTTGTGAAACCAAATCCTGCTCGGTTAAGTCTAGAAGCCTAGACATAGTTTTCTGTTCTGAAGGGTTGGAATTTAAAATAAGTTTAAACTGTTTAATAAATTTATTTGTATATATTAATTCAGAATTTGTTAAAATACATATAAATAACTTAAGCTGCCACCTGATATTGTGTCTTTCTCACCTGCAAGGCTGAAGATTCTCCAGAATGCAAAATTCAGCTGAAGGGAAGAGTATATATTTCCATACAAATATGACATTTCCTCGTGATACCACACTGGCCCTTCTCTGTACCCAACAGAATTGATATACTTTTGGGCTCTGTGAGCCATACCATACCCTAGATGAGACAGAGAGTATACAGTAAGATTTGTATGCTAATTTGTATGTGGATTTGTATAATATTTTGCTGGTTGTCTTGACCTTAACAGAATCTTGTGGAGCAAGATTGACCCACATTGAAAAGGTCATCATGAAGCTGCTCTCTACAGAACTGGCACTTCACATATCATTTCATAATCACTGTATTGATGCAGCTTAAAACTCTTTTCCTTCCAGTCATGCAATATAGGTAAAAGAGAGGGTATGTGTTCAAAATTGAGGTGCCACTGCCAAAGCAGGAAAACACTGTTTGGGTGTTTGTAGAGCACAAAACTGCACTTGCACCTTGCTTAGTTGATTTACATGAGACCCACCTCAATGCTGTTTCTAAATAGGTTTTTGCGTCATGCAACATGTTCTGTAGGTGAATAGGTTTTGGCTGCTTTGGAACATGGATTGAAAAGCTTGCTAGAATGTCTTGGAAAGAATCCTGTGTTACCCGCCCCATCCTTTTTAAATGAAGAAACCAGTTTGAATTCATCTACCAGTTTCAGCTACTGCCTGTTCTATTTGCCATGCTGCGGTTCCCCGTGTGTTTTAAATATATTATTGCTATCCTCAGTGGGCACTGAAACTTTGAATGTGCTTGTTTTGAAATTTCACTGCGGCATACTTAGACTCTTACAAAATCCCTCTCAGACATTAGTGTAAGTGTGTTGGCACTGCATGTCTACTAGGACTCTGAGATTGTTTCTTTGATTGCTCATTTGTGTGCTTCTATTAAAAGATTACTTGTCTGTTAGCCAGTTGCATGGCCAACCTGTGTAATGGTGTCCGTATGCGTGTCGTTCTGGCTGGAGGAAAGTGGTTTAAAAACAAGCTTCGAGAACTGATTGACCTATATGGAGGCAGACTGCACAGATGTGTTGTAATATCCTTCCCACCTCAGCAGACATGACTAAACAGACTTTGTCTGCTCTGAACAATTAAGATGTTTGCCAGTGTGTGCAGGGCCCCATGCAAGTTCCAGCTTGTTCCCAACTGGTAGAGGAGTTTTTCAATTTGTGCAGAAATATGTTAGCTGTTCATGTTCTCTTCATGGTAGGGTTTACTCAAGAACTTTAATTTTTCAAGGAACACCTTGGTCTTTGCGTAAGGAAAAACACTTCCAGTCCTTGGATTTTTCTATTTTTTATAATTCCCTGGAAGCAGTACTTACCTAGCCAAAAAAGCTAACCTTGCTTTATATGAAAGCTAAGTAAGAAAACCCAGTAATGTTTATTCATGACCACAACAGTTTTCCTGTCATCGTGACTCAGAAGGAATCTCTGCTTAGAATTTTGCTTCAATGTGGAGGCTCTCGAGTGATACCCACAGGATGCAAATGCAGCTGAGGACTGATGCTGTGTAACTGATGCCAGGGGGAACTTTTTGTTATGGAATCAAGTTTTAAGACAAGGAACAGAGAAGTCACTAATGTCAGGAGGGCACCAATAAGAGCTCTGAGAGAAATAAGATTAGGTTTATCATGCTGAATGGTGTGATCGCTGTGGGTATCGGTTCAGTGAGGAATTATTACAGGTGTGTGATTGCACTGTCTGCCGGCTCTGAAGGTGTGGCTTCCAGTGGGATAAAATTGTGCTGTCCTGAGAGTGGTTGAAGCGTCATTTATCTGCTGAGGTAGGCTGACAAACCAGATACATACAGTCTTTTCTCCGAGGCGGACCTGTTTCCCTTAAGCTTCCTACACTCATATCTGTCTCATGTCTATTTAGTAATTAGAGAAATTTTCTGAAGCTAGTGAGTTTGAAGTATTGAACGCTCTTCAAAGAAACCACCATAGAAAATGAAGTATACAGATCCAAACCTGAGATATGATTGTTAATGTTGGTGGGGTTTTTTTAAGCCCTCAGTATTGTTGGTTAACTTTATGGAACTTTTCTCGTTGTTGAAATTTTAATTGAGCTATATTACTCCAAAGAGAAAGGAATACAAAAGTTTCCGTGAGCAACTATTTCCTTACATCACTGAAGTCACCCGGAGCAACAATATTTATATACCAGATTAGCAGGAAATTACTACATGAGACTAATGGCAGCTTATCATTTAGTCTTTCAGAAGCCTTTTGAACTAGAAAACAGTTCCATGACTTTCAGAAGAATAATTATAAAGCATGTATTTGTAATAAGTATAGATTATTTGTTATGTATTAAAATAATTGGACAGTATTTGGCTAAAACTTTGCAAGATTTTTCAGCTGGGAATGGAACTTCAACATGGTGCATGCTGAGCAGCACATGAGAGAGAGATGCCATCCCCTCTTTCCCTTGGCAATCCCCTTTCCCCTGCCAACATATAAGCCTTTAAAGTAAATAAGATTCAGTGAAGATGCTAAAACAGGATTTAATTGTTCATGATAAATATAGCTAAGTCATCTGGGTAACATAATAATGTTGATACAACTTGAATTATAACACCTAAGTACCAGTTATTCAATATAGTACAGAATCACAGAAAGTTCAGACTGGAAGGCAGCTCTAGAGGTGTTGTGTTGATGGTTGGACTTGATGATCTTAAAGGTCTTTTCTAACCTTAATGATTCTGTGATTCTGTGAGTTTAGGGCTGAATCTGTGGATGGGCAGCTTGTCCCAGTGCTTAACCACTGTCACTTGCCAATTTTTCCTTATGTCCAGACAGAAATTTTTTTTTTTTTTCAACTTGTGCCCATTTCCTTTTCTTCTTTCAGTACGTGCTCCTCTGAGGAGTCAGTTATCTGATTCCACAGTTGATTATTTGCTGGAACAGAGAAAGGAAATACTTTACTAAGAAGTTACAGAAGTATCTAATGTGGTGAACTTTATATGCTGTTTACTCCTGCATTTCTTGGTAAACCTTTATTTTCAAAGCTAAAAGCTAGTTTAAATCAAAGTTGAGTGCAATAGATTTTAAAATTATATTTTCATAAAGGGTTTTCTTCTCTACTTTACTGTTGGATAGAGTAACTGAAGGAAGTTATTGAATTCATGTTTTATCTTAGAGAAATAAGGAATTGCTTTTTTAAAAAAAATAATTCGTTTAGGTGAAATATATGTGACTAGGAAGATTCTTCCTATTTCTTCAAAGCTTCCCTTCGGTGAAGAGTGTACTGACAGAGCACCGATTTATGAAAATCACAATTCTAAACCAGCGTATTCTTTCAGTTACAGGTGTGTATCTCTGGAATAATTTATAAAAGTTGGCTATGTCAAGTTTTGTTGACTGCATAGTCTTACCAGTGGAAGAAACTGCTCATGACTTTGAAGACAAAGGAAAGCTTTGCTTCATCTTTGCAATGAAACTAGACTGTTATGTTATCATTATATTAAATGTTGTGCAGAGAGGCAATGGAGAAAATAGTTCCTGCTTTTAATATGCTTTTTTAATTCCCCCAAAAATGAAACTGCTGTCTTTAGTAGTTTGATGTTGTACTCACAAATTCTACGTGAACAGCAAAACTTTACTGCAGCCATCACTTGTTTCTTTTGATTCCTGAATGTGATTAATTTAGTTTTGAGGAATATCAAAGAACAAGTTATCGTACAATTTTGGCTGAGGATTTATCCCCTGTGGATAGGTCAGTGTGGGAGAAAGCCCCACAGTAACTGATAAGAGAGACGAGTGGACAACGGAAGCTTTCCTTCATGGCAGAATGACATATGGTCCGTAACTTAAGATAGGAGCTGGATTGGGCTATACAGTGAAATCATGTACAGTTAAAGACAGAGTTTGTGATACACGGGAGAGTGTATTGCCAGCAGACACACACACACAAAAAGGTTTGTAAGTGGAATAACTGGCGTAAATGGTAGATCTGTGCTTTGCATGAGATTAATGCAATCAGTGTAACTCTCAGAACAATGAGAAAACGAGGGGAATTTGAGGCATAAGGTGATGTGGGCTTTAACAAGTACCTCGGGACAGATAGGAGAATGTTAAAAATGTTTATGATATGGTTTAAAATTGTCTTGATGCATAGCTCAAAGAAAGGCAGAATCTAATATCTAGGGTAGTTTGAATTATTGAAAGGAGGAAAAAGGTGAGGATTTCAAAGCCAAAAATGACTGGCGCTTAGCTAACACTTCCCCGCTTACAGTTATGAAGAAACCAAACTTCATTTATGTCTTGTGAAACTCCTTTTCTCTACTGTTGTTATTTTCGTAGTGTCTTTGACCACAACCTGGGTATGATATGACTCCAGTTCTGATTTGGCTCCTTAGAAAGTATTTGCTGTTACCCATAATAAAAAACAAAATGGGGAAAAAACATCCATCCCTGATGTGGGGGAAATCAAAACCTCAGTTCTTGGTTACAACAGATTTTTTTTTTTTTATACTGTTATGAGGAGAAAGAACTGTTTCAATGGAATTGTAACTCATTTGTTTGTCACGCTAGAAGAGAAATATTAGAATTACATAAAAACTCTTAAATAAATTTCCTGATAAAGTAGCAGGCATTTGAAAGGTTAATCCAAGAGATGTGGCCAGCTTTACAGAAAACACAAAATTGTACCACTTTTCTGCGCTCCCAGTGAGAATGCTTTGGAAGAATAGTACTCCCGGGAAAACCATACTTTGGACTAATGTGTTTGGTGTGGGGTTTGTTGGGGGGGCGAGGGGTGGTTATGTCTTCTCCATTACACAATAGGTGCACGCAGCGCTGGCATTTTGTAGGAATACTCCATCGAGCCAAAAGATAAGAGATGATTATATATGGAGTTACAATCCAGAATGCAGCTTGTTAGTGAGCACTGTGAAGCACAAGGATACCAGTTTACACGAGACGAGATCCGTATTTAGGGAATGGGTTCGCATGTTGCGAAAGTAAAGACGTGAGCAAAATAGTTCTTGTAAGATGTTTATGTTGAATAAAATCATTTGCCTGCTTGAGACACATGTTGTAGTTATTCAAGACGATCTTAGGATTCTCAAATTTAGACCCAAACTTTTAACATTATGAGTGTGCTTCTCAGATTTTTTTTTTTTTTTCAGTCTAAAAAGAGGAGTTGCAAACAACAGCTTAATGTTTTGGTTATTTATAGAGTACCTTACGTGTTTTGGTTTATATCAAGTCTTCTGTTTTACTCTATGCAATAGCTGTAGTAAGCTGTTCCTTTTAATTTCTGTTTATTGGCAAGAAGGAATTGCTTATTATCTGTAAGGAATTGAAGAGCTATATAAACTGAGTAAAATAATTTTATTTAAAACTGAAAAGAAAACAATTTTTGGAAGTGTAGTATGATATTAAAAAAAAAGGTAAATGTTTATAAATGAGTATGACCTTGGTTTTTAATATTGTTCGAAAAGGCGTCACTCGCAGCATATTGTCCAATATGCTGCCTGAGCCCGTTCCCCTTGGCAGAGAAGGACAAGCGCAGCCCGACGAGACGGCAGCACCGCTTTCTGCTGCAGTTTCTTGCTCTGGGGCAATGCCTCAGCCGAATGCTGTTGTAACCTGGCATCGCTTGGCTCCTGAAACCTGCTGGGAATGACAGCATGAGAGGATATCCCTGTAGGCCCTGCCGTATTTTACAATTTTCTGTTTGAATTAAAACATTTAATTGTTCAAAATTATGCAGAACAATCTCATAAGTATATTCCAGCTCTTTGGGGAGAGGAGGAGGTAGTGAAGTGAAAAAAAATGGGATGTTTAAGAGAAAGTAAATTTAGTGCCACAAAGAAGTATGTTTACATAGTGCAGGAGGTCTGTTGCTTGTTTTAAGATGAATTTTATGGAAAATTTATTTAACAGCCCTGGTTTATATTCCCATTTTGAAAACATACTAACTATATTCGCTGCAATCAAACTTTTAAAAGTAGCTTCTCACTCTGTTGTTCACAGTTGGATTAACGTGTTCTTTCCGCGGTCCCTGTTGATCCCATAAACTCAGTGTAATTGCAATCATATAATAGGCAAGAAGATCAAAGTAATCCATATGGGGGGGAAAGAGCATTCTGAGCCAAAACAAGCTGTTTGGCTTGTAAGCAATTGGAAGCCTTTACTATAGCACATCTGCAACGTACTCTGCGTTACAGAGCTCCATTGCGTGGCGTGCTGCATACTTCGTGTTACTACGATACTATAGAAATGCTGCGGCAGAGCTTTGCTGAGCCTGACTAGACTAAATAGACTTGTAATAAAAAGATTATTTTGTACCAGATAGATTACATTGGAGGGGCTGTGTTTACTTCTCTTCTTTTTCAGAGCCCTGGGTTACAAATCATGAAGTGCAACAGAATGGGTTTGATTTTTGAATCGGTGAACAATTTGCTGCGCTCAAAGAAACAAATCGCTCGGCATGGTCGTGCCATCTTCCAACGGTTTTGTGCCGTCCGGCTGGAATAAGGTTGCCCTGCTGTCAGAAGCTTGTTAAAACATTGCACTCTTACTGCGTTCTGGGAATGAAGATGACCAACAGGAGAGCAAAGGGGGTCTCCATTTTGTTAAAGTGGGTCTGGCAGGACAGATAAAGAAAGGGAAAATGACAGAATTAAATAAGGAAATTTGATAGCTAGGACACATACAAGTATTCGCAAACAATCTGTTAGTCCAACAGATGTTGAAATTATGTGGTCAGAAAATGAAAAGCAATTTTGAAAAGGGTTACAGAATCTGAAGAGTCATGCAAGACCATCCTAGCGAGAAGTCTGTGCACGGTATCATCAAAATTCTTGTTCATTTGGTTGTTTCCAAACGATTAATGGAAGTGTTATCATAAAAATAAATCTGACACGCAGGTTTTCAGCTGAATCTGGGTTGGATGTGTAGTTTCAGAACTGTTTCCTGAGTCACTACATAGGTTTTTAAGTGAACTTGAGGCTGCCTCTATTATTTAGAAAACTGTGTAATGTATGGGCATAGCAAATACTTTAAGAGTGAGACAGAGTGCATGCAGAGGTCTGTTACTGCTGATGCACCTTGTGCTTTTCACGTTTTCTGTCCATTTGAAACAATAGGGGTTTAGTAGAACCAAACAAGCCATAAACCTGATTTGCCTGTTATATTTCTAGAACATCTCTACCTTTAATATCTAAATATTTTACTAGCTGTGCTTTCATACCAACACTTGCAATTTTCTGTGTAATACTTACTTTTATCCTATTTGATAAACATAATGGGAAAAGTGTCGTGTAAGATTTTAATAATAATCATGGGGTAAACTTGCAGTTTTTCCAGTTCTGCAGGGTCTTCATAACATTTGGCATGTTATTTTATATATATATATATACACACATATATAAAGATATTATGTATTCCACATCCAGGAATGTGTTCCCTGTCTGACCAGCCCATCTAGTTATGGTCTGAATTTCTTTTGAATATAAGGCTTATCTGGTTTCTTAGGTGAATAGAACTGTACCCTTATAACTCAGCATCTTTAAGCTGTTGAAAAGCTTGGAAGTAGATGAGTCTTCTGTTCCTGTCAGGAAGGTGGGGCTCTGTCAACCATGCCCAGGTGCTGTGAAGGAGCACTGGGAGGATGGTAATGATAGAGGGCATATTCATGGTTATGTGATGGGTGTGGGCTAATTTGACAAAGATGATCCTTGTTTCAAGAGATGATTTAATCTTATGTTTGGAGGTAAGGTAAAACACTGGAGCAAGATTCTTAGAAAGTCTGTGAAAACCTCAGAAATATTTAAAATTCAGCTGGACAAGTCCCTAAGCAACTTGATGTAGTTAGCCCTGCTTTGAGTGAAGGAGTGGAGAAGAGGAGGCTGAGGGGAGACCTTATTGCTCTCTACAACTACCTGAACGGGGGTTGTGGTGAGGTGGGTGTTGGTTTCTTCTCCCAAGTAACTTGTGATAGGACAAGAGGAAATGGCCTCAAGTTGCACCAGGGGAGGTTTAGATTGGATATTAGGAAAGATTTCTTCACCGAGAGGGTGGTCAAACATTGGAACAGGCTGCCCAGGGAGGTGGTGGAGTCGCCATCACTGGAAGTGTTCAAAAAATGTGTGGATGTGGCACTTTGGGACGTGGTTTAGGGGGCATGGTGGTGTTGGGTTGATGGTTGGACTTGATGATCTTGAAGGTCCTTTCCAACCTTAATGATTCTGTGATTCTGTAATGGACAGGGTGATTGAATGACAGGTGATTAAATGAATCCCCTGAATGGACAGGGGATAAAACCGGGCTCACTAGAGTTGAGCCTAGGGGTGGTGTGCCAGAGTTGAAATCAATAGCCCAGCTCAGGTGCATCTACACCAATGCACGCAGCATGGGCACCAAACAGGAGGAGCTGGAAGCCATTGTGCAGCGGGACAGCTATGATGTAGTTGCCATCACAGAAACATGGTGGAATGCTTCTCATGACTGGAGTGCTGCAATGGATGGCTATAAGCTCTTCCAAAGGGATAGGCAAGGAAGGAGAGGTGGTGGGGTGGCTCTGTATGTTAGGGAGTGTTTTGATTGCATAGAAATCAATGATTGTGAAGACCAAGTCGAGTGCTTGTGGGTAAGGATGAGGGGGAAGGCCAATGAGGCAGATATCTTGCTGGGAGTCTGTTACAGACCACCCAGCCAGGATGAAGAGTCAGATGAGACATTCTGTAAGCAACTGGCAGAAGTCTCGCATTCGCTGGCCCTTGTTCTTGTGGGGGACTTCAATCTACCGGACATCTGCTGGAAGTATAACATGGCGGAGAGGAAACCATCTGAGAGGTTCCTGGAGGTGTGGAGGATAACTTCCTGACACAGCTGGTGAGTGAGCCCACCAGGGGAGGTGCCTTGCTGGACCTGCTGTTTACAAACAGAGGAGGACTGGTGAGAGATGTGGTGGTTGGAGGCTGTCTTGGGCTTAGCGACCACGACGATAGAATTCTCAGTTGTGAGCGAAGTAAGGAGAGGGGTCAGCACAACTGCTATCATGGACTTCCGGAGGGCAGACTTTGGCCTGTTCAGGTCAGTGGTTGAGAGAGTCCCTTGGGAGGCAGTCCTGAAGGACAAAGGGGTCCAGGAAGGCTGGACAGCCTTTAAGAAGGAAATCTTAAAGGCACAGGAGCAAACGATCCCCATGTGCCGTAAGAAGAAATGGCGGGGAAGGTGACCGGCCTGGCTGAACATGGGGATTTTGCTGGGACTCAGGGAAAAGAGGAGAGTTGATCATATCTGGAAGAAGGGGCAGGCAACTCACGAAGAGTACAAGGATCTCGTTAGGTCAAGCAGGGACAAAATTAGAAAGGCAAAAGCCCAGCTAGAGCTCAGTCTGGCCACAGTTGTAAAGGATAATAAAAAATACTTCTACAAATATATTAACAACAAAAAGAGAGACAAGGATGAGGACAAGGCTGAGGTACTTAATGCCGCCTTTGCCTCAGTCTTTAATAGCCAGTCTAGGTATCCGCAGGATATTCAGCCCCCCAAAATGGAAGATGGGGATGAAGAGCACAATAACCCGCCCGTAATCCAGGAGGAAGCAGTTAAGGACATGTTAAGCCACCTGGACACCCACAAGTCTATGGGGCCTGATGGGATCCACCCGAGAGTACTGAGAGAGCTGGCGGAGGAGCTTGCCAAGCCACTCTCCATCATTTATCAGCAGTCCTGGTTAACAGGGGAGGTCCCAGAAGACTGGAGGCTTGCCAATGTGACGCCCGTCTACAAGAAAGGCCGGAAGGAGGATCCTGGGAACTACAGGCCTGTCAGCCTGATCTCTGAACTGGGGAAGATCATGGAGCGGTTCGTCTTGAGAGTGCTCACAGGGCATGTGCAGGACAACCAAGGGATCAGGCCCAGCCAGCATGGGTTCATGAAAGGCAGGTCCTGCTTGACCAACCTGATCTCCTTCTATGACCAGGTGACCTGCCTAGTGGATGAGAGAAAGACTGTGGACGTTGTCTACCTGGACTTCAGTAAAGCCTTTGACAGCGTCTCCCACAGCATTCTCCTGGAGAAACTGGCGGCTTGTGGCTTGGACAGGTTTACTCTTTGCTGGGTGAGGAACTGGCTGGATGGCCGAGCCCCGAGAGTTGTGGTGAACGGCGTTAAATCCGGCTGGCGGCCGGTCACAAGCGGTGTTCCCCAGGGCTCAGTTCTGGGGCCGGTCTTATTCAATATCTTTATCGATGATCTGGATGAGGGGATCGAGTGCTCCCTCAGTAAGTTTGCAGATGACACCAAGCTGAGTGGGAGTGTTGATCTGCTGGAGAGCAGGAACGTTCTGCAGAGCGATCTGGCCAGGCTGGATCGATGGGCTGAGGTCAATTGTATGAGGTTTAATAAGGCCAAGTGCAGGGTCCTGCACTTGGGTCACAACAACCCCATGCAACGCTACAGGCTTGGGGAGGAGTGGCTGGAGAGCTGCCCGGCAGAAAGGGACCTGGGGGTGCTGGTTGACAGCCGGCTGAACATGAGCCGGCAGTGTGTCCAGGTGGCCAAGAAGGCCAACAGCGTCCTGGCCTGTATCAGCAATAGTGTGGCCAGCAGGAGTAGGGAAGTGATTGTACCCCTGTACTCGGCACTGGTGAGGCCGCACCTTGAATACTGTGTTCAGTTTTGGGCCCCTCACTACAAGAAGGATGTTGAGGTGCTGGAGCGTGTCCAGAGAAGGGCAACGAAGCTGGTGAGGGGTCTGGAGCACAAGTCTTCTGAGGAGCGGCTGAGGGAACTGGGGTTGTTTAGTCTGGAGAAGAGGAGGCTGAGGGGAGACCTTACTGCTCTCTACAACTACCTGAAAGGGGGTTGTGGCGACGAGGGTGTTGGTCTCTTCTCCCAAGTAACTAGTGATAGGATGAGAGGAAATGGCCTCAAGTTGTGCCAGGGGAGGTTTAGATTGGATATTAGGAAAAGTTTCTTCACTGAGAGGGTGGTCAGGCATTGGAACAGGCTGCCCAGGGAGGTGGTGGAGTCGCCATCTCTGGAAGCATTCAAAAAATGTGTGGATGTGGCACTTCAGGACATGGTTTAGGGGACATGGTGGCGCTGGATTAATGGTTGGACTTGATGATCTTGAAGATCCTTTCCAACCTTAGTGGTTCTGTGATTTCCAGAGGTATCCTCCAGTTGAGCTCAGTCTGTGATTCTGTGACCCCGCATTAGAACACTGAGCGTACTTTAAGTATCATGTTTTATAATCTCTTTATTGTTTCTGAATGCAGTTGAATAGCTTGTGTAGTTAAGCCACTGCTTTTTTTTTTGATCAGTAACTATCAAATGTTTGATTCTGTATGACCCGAAAGCTAATTTACAGGTCTTAGACAGCAGTTATGCATCACCTGTGACTTAAAAAGATGCAATGGAATGTGGCAAACTATTGATTTACAGCAAAACAAATAAAGTCTGTGTAGTTGGAATGGCATAGACACAGGTGTATAGATGGTGCTAATTACTCTGAGAGATCCACTTATGTATATGATCCAGATTTCCTGTACAAGTCTGTCAAACCCTTGAAAGTAAATGTGTGTTTGCATCTACATTGTGAATTTTTTGCAGGGTTTAGAAATGTAACAAATATGGACTTACACCGATTTTTATTTTTAATGTAAAATCTTGGCACATCAAAGGAGGAAGATGCTAGAAGAATTTGAATGTATACTTTCTATACTACAACATTTTCATTTCAGTCAAAGGGTTTATCAGATCTAATCATTACTGTGACAGTATTTACATTAATTGTGGCTTCATTCAAACACGCATACTGTTTGGATAGTTGCCTTTTAGTGTTAATAAAATGAAGTTTAAAATCCCCCACAAAATAGGATAGTGGCAATCATCAAACCTGCTTGGTGGGGGGTGGGGGGTTGGTTGTTTTCACACTTGGTTGTTTTCAGTTTTTAAGAGCCTGAAGAAAAGAATAGTAGAAACTATCCTCTTAGGTATATGTCATTCCGACAATTCAAGTGCTGTGCGCTGAAAAATGGCTTCTTCAGTTCCAAGGCACTTTTAGAGGGGGAGAGAAATTGGGTTTGTATTTGCTTACTTCTCTGCTTTGTTGGTTGTTTTTTTTTTTCTTGTAAAACAAGAAACAATGGAAGGAAATGTGTCTGAGGCATTCTTATAAAAAAAAACCCCTAGTATGCGTTTTTTGTTTCTTTTATTGTATTGTTTCATTAACTGTTAGTCATGTAAAAAAATAATCGTTTTTATGAATATTTTCATATAATAATCTGACTAATGCCTAAGAAAACTGCTGTAAAAACAGCTGGGACTAATTACTGTCCAGTGCTACTATTTGTATATCTATTTGGATCATATTATTAGAGGATATTTAAAAGGCTTTCTAGCTAAAAGTTTACACTGTAAACCAATGCTTTCTGTACTGTTTACCTGGCTTTTTCTGTTTTGTTCTTAAATATATCTTTCAAAGCATTTGGAATCTTCCGATGCCAGTTCTGCAAGATATTTAGAAAACGGTCTGCTTTCAAGTGTATGAGCTGACTAAGCCCATGTGCTAAGGAGCTTGCTGGATTTGTGCGTTGGCCAACCGTTGCAGTAATAGCTCAAATATAGGTAGGTCAAACAAAGTATAAAGCCCATCTTGGAAGAGGACATTTTCAGAAAAAGACAGTGTTCCTCTGTCCCAAGCTCCTAGAACACTAGGTGCTGGATAAAAGGATAGAAAAACTGAGCAAACAGTAGAGGGAAGAAAATAAAATTCAAGATACCTGTAGCTGGATAGAATGGAGGGCATCAGAAGAAAAAAGAAGAGATGTCCTGAAAGGTGATGGCAGGATTCTTAAACATACTGCAGCTGGGAAGGTGGAAGCCAGTAGGGTGATTTTAAGAGGGGTAATGTTTGCGGTTTGTATGAAAAGTGAGGCCACTCATGAGAAGTATTATACATATCTTCAAGAGAATTGCATGTAAGAGGAACTTGAAGAATAGTGGTTGCTGTTGGTTGAGAACAAAATGAGAATGCCTTATGACCTTGACCTAGATTTTAAGCTCTGGTTATGGGCTGAAAATACACAATTTTGGAAAGGCCATAAAGGGAAAACAAACATCAGTCTGGGACACCATAGTTTAAAAAAAAAAAAGTACAAGGTTGATGGACTTGAATTTTAGTGCAAGATAGTTAACCATTCAGACAGGAAAGGCTGTGAAGGCAGAGACAGGAAAAAAGAACTTGTGTAGGTACTAGGGATGCCAGGAATTTGTCAGCTGTGTCAACTAGCTAGGATAGGACCATTGTATACAGGGATCTGGAAAAATTATCCACGATTTTCTTTACCTGCTATTTAGACAAAGCATCTTGAAGAAAGAAATGCAGTTTATATAATCCTTGGCTTTTTTTTTTAAGGTTGATTTCTTTTTGTGTGCATTTAAGTTTGTAATTTCTGCCTTAACTGAATTAAGAAGTATCTGATAGTCTGCAGTTAAGTCTTCAGATTATAGCCAAATCTGATTTTAGCTACAGTTTAATTACAGAAAGTTAGCAGCCACTTCTGAAAAAAATTAGCTACATTTTGCTGCAGAAATAGAAATCCGTTGTAGAAGAACAGTTAGGTGTGGACTGGATGAACAGTTGTCGTGGGCTGCGATTGCTGTAGGATTAGCTCTTGCCACTGGGAGCAAGAGTGGATCCTTGTTTAAGCGCATTACCTTGGTTTCTTAGATAGCAAAGAAAATACTTCACCGAAGAGTGCGCTATGCAGGCTCTGACATGCACCTAGGTATAAATTCTGAGCAAAGCCAAATGCTCACGTTAGTGTAGAATACCACTGTGTTGGCCGTTCATTTACGGCTTTTTTTCCTGTGGGAAAGGGGGATGGGGAAGGAGTTGTTGAATATGCAAAATATTTGAAGTGTTTTCAGTTTCAGTAAGATGAAGGGTACTGCTTACTGTGCATCAAGTATCCAAGATGAAAGGAGGGTGCTGAACTTTGTAATTATCCCTCAGTCTATACCATGAAGTCTGAAAAAGTTGCATGTTAGAACTTGCAGGCATTTAATGAATTTCAAGTTGCAATTTCATTTCTGTTGCCATTCCTGAAATACACAGCCAGCGGACCAAGACGAACGCTGAAGAAGTCACACAAGGAGTGTTAACGCAGCCTGCTCTGGTTCCTTTCTAGTACAAGTACATTTGGACACACATACACACATATTTTGTAAAGTAGTTTAGGCTGCCAGAAGTTGTGATATATTGTCTCTCTGGTAGAGCGCAGAACAAAAGCATGTTTAACTAAGTATCTGTCAAGAAGCTCACATTTTATAGCTATGAAATAATTTAGTTGCTTTACATTTAAACATATGCTTGAATGCATTCTTTTTTTCATTTGTTCAGATTTGCTGAGTAAGTGTACATTTCTAAATCAAAGACTAAGATATGATAAGCCTTAATTGATCTGGGAAGCTGTATGTTCTCATGTGATAACTCAGCTGTGCTGTTTGATGTATGTAGCCTCTAATTTTCAGCCTTGCCTCTGCCTGTAGAATTTTACTCTTCACTTACTCTTTGCCATATTTGGAGCATTTGTAACGTAGTAAATACTGTGGTTTGCATAGTAAAACTATTCCAGGTTTTTCTAAGCAGAGTGTTTTGGTACATGTGTATGTAAATTTATCTCAGTTGTGTGTAGAAAATAGTATGTGTGGGGGTTGTTTGTTTGTTTTGTTTTATCTCTCTTAATGAGGTAGCCATTTTTGTGGCAAATCCTGCTAGATCCATGCTAGCGAGAACCTTTTAAGAATTTCCTAAGGGTACATTTATATTCTTGCAAGTTTAATTATAAGAGAAACAGTAGATATCTATTTGAATTACATATGTTAATTCTAAGATGCAAAGCCACTACCTGCTTCAGTAGGTGAACACTAATTTTGGAACCATTGTCATGGAAGTTAAATTTCAGGTATCAGGTATTATTGCTGTGTGAAAGAAATGCAAAACTCTCTATTCAGTAGGAGTTATTGAACAGGCAATGAGGAACTGTGTAAAACCAGTCACTGAGAACTTGGGAATGGTCAAGTTAATATACAGAGTTTTTTTTCCCATCCTTCCTATTATGTAAGAAAATAATATCTTTGTAAGAAAACAAGTGCGGGAATTCTTCTCTTATCCCAAATAGACATAATTTGCATCTGAAATTTAAGAACCTCTACAAAGAAGTTTGAATATAAAAGCATGTATTTGAAGAAACAGGTGCATTCAGATAATCTGTCCAGATTTGTACAGACTGGGTTGGTTTTGACAGCTGGTTTATTATCTTCCGATTTTATGACTTCTGTTGTTGCCTGTAGCTGCATTTAGGTTTGACTCACCCAGGTGCGCTGCAGGACAGAAGAGAAGTGAAAACAAAATCCAAATTCACAGCTTGGTTTAGATGTCCGATTCTTGGTGTGACAGTCATTGCAGGCATCGTCTTTCAGGGCTTTCGCGATTTCATGATTTCTGCTCTTAAAAGCTTCACTCTTTTGAAGCAATAACTGAAGTTTGCGTAGTCGTAGTCTGTGTATTTTAAATGTCTTCGTGAAAAGGTGTATTGCCATTAACTAAGAGCCTATGATGTATTGTACTTTAGCTGTCATTATTGACATTTAAGACAATTTATTTTTGCACAGTGTAGTGTAGCTCGTTTATCTTCAGGTTAACATGCAATTGTTAACTTTTGTATTGAATTTTCCCCTTTTGTTTCATGTTCTCCGCTTCCCTATTGTGTCATTTATTAAGGTGTTACTACTTTGCTTGTTATAAACCTTAGTAAGAGACAACACACAGTGCTGCTGTTGTGACTGCTCTGATAGTTAGATAAAGTGTAAACTGTCTTGTAAAACTGTCTGTTCTTTTGGAAGTAAAATAATAGCATACTTTTCAAATGTTTAAAAATAATTCTTCTCAATCCAGGATGTTTGCATACCGGTTAAATACCTCTGAACCTCAGTTCCAGTCTTTTTGCAAATATTTTTTATGTTAAGAGTCCTAGAAAAGAGGTGTACTTTAGATAGGAGAGAATATAATTGTCATTCTTTTCACTTCACTTTCATCCTCTTGTTAACGATACTGTATTTCTTAAATTCCCTAGTAGGCGCTGCTGCTGGCTGTGCGACATGCGCGGACTGTTAGTCTTCAAGTTACTTGAGGCCCTCTGTGGGTTGCCTGTCCTTGACTATTAAGGCCAAATACAGGGAACTGCTTTCTTCCCTGTAGTTTCAATAAAAAGAAATTACAGTGCCGCTGGAGCTGCTGTTCCTATTGGTACGGGGTGTTCGAGTTACGCAAGCGTTGCACGTTGGATGTGTAAAGCAACAAGGCTCTCCGAGCTTTGCAGGAGCCGTGGAACAGCTAACCGGTTCCTGGATGGAATTACGTTCATATCACAAAATTACTAATGTAACTGGCACCCTTACCAGCCTTTCTCTGTAAAAAAACAACAAACAAAATGGGGAGCGTACTTGCCTTCTCACCCACCCTGTTCAGATCAGAACAGATGATGGGAAAGCACAGAGCAGAGGAGCTGGCTGTGCTCCCGGTGTGTCTGTTTAGTAGATAAAGAAGACTTTTTTTAGGGCTGTAAGTTGGCTGCTTTCACTTTTGCCTTTGAATCACCTCATGGTGTGTTTTTAAAAGTATTTAGTGTGCTGCTTTGACAGGGAGGTGTGTTTGTGAAGGTTACAGTCTATGGGCTTTGTTTGCAAAAATTAGAGTGGGCTAGAGAAAGATGGACTGTCAGTCTGAACTTTGGATTTCTTGCTTTTTGCCAGCTTGAATCATACCATAAACTCTATTTAAAGATTTTGGGGTTTTTGTATTTATTTTCCACATCCTTGACCCTGACTGGTGAGCTGGACATTTGTGTTTGCCTTGGCAAGCTCCAAGCTGCTCATCTAGGGCAGGATGAAAACTCTTTTTTCGTTTTGTAAACAAACTGTTCCTTCAGTATTTTCCATAAGGATGTACACCACCATCTTGCAACGCTTCTAGGAATTGAGAAAATCTTGCCATTCAGAGTTTTCATTTTACACAGCTTGTAGCACTGCATAGAAATGTTTGATTTTGAATGAGCAATAGTTTTCTGAGGTTGGATTTGAAGAGCTTTTTTCAGAATGTTTTCAAATTCCAGAAATACTACATTTTTTCTTGAAGGGGGTTGTTCAAGCTATAGCTCAATATTAATTGTTGCCTATCTAGAAATGGAGTTTGTATTTTTTATTTGTCTAGTGCTAACACATGCGTGTCAGACAATGCAACTGTGAACGCTGCCCCATTGTACTAGACACTGTATACATGTGAAATACTCCTTTGAGCCCTGAAGAATTTACAGTCTAAATAAATGTTCGTGTTCTGTATTTCTTTGGATATATAGATTTTAGTGGTCAGGATGTAAAATGAGAGAAGAGCTTAGTGGACCACTTTCTGCCAACACACAAATTATGTTTTGGAACAAATGAACTGAATTTCGTTTTGCACGGGGACGAAGGATGTTTCTCCTTTCTTGATAGGTCATTTGCAGCGAGGGGCTCACAGTTTCGAGCGCAGTATGCCATGGAAATGGCATTCTTCTTGTAATCAAAAAGACTTGTCATGGTACTCTAGCAGTGTTGCTGCTAATTTAGACAAGCTTGAAATGCTCGAAGTCGGAGATGAAGCCTTATATATTATAAAATTGCTATGATGATATTATTAAATCCAACTCAAAGCTGAGTTAGTCCTGATCCCAAGCTACTGCAAGCCCTGCCAAGTGGAAGGAGGCTATTTGCCATGAGCTAAACTTCCAAAAAATCATAAAAAGCCTTTTAAGAGCACCCACATTTCTTTGGAAGAAAAAGCTTGTAGCATATATTCAGAATATGTTCTCTTCCGCTCCGTGCCCCGCTAAATAGCTGTGCTTGCAAGTCCCCTGTATTTTTCCCCAGACCATGCGCTCTGCTCCCTGGTAACTGGTATGAATTTATAACGCTTGCCGTAGTGTATTCACAAGGATACCAAACTCCTTGATGTTCTGTGAAAATACTCACTTTTTTCCCCAAGATCTACAAACGCTTACTGAACACGGACAAGTAGCAAAGTAAAAGTACAGTGATATTGTACTGCAGAAAAAACATGTGTACTTTTTCTATTTCTTTAAATAATAGGAAAGTACAATTTTCCATATAACTTTTCACCTTTATGCTGCTATTTATGAGCTCCAATATTTGAGTGCCAAATGAAGTCTTGGAGAACAATTAGTTCTTCATGAATGTCTTGAAAATTTTCTGCAGTGTTTAGTAAAGTATGCCATTTATTATAAGTTATTATCCGGATTAAGTATGTGCCAATGAGTCAGCGAAACAAAACAAGATGTCTGGCTTTTGGTCTATGGCTCACTGTAAATGATAATAAATACCAAATAACCAAACTGACAGTTTAGGAATGAATGCTGAAAGTGTATATTAAAAAATACCCCCAAAATTACACGTAATGAATGGTGTGTAGGTTGTTAACAGAAGAGAGAAACACTGAGTTTTATGTAAAGCTCTATTGGTGCTAGTCAGCAGTCCATAAATGTTATTTATTCTTCCTTTTATAATAGAATTGCTGATTTTATAAAGGTATATTAAAAGCATATTTGAGCTCCACAAACTAAAATTACACTTCCTTTTTTGTTGCAGATCTGGGACATGAGTGATGATGAAACAGTCTGAAAATCAGCTGAATAAGGTGGAAGATGACCTACTTTGGACTGCAGCGCTGCCTTTTATCTGTTATTTGTCAAGTTAATGATTGCTTACCCATTCTGACTGCTACAAATACAAACAAACACATTTTGACATTAATATCTTCATCTTAAAAGCAGTCTGTTACGGATATAACTCTCCACATTTTCATTTTTATTATGTAAATAACTAAAGAAATGTGGTTATGTTTAAACCTCCTCTTTTTTTTTTTTTTTGTTTCTAAATATGGCTTACATATAAAAAATGCTGCTTAAGTAAACTTTGGTGTTTTATTTGCCCCAATTTTTATTTTGCTTGTCAATGGACATGTCCAGGCAGCATGTCTAAATGTCTTTTTTCATCATTTGTGCCCCTTTAGTTGGAATTTATTGTTAAGATTCAGAATATTCTGCTATTAGGAGTTCAGCTGCATCTTTGAAGAGAGCAGGAGTAGGTAACAACCTACACCGCATTGCTTGCTGTTTCAATTTACGTATTTGCAGTACAATTGCTTGTTCTCGCCTGTGTCAATGGAGGTGTTATTCTCTGTAAAGATCTTGTAATTTCATGCTATGGAAAAAATGTGGTTTGACTTACATTTACACAGGAAGGACCAAAGTGTGTTGGTATCATCATTAGACTCCCCTGAAGTTTAGAGAAGACTCTGTTACGTAGTAAAAATTGCTTTGGGGCGGGGGACAGATCATTGATTCAGTCAAAACTGGTGCAGAAACGCTTTACTGAAATAAGAAATCGGTTGTCTAACTTTTGCTATTCTTGGATGCTGTTAAGCAGTACTTTACAGGTGTTTAAAAAGACCAATTCTGATTTTCATTTTGGTTGGATTTTGAGTTTTTCAATTTTTGCAGCATCAGGAATGGCTTCAGAGATTATGGCTGAGCACAAACAATAGTTTGAGAATCCGTGAGTTTAAAAGATAGCTTGAGAAAAAAGGATTTGTAAAATATCAAAGTACATTACTACAAAATTGAAGGTGACTATTGTTTTTATCTCAGAACTTCGATCTTAGAAGTATATTTGAAATCCCTTTTATGGCTTTAAAACATGCAAATCGCTTTATCTGCTAAACAGTCTTTAGTTCCTATATATATTATGAAGATTAGTTGGTCAATCCAATTATTTTGGTTTCTTCCTTAACATAAGCTCTGAATATTTGGTGTAGGTAATTTTACAGCTTCTCGTGCCACATCAGAGGAAGTTTTGTCAGGTCAAATCTGCCTAAACACAAGGATATCTGCAACTCCCAATCATAAAAGAAGATTTATTGAAACATACCGAGGTTTGCATCCAGTGTCTAAAATAGCTATTAGTTCTATTTATTTTAACTATCATATTCATTATATTTACGTCATTTCTTAAGTAGCCTTAAGGGAACGTCTTGTTTAGCTAACTTCATTGTAATATAAAAATATATATGAATGAAATATATTTTTTTGAAAGACTAGTAATCACAGGAAACTGATCTTTTGATGGCCAGATAATGAACAATAAGATTGATTACATGCCATGGCCATTTTAAAGCAGTTTGTTAATGTACATAATTCATTATGAGCTCAAATTACTTCCATTTTGCTAGCCATGCCGTAGTCCAACTGGAATCATGAATCAGTACCAGGGGAGTTTAAAGGGAATGATGTACTTTTTTATCTTTTGGAGTTACTGACCGTGGAGTGTAAAAGTATCTTTGCAGGTTTTGGTTATCTAAAACTTGAAAACTAGACATCTTTCTGAAATCTGATAAACATTAATAATTATTTTAAATAGCTGAAACTCTGCTTATGCTGTTCAGTTACATTGTAGTTTCACATTGAAAGTACCTATTTAACTGCAGAAGTATACAAGATCGAAAAGTTCAAAACTCAGGGTTAATATAATGTTTCCTTACGTGTGTAATTTCAGTAACATACAACTCTCTCAGGCTGAGCTGTTTCCTGTACATATGCTTCCCAGATGTCTCTGATGTTCAGAAACATTTCAGTTTGACTTGGAATAACTTCCGTTGTCTAATGATAATGTTGTTTTCTTTCTCCTTGCGGACCAGGATTTTCTTATTTTGCTGATTGCCTATTTCTAGGCATTTACTGAGTCAGAAATCATGAGGATGCATTCAAATGAGTGAATGCATATTCACATACTATTAACAGATAAATACATTTATTTACTGGCTTGTATGCACTTAATGGCAGGATTTCGGCACGGTTCTCTGCTCCAGTTCTTGCTGTTCAATGGGAGAAGCTAAATTTTGACCTTTCTTTACGAAGGAGGTAGGATTGAAATTTTATTTGTGTTGCCGTGACCTCCTAGGCATCAGTGAAGAGCCCAGACTCATACTTCCGTTGTAGAACCTGACAGCTACCATGGGTTTTCAGGGATAAAGCAAATCTGTTGGAAAGAGGAAATGAAGAGCCTCAGAGGAACGTACTCATCTTCCTAAACTATCTAACAGAAATGTAATGGCATTATATGGCAGTGTGAGTGGGACCGTATCTCACAGAAGGCAACAATGACACCTACAGTATCACATCTGGGGAGCCGTCAAATAGTGTTAGAAGAACACAGATCTCAATGGAGACCTGTTGTCATAATATCTGTGCTTGAGTTTTCTGGAAACACACAGAGTGGTAGCCTTTATTTTGCTTTCATTCTTCTACTGACTAGAATTTTTCTTCGGTGTCATCCCTTCAATGTGTTTGCTGGCTGCAGTTTAGAATTTCTTGCAGAATAGTTCCGTATTCATGAAAGTGAGGAACTTGAGATTCTGTATGAGAGTTTTCTTCTTTAAAGCCCTCACTTGCTCTCATCCTTGCTTTCACAATCTGCTGTTAAATCCTCTTTACCTGTGTTGTAGTCTGTCGATCGGGAATAAATTTTACTTTGGGCATGTCCTTTATATCATGTGTAAATTGTCTTAGCGCCAATAAAGCCAGCAATCGTAGCCAGCAGGTGGTTCAGCCTTCAGCCCACATGAGAACCTGTTCTATGGAGCATGGGGATAGTTTGAGTCTTAAGCCTTCAATATTGGGCTCTACAGGGGAGAAAGGGCACAAATTTAAAAATGACACTTAGATCCATGAAGAAAGATTCGTAATGGCGCAGACAGCTTAGTCTAGAAAATCACCAAGGAATGGAACCATAGCATTTATATTCCTGGGAAGCTGATGACTCCCAAGAACTAAAGGGAGATTCTGCTTTGGTAGAAGTCAACAGCACAGTAGTTATTTTGGCACATCAAACTACAGGAAACTGTAGTGATTGCTCCAGCCCTTAAAATTATTGAGCTTGAGCCTGCAAAAATACTTTTCCCTTCCTTGTGTTCTGTATGTCTTTGGTATTGTGTCCTCAGAGAAGTCTAGTGACATAAACTAAAATTTTTTTGTCATCTTTGGTATTCTTATTCCACTTCCTGTATAATGTTCTTTCTAATTCTGTTTCTTTGTATAAGATTTGTCTACTCACCTTAAATACAGGCAGCAGAACTATTAGCAAACTTGAATAATTTTTGCATATGTAAGCATTTTCTTTTAATTTCTCATTTGTGCTCTCATAGAAAACTCATTGAAATGGGTTTTATGTATTTCTGAGCTTTTCAGTATGCTCTGTAGAATCATATCATAGCACTTGTTTCTCCTTCTTCCTGAACCAATTCATTCTAAATGTATGTTAACTAGTCTAATTGGATTTGCTAATAGCTAGTTCATCATTGCACTACTCTGGGACAGTGCTGGGCCGTGAAGAGTTCACTCAGCTCTAAAACTTTCTTTAAGCTTTCTTCCTCTTTTTCAAGCCCAAACATAAAAACAGTGAGATTGCTGAGATGTGACTGAGAATAGACTTTGGTATGCAGGATTCTCATTAATGCCACTAACGTGTGAAAAGATCACTGAGCTCCGATACCAGCTTTTGTGCTGTTGATCAAGACCAACTCTGCCTGTTTCTTACAGAATCATGAAGAGCCATGACAGAATCCATGAGGATATTTTTATATAGTTTCTCTTCATATCCTAAGAGTTCAAGGAGAGTCCGAACTCTCTATTCTTGTGGGAATAGGAAGGATAGCCCACATTCTTTCAAAATTAAGTATGTTGCAAGCTAACACATAGTCAACCTTTTTTGTCATTCCACCGGCTGTTCTGCCGTGCAGGTCCTGCCAGTGCCCTATCAGTGCAAGTAGCCATTCTCATACTCAATGTTTGCTCTACTGTAACTTTTCATTAAGCATACACAAAAAGCTGAAGAGAGTATGAACAGCTAGATGGTGGGATTTTTCCTTGCTACTTTCCAAATTTTTTTTACCCAGTTTTTTAGGTTTGCGGGTTTTTTTAATAATAATGCAATACTTCCCTTAGGAACAAATAAGCATTTATACTCCAAAGAGAGCCACTAAAGAAGTGTTTGCAACATGGTAAACTTCAGCAGACTTCCTAAGAAACATAGCCTGGAAGATGTCCCAAGCCTGTTACCATATTTTTTTCCCCTGAATCTTTTGACATGGATTCATTAATTCCTTTTCTTCCTCTTTTCCTTTTTTAGTTTTCAGAGCAGAGGTTGTGCTCATGCGCATCCTGCCAAAAGGAAACTTCCCTTCAAGAGGGTGTTGTGCACCTTTTCTCTTTTAGACCACCTGGATTAACTGTTGTAAAAGACAGAAGCACCACACAGGAAAGGCTTTGGACTGTCCCAGTCTGGCAATGTGCAAATTCCTGACCTATGAAAAACTTACCTACCTGTCCCATTTCAGTTCCAGCTCTCTTTCCCTTGCAGCTGCCTGGACGTTCTCCAGAACCTAACAGTGTTTAAAAATACTGTGGCACCGCACAGGTAATGCTTTAGGTTTGAAATTAATACAGACTTTCCCCCTCTATTATCACTTCAGCGATCCAGTGTAATCATTTTTAAAAGTTCATTTTCTTATTTGTGCAGCACTGGACAGGTTTGGAAACAAAAAACCCTAACGATTTGTTGACAGTGTTTTTAGTCTCATTTTACTTTTATTGATACCCTTTGGTCCACTACCACCGACAATGGTGACTCTTTGTATGCGTGGTGGTTGACGAAAGGACGGACTGCAGGACTCCTCGCTTTGTGGTAGCACTCCTCCTAGGCTGACACAGAAAGGTTAACACTCCCTGCTTTTTTTCTTACATGTTTATTTAATTCCTCAATTGTAAAATGTATAGAAATGGGATACATGTACTTAGCAAAGAATATCTATGTTTTTAATTCTCAGTTGTCCCAGGTCAAAGAAACTGGTCTGTTACTCCGACCCATTGTCTTGTTGAAGTACTGTTGACTATTGTTTGAAGTCATGTAGTCTTAACCAAAATAGACTGTGGCTTGGGCTAATTTGTAGCCACTTTTCTCTTGAGTACAGTAGCTGAAATTCAGCAATCCGTATTCTTCCACCAGCCAATGACTGGTGTTTAGTCCAGGTTGTAGTAAAGCCTTTGGAGTGAGTCACTCGAGGATTATTTTAACCTGGCCAAGGAACTTGGCACTGCGGAAGGGAAACTGAAGCTACTCCCAAAAGAATTAATAGCAATAAGCTTTAGTAGCAATGATGTTAAGTACCTTAAGGTATTCTGTGTCTTAGGGCAGCAATTTTTTAACCTCATTTCCCCGTTCAAATGATCTCACCCCAGGATAAGGATGCAGATGAGTACTCCAACCATCGATAACTGCAAGTTCTAATTGTTGCCCTCAATAATTGACAATATTATCTGCCTCTTATGACTTAACCACTAAATTTTTTTGAATCTGGTGGAATTATTTAGAACATTCTCTGAAACTATTTTCAGAATCCCGTCAGCTGTTTGTCTGAACTTTGCAAATGCAATAGCATCGTTTCTTTGTTTAATCAGGCCAGTACTCTCTTGCCACTGTAGCTTCTTGCAGGCATGCACTTGGGCTCGGGGATAAAAAGGGGCAGTCGGGAGTTCTAAAAACAAATGTGTTCTGTTTCCTGACTGGCATGGAGCACACACTGTCTTTCCATCTACTATAGTTTCTAACGCCTGTTTCCTCTTGTTCTTTGAGTGGATGTTTATATAGGACATTGATATAAAGTACAATGGACTTTGCCGCTGGAACTGAAGGTCGCATGCACATGTGCATTTCATTTTAAATGCTAAAAACTTCAAATGACTTCTTAGCAAAATATCTTAGTAAGCTAACAGGAAAAGACAGAAGCATGCATATAATGTTGTGCTGCTGCAAATCAGAAGCACGATTTAAAAAAAATTACTCTTTGTAACTTCTCTCCTTTCCCATACAGTTATGTTCTGTTCTTACATTCTTTGGCTGTGGGTTGCTGCCTCAGTAGCCTTTGAGCATCCAAAAATTTAGGCTTGTGTGTAACTTCGGTTTTCTTTTTGGCACCAGGGCATTTGATTTCTTGTAAGTTCTCAGCAGAATGATTCATTGTTTCATCTGCGAGTGAAATGCTATTATGCACCATCTAATTGAGAAAAGGGAGATGTTACTCTGAATTCATTCTTATGGAGGAGGTCAGTAGTGTCTTCCTCAGTTTCTCGAATGTGTGGAGCCTCTTAAGAAACGGCGGCTGATGCATCCCTGCGAGGCGGTGCTGCAGGAGTCTGGTGCATTTGAAATGCAGGCTGGCGTCTCATTCCTGGAATGATTTTACTTTCTAAATCAAAACCAGTATGGGCTAAAACAGTGCGGAGAAATGCTGCTAAAATTGTTTCCACATCATGTCAACAGGCTTGGAAGGAGGTTCCAAGTATGGCCCACGCTGAATGTATTTGAACTCAAGTTTTGGACAGCTAGTAAATTGATGTCCGTGTCCCCCCTCCTTTTTTTTTTTTCCCCTCTCCCTGTGGATCTCTCCTCCTGCCCCCAGTGCTTGGTGCCTCACAGGTAAGGGAGGGATATGGATGGACAAGCAAATGAATTTCTAGTGATTGACTTCTTTCTAATTAGTGTAAGAGGGGAGGAAATCTCTAAAGTAGGTACGATTTTGCTTGGGGGTTTTGCTTTGTCTTTAAGTGTCTATTTTCATTCCATGCTTCAAAGTCTGACTTTTATACAGTAATTCTGTAGGTGTTACCACTTCCTCAGGAACCTGTGACTCAGGCATCGTATAAATGAAATGACATCACCGGCAACTCTTGTTTGAATTGCCTGTTTCCTAAATAGGGACTGTTGGTTTTTCTTTTAATGCTTGCAGCTTTGTTTTGGCTTTTTTTTTGTGAGGGGGGAGGGGATGAGGGGTTTTAATTATCTAAGGCAGCCTTGCCGTTAAGAGTAACCACACTGCGTGTGTTTTATCCTTTTGAATTGTTGAAATGGCCGGTATTGAAGTTTACTTAAAGCGGGAGATACGCGTTTCTACGCAAGCTATTTATGAATGGAATAATTGTAATTACTCTGTTGTTATAAAGCATTCTTAATTCACTCCTGACCTGGGGGCGGCAGGGGAAGGAAAAGGCCTGAGCATAATTTTCCATTATTCTTTTGGAAGCAATGCAAACAAAAGAAATGTGTTTTCCTACTGCTGGGCAGTTCTAATGGATCTCCCGCGCTGCTCTCGGTAGTGTGTGTTTGCACCACGGGAGATTCTTGGTAGATGTCAGCGTTTCCTTTCCTGCAACTGATACTTCTCAATGATACTGCTATATAAAGACACGGTTGGAATAGGAAGAGCCGCAGTAACGTCTGCCGCTTTGCAGAGTGTCTCCGAGCCGGCCGGAGCAGTGGGTGCAGCAGGTAGGCACGGTGTGGGGGACGGGCAGCTGCTGCAGCTGCATTTCTTCCTTGGCCAGAGCCCCCAGTGATGTCACTGCAGGAGCTGGCTGCTAAACTGGTGTTAAAAGTAATGTCAGGAATTCTTGTCATCAAAGGAATGTGACAAGCTGGATGTCTGTCTAGGTCATTTATTCATAGTGTTGATGGACAGGCTGTAAGTGTGTTGCATTTATTATTGTCACAAGCAAAGGATCACTGTCCTTTTGTTTAAGCAGTAGCAGTTTGGGGACAGTTTGGAAATCAGTGCAGTAGAGACTTTAGGTATGTTCTTTCGGTGGTGCTTTGATTGTATGGGCTGTCACTGAGCGAGCAGTGCCATTGTGGTTGCCCTTTCAAGGAGAACTCAAAGAAAGTCCATGTATTCAGGGAGGTGGTATCAGTGACTACCATAGGTAATGGTCTTTCTTCCAATTACGTCCATCCATGTCAAACTTTGGCACTATTAAGAACCACGTAATTAAAGTTATTTTTCAGATGACGTGCTAAACCAAAGTCGTAAAAAAAGCTTCTCTCTCTTTTTGTTTTCTTTTCAATAATTTATTTTCTTTTTTTTTCATTTCTTTCATCCTATTTAAAGTTACTGTTCAACTTCCTTTGCATTCTTCGTTTACTAAATGACCCTTGTTCAGGGGTCATGCATGCTTTTAATGACAAACTCTTACTCAAGTTCCACCCAGTGGCTCTTAGAGCAATAGTTGTATATTGTTATTGGCACTAAGTTGGGAATGCTTTGAGATGATAGATGGTATAAATGTAACAACGTTACCATCATTAGGTCACACAGACACAAAGACAATTTTTCCCTAATTAAAATGTTTACTATTGTATGGCTCTTGCATGCAGTTAGACCGCATTTGATTTTCTCTAGGGCAGTAGTTAGGAACGAGTGAGCTATACATATTCTGCCCCATGAGCCCTGCAGGGCAGCAGCTGATGGTTAGAACGTGGCTCGATCGCTCTCATCAACTGCCTGATACGGTCTCATTAATCCTGGGTAAGACATTTCATTTACTTGCTAGCTGTATTTTGTTGGGTAGGGATTCAGTAGTGTTTAGCAGTCATTACAAAGTTAAGATAGGCTTCTTTGTAACCAGGCTCTGATTTGCAAGGGAGAAACAGGGAGTGGGTCAACGGGTGCGTGCACAGCATTTCCCTGTTGCTGGAGATACTCTGGTTTCATTTCCAACAATGATAGCATCCATTACTTAATTTAGTTTCCTGTTGCTAGTAGTTGGAAATGTCATTAAGAGATTCTGCGATAACACATCAAGATATCCAGTGCTTAAAAGTCAGCTAAGAGCAGAAGATAACAACGTACCTGTTGATGTGAGATACTGGAAAAGAATGGAAGAGAATGTGGTTTAAATGTCACTTGAGTGTCAGGAGAGGGCTGACACTCATGTCGCGAGGACATGCAGCAGAACGTTGTTTCTGAATATGACCAAATTACTGTTTTAAAATTATTTTCTTGCTATAGTAGTAAGTGATTGTGGCTTCAGAAATTTTCTAAGCCAAAATGTTATGCCTCAGCTTTCACAGTTTGGAGATTAATTATTATGATTTTTAAAAACACTGCTTATTTAAAGCAACTTTGTCCTCTCCATAATAGTCATAGACATGGGAAGATGGATTGAGGCAGAACACATGGGCTGTACCACAGACCTCCAGTGAAGCCAAAGAAAGGCACAGCATCTCCGCCTCCCAGCCGTTCTCTGAGCTTTGTTGGGTAGAGTCTGGTTTGCTGAGTAAGTGCCTAGTACGGCAAGCCCAATCTTGATTGAGTCAGGCAATAGAATAGTACAGGTCTTAGAGATGATACAGGTATATCTCCTCTCTAACATAGTCTATTAATGCCTTTTAATTTAATCGGTTTGGAGAAGGACTTCAGAAGTGGTTAGTGAAATTAATTTGCCTCAATTTTTGGATGCCCAACTGTGGATGCTCTAAGCCAGACTTTGATGATGTCTAAACTGGGTTTCAGAATTCTGAAAGGAGTCTGATTTCAAATGTCAAGACAATCTTGCATTAAGCATGTATTTTAAAAACTTTACATGTGTAAAAGAGGATCAAATAAATCTGTCGTTACCTTTTAAATGCTTGCTGTTTCAGTTTTGTTCTTTCTTGCATGTACGTACTGGAAAATATACTTATCAGGGTGAACATTAGGTTTTGTGTAACAAATCAGCTAAAATAGAGAGGAAAAGAGAGGAAAACAGAGAAGCAAAAGAGTTGTGTTATTCTTGTGGAAGAGAAATGCAGAAAAGGAAAAAGTTAGAGGGCACTTTTTTTAAAATGAGTGTCTGGTTTTGAGGCTTGTGTTGGTTGTTACCAGTCTGACTGTTGGAAGCTTAACTTTTTCACGGCAGTGCATGCTACTCGAATCCACATTAAGCTTGGGTTGTTAGCACAGTTGGAAATCAGGGTAATAGAACTTAGCAATCCCAGTCTGAAGGTGGCTGGAAATAACACCAGTTCTGTTCTCCAAGGCCTGCGCTGCCATTTAAAGTTTCTGTCCCCTAGAATTACAGGTTTGGATTCATTTGCAAAAGGAAGGTGTGCATTGACTTTGGTAATGGAACAGAAGAATTAAGAAGCAAGAATAGATCTAAAAATGGAGATCCAGGGTAAGAATTGGACTCGGGGTTTTCTTAATTTTCTTAATTAACAAACATTTCTTGATTAGTTCTGACCATGTATTATAAATGTATTCCAGAGGAGGAAAAAAAACCCTTTTTTTTTGGTTCATTTCCTGAGTGAAATACAGAGAACTCTTCATGAACCAAGTACAAGGTGTAAATAAATTGCCATGACCTGTAATTTGTTGGATTATATAGTGGTGTTAGTGACATTTTTGTGTTTTACTAAACTTACACAGTGTAGTCATTGGCTGTTTTCCCCAGTTAAACTTTTCACAAAAAAAGTACAAAACTTCAGTTATGAGAGAAGAGAAAATAAACTGAAATCCTTTGAAATCCTTGCCCGCTGCCCCAAATCTCTGTTGTAATGAAGCTCCAGTAATTCTTTCGTCCTACCATGTTAACATTTTCTTTTTCTCCCCTGTTTCCATTCTAGATGGCAGATATGAAGGAGCAGAAGAAAAGCAGAAGTGCCAGAAGAGGAGGAACCTGGAAGAAAGCCAGGAAAGACAGTTCTAAAGAGATTGGCTTCCTGTTGGAGGCTTTAGGAGTAATGGATCAAGGATGCCCCAGTTTGTGAGCTTCCCCATCAGAGGTATTGTCATTGGCCTTGAGCAGCTTACATTCCTCCTGAAAGCTTTAGTACAGGTCTTAGCACGTCCCTTTTTCTGGTCAGAGCCTGTCTATCTATGGGATGTTCTCCTGAGGCTTAGCATCAATTTTCTTCTATTTTGAGGCTTCCTCTTGGGTTGCTCTAGCTGTAAGGTTTCCAAGGATCACAGGGAGTATAGGTTAGCCAGCCAGCTTTCTGCTTCTCCCATTCATGCTGTTGCAGAAATTAAGTGCTACTTCTCTTTTGTCACCCAACTTTTCTAGCACTCGCAGGAAGGGGAGGAACATTCTTAATTTGTACCTATAGAGGAATTAGACTGATATGCTTGCTTAAGTAGGCTTTTCACCCACAAACAAACAAACAAAAGTATATCTGGAAGCTTCCTGAAGTGATCCTGTACCTTCTGTACCTTAATGAATGTTCCCTGTGCTCCCAAAACACCGTCCTCTGTGCAAGTTGTTGAAGTGTTTTTGCTTGAGGTTATAGTGTAGCCAATTCCCACATCAGGGCTGCAAAGCTAAGCAATGGAGGTTTCCTGCCAGAATCTTTGCTTTTCATCAGTCTGACTAGTTGGGTAGATTATAGCTTTCTCAACTCTCAAAATGTTGATGCTGGTCTCCCGACACTGGGGTTTTTTTGTTTTGTGTTCCTTCAGTTCCCAAGAATCTGTTTTCTTTTTTCTTTAGCTTGAACACATCTGTTTTGTGGCTGTGTAGAAAGACTTGAAAATGTGAAGCTAAATGGCTCAAGAACAAAATTAATTCCAAATGCAATTATTTAGAATAACCTGATTTTAATTTTGCTTCTGAAAAATTCAAGTGAAATATTTTCTCGTACAGTCATTTCAGTGAGTTCTGTGAATACATAACACAGTTGTGGTGAGGTATCAGTGTTACTACCTTAGCACCTTACAATTGTTTGTGTAAGTTATAACCAAAATCACTGCATGGCAAGAAACCTTTCTAGTCACTGAAACACTTCCATACTGTTCATGTTCGTTATTCTTTGGTATTTGCGCAGGACAAACAGACAACAAATCATCTGAGATTTGTGCAAGTAATATAAAAGCAATGGTTAGATCCTTTCCCAATACTCTAAAGGTAGAAAACCAATTTTTGAATGGCTATGGAGCAGTGTAAAGAAGTCCTGAAGTCCAAATCCTGTTGATTCTCTAGTAGCAAGATCACATATTTGGCAGCTATGATGCTTTATTTCCTCTGTATACCAGCATTAGATGTTAAATTCTGGGCAGCTAATCAAATTGGATACACTCACAGGTTTTGGGGGTTTTTTTGAGCTCTAGAAATCTGCATTCTGAGTCTCTATGTCTATGCTATTAATATCTCAGGGGAAGAACTTATTTTATAATTTAGAAGAAGTCAGTTCAAAGAACTATCTGTACAGTTGCAGATTTTGGAGCCTTGGGCAGATTTTCCTTTTGTAGTCCCTGGCAAGTTATTCTAGTTTTGTGCCAGCCGCAAGGCACTTTATTGCCAAGTTACTCTGGTTTCACACAGCCCCGAGGGTTGTGTGAAGAGGGTCCGGTGCTCCACCTGAGGACTGTATGTTTTGTGCGGGTGGAGAAAAGGGAAGGGGCTAGCAGAAGGTGGAAAGGCAGCGGCTTGATCTGTGAGCTGGATTTAGCTGTGCTGGTAAAATTAACGCTTCCCTTAGGGCAAAATGTGTATGATTTCCTCTGGGAGTGTGTCACGGAAGGACAGAATGGAAGGAAGATGGGATCTGTCACGGGGCAACTGTTAAAAGGAGCAAACTTTTTGTATAAATAGGAGAGTATTTCTTCTTGCCTTCATTAGCTTCTCTTTCTTTAATGATGCAGTATGGGTGGATCTGTGATTGACTTTAATCCTCAGGCTTTGCCCAGGCGTTTTTCACATTTCCTGTGAGAACTGGTAGGACCAAAACTGCATCCAGAGTTCGGCTATAACAGGGCTGAGCAGGAGGAGAATCCCACACTCCTCTTTCCTGTATTTCTAAGCAGAAATTGTTTATTTGTTGGATTAATCACTAGAGTTACAGGCATGTCAGCAAAGTCACCATTTGATTTATTACTGCTGATTTTGCATCATCCTGAAAGGTCATAGCTTGACTCACATTACAGACTGCATTTGTAAGCCTGGCAACAACAAAAGCATTATATTTTGTTGTGAGGAAATCTATTCTTGCCGTGAAAATCTTTAAATCAAGAGCCCTAGAATCTCACCATGTTCTGGGTGGTGGTGGCTTTGCAGGGCTTGGGTTTTTCTTCATTTCCCTGCCTGAAAACTCAGCATTTGAGCTAATGACATTACATTGTATAGACTAGGGAGGCTGAAGGCTCAATTGGCAAATGCATGAAATGGCAGAGGAGTGGTTCACAACAAAGATCTCCAAAACAGTCCATTCTAGACAACATCTATAGTGCACTCTTTAAAAGTTGTAGCACATTTTACATTTATATGGTTGATCATTCTGAGAGCCCTGTTCTCAGCCTATATTCAGACAGCCACGTCTTTTTGTTATGATAAAGAAAATGTCTTGCGTGCTCTTATATGTTATTTTCCTCTGGTCTAGCTAATTCTGCTTTCCTGATATATCATCAAGGCTTTCTCAAAGCAAAAGGTAAATGATGTACCTTATGTGTGCCTGCATGTCGGCACAAAATGAGAATATTGCTTACTTTTGAAGAAATAGGTGTACTGGTTGCAGTTGTCACTTTACTAAATTGGCCCTGCAGGTTAAGAAATTATTTCTTTTAATCTTGATTTTCGAACTCCTGGGGGAGGTATGAGAGCCACTGGGAACGAGAGACTTGCAAACAAGCAGTGAAAGGTTACCATTAAGATGATAAAGACCTTCACAACGGTGGAAGACTTTATTTTTAGCAACTCTGAATAATGAGAAGAAATTATCATCATCTTCAATTAGGTAGCTGTTGCAGTTAATTTCTTTCTGGCATTTTCACTGGTAGGGGAAGTCAGATTAGTGGCAGGAGGTTTTCACATGGGGTCTTTTTCTTACCTATTTGAATCATCATCCTAGTTTTTTAGCACTTTTGAAAGCAGCTTGCTTGCTTCTGACTGGCCACTCTGTGAAGAGATCACTGGGGAAGCTGGCTGGCACCCTCCGGGCATCCCGGGAGGGAGCAGGGGGTCTCCTTGTGCACTTAGGAAATGTGTGTTCCTCAGAGGTGGCCCCACTGAGGGAATTACCCGAGAGCCGTGGGAGACCGACACACATGGCGGCTCTGTGTCCCGGCTGCGAGACGGGAAGCCAAGGTGATATCGATGACTGCTTGTGTGGTGGCAGCGTCGAGAGGTAAGACCTAATTTAAAGTTTTCTTAAATCTCTGTGGTTCTTGTTGCTTTGGGTTTGTTTTCAAAATAGGTGTCGTGATATCAGCATATAGAACAGAACAACGAGCTCTAGCAGGCAGAACTATGTCAGTCACCATTAATGCTGCGAGGGAATGTTTGATGAATAAAAGTAACATTGCGTTAAATAAAGGTACGTCAGTGACAGTATGAGAAAAGGACTTTGCTGCTAATGTAAACCCCGTAACAATGCTGTATTACCCCTGGTACTACTTGGGCACGTGCATTTTCTTCATCAGAAGTTAATACTCTTGAGATTTTCTGTAGCCTTAGCAGGAGCCCAAGAACTTCTCACTTGGAAGGAAAAGAAAAAGGCCCTTGCATTAATTGCTAAGTATTGTTAGTTCTTTCCATTATTTTCATCCCCACCTCCCCCTCCAAAAACCCAAAAGTTTAGAATAGTACAGTGGATCAGTGAAGAGCAAAGGTTTGGGTTTAGGCCAACACGTTTGCGAGTTTTTGTTAAACTAGTTGAAGCATTTTTTTCTTTGAAAGCAAAAATATCCTGTATTTTTTTATGCTTCATTTTAACCAGCTAGAACTAATATAACTGCGGTGGTATATTGTGTATATTTTAACAGGCAAGCGACATGTCATTAATGCAACTAGACCCACATTATTTTAATATTTCAGGAAGCAGGAGATTTGAGCTTTCCTGGTTTAAAAAAGTAGCATTGATTCCACCATGAATAGCAGGACGCTATCAGAAGTATTCTACATGCATAGTATTTGCCCAAACTGAGTAAACAGTTTTAAGATAAGCAGCTTTTTGACTATTAAAGGTAACGGGCATGCGGCTGACACAGCTTCATGTTGACAGACGCCTTTGCGTCTGTCTTTGTGATGGAGAGAAGACAGATGTTCTCCTTGGCATTTAAGAAAGCTGCTGCTTGGCAAAATAAAATGTAAAATTAGAATGAGCAGTGCAAGAGGGAACAGTGGAACTGGCTAGCCTACAAGCAAAAAAAGATTGAAAGAGTCTCATGTGAATGTAATGAAGTGTGTTCTTACTGGAAGTCAGTAACTGCTTTGTCATTATGTAAAAGTAGCCTATAGAAAAAGAAATTCTGTTTTTTCCAACTCTGTTAAAATATAAATGCTTGTCAATCTGAATATCCATGTATGACTAATCCCATGCCAACCGTTCTTAACAGAGAGGCATGTCAATCGCGTATAAATGCTGAAGTGATACAGCAATTAGCAGCTATAAAAACCCCTAAGTTAGAGCATTGTTGTCTGATGAATGGGGCTCCTGATTGTGTCACAAAGGAAAATATGAGAATTTCCTATTTAATATTTCCTAGGGCTGCTGCTGTCACATGAGGATGGAGGCCGCCTTCACTATGATGTCCACCACTTCTAGCACCAGAGGAAGGAGTGGCACAGGAGGAGCTTGGACTGGGAATAGTCTGGCGTTCTGGTACTGGTCCCACTGTGTTTTTCTTCAGGGCGTAGACATTGGTCTCCTTCAAAGAGGGCGCATCTGGAGAGCTGCGGCTCTTGTTTCTCTTTGAGGTGAGTGTTGTCCATATGTCTCCAACCACGTATGAAGACTTTAACAATTGTCTCAGCAGAGCGTCCTGTTCCCTTCATGAACGCTACCATGCTGGTCCAGTGAGAGCTGTGTCTTTTAAGTCAGTATTTACTGGTGTGGAAGTTCCTGAGGAGAGGGAAATTTCCTGTGAGTGAAGTTCAGGATATCGAGTGTGTCAGCAAACAGGCCCCGTGCCTCGCCTGAGGCTCTGATGCCCTGTCGCAGCCCCGGGCGCGTGTGCGGAGTGGCCTGCAGAGGGGTCCCGCTGGCAGAGTGGTTCGTGCGCTGCTCTGCTCGCTGGAACACGCCTTTGTATGTTCATGGTTCTCATTGCAAATGTGATGATCAGATTTGCTGAGGAGAATTACGCAGGCAAATTTGAAACTCTTCTGCAAATAAAAATCAAACCTGATGCCAAGCTCACCGCCTAGTCTAGAGTAGTCATGGACAAACACTGAAGAAGAGCATCACCTGACTAGAATTGTTTTGCGGAAGACTGAAGACTTAGGAATTCAAACTGTAGTTTTTGAACTAAAATCTGCAGAGCTCCGTGGAAGATTCCCAGCTGCTGCAAAGTGCTTCTCCTACCATTTTTTATGTCAGACAAAATGTACCAGGACCAGATTTGTCCTTCCGGTTTTAATTAAAAATAAAGTTTAGTGTATTGTCTTGCAATTTAACCACTGTTTTTGCTATGGCTATTCTGCACTGGACTTAGGCTTCTTCTGCAGCTTGCTTTCAGCCCGTGTAGAGGCTGCTATTAAGACACCTGAATTTGCTGTAAACTATTAAATGTCTCAGAGAAAATCTGAAATGAGAGAATTGCAGAAAAAAGTGGTGCCTGTAGTTTTGGATCAAGGATGAAATGACTTGCTCTCCCCTTACCTGTTCTACAGAAATGACTGGCTAGTGATGGCATCTTCCCTGGGGCAACGGTTGGGCAGGATTAGGCTTGAGTGCACTCAGGACCTTGGCTACAATCAAGATGGTTCTGAGACTGGAGGCTGAGCATCAGTGGGAAGGACATGTACTGAAGTGGTTCCATTCCTGGTTTTGCTATCTGCGCAGAGGTAAGTAATACCTACCCAGGTCTGCTGGGCTCTTTCAAGACTCGTGCCCTGCTTGATGGCGAAGAACACATCTGCGCATTGAAGGTCCCTCTTGGTGAGAAGGGCTGCCTCCACCAGCCTCCCATCACCTCTCGTGGGTGCAAAAGCCGTGTAAAACCTCTCTTCCACAGGAGGTGAACATACTCCTGCGACAGCGTGTGCTCTGAGGAGCTCTTCCTCGTGCATCTCTGGAGACAGGTAGTGCTGTTGCCTTGTGTGCTGTGTCAGGAGAGCACCAAGGGAAAATAGGAGAGCTTTGTCTGAAGCGCAAGGCAGCTGCTGTGGAGCTATATGTAACTGCAGTTTAAAAATAAGCAATTAAATTATCTATGTTGGCTGTCTTATACCCAAGAAATGCACTTGAGACAGCTGTTCCACAGAGAGGGGCAGAGTGTTCCCGTTGAAGGAGAGGTTAAAAAATTATTTAGTTATTAAATAGGTATGTTTTCTGTCATGGGCCCTTCAGGGATAAAGTGTGCTTCAACACACAGTGTAATCCAGCTGTGTAATAACTTTGCTAAGGGAAGAGAGCTGGAGACACCCTTCAGACGCTGTGTGTAACGTACTTGGGTCTGTTCCCATGCCAGATGAAATGGAAGCGCCGGTACATCAGGAAGATGCAGACTGGTTTCTTATTTCACTGTTCCTCAAGAAGGATCTAAAGATAGTGGTGACCGTTCCCCTCAGCCCAGCGTGAGCGTGCCAGCTCTGGTGAGTGGAGCTCTTTCTTACACAAATAACATTTAAAATACTTGTGATGCGTTTTGCCGGGGTATCACGTTAAGCAACACGACATGCTGGCACGGTGTTGGCATACTGGAGTCTTCATTCAGCCAGCCATTGTGGATCACCTCTTTTGTTAATGCACGTCGTTAGTACCGCGTAAGCAGCGAGTTCTCCTGACTCTGCTGTTGCACGCAGGCTTCCGAACAGGGCTGCAGGGCAATTTTACATCTTTTCTCTGTTGACTGATTCAGCCTCCGAGGAGCTGCTGGACTAGTTCCCACCCCCAGCAGTCCCCGCACCCCTCTGGGAGCGTTCAGCCCCACTGCAGCGACGGTTCAGCTGCTGCTTGCAAAGCAGCTCCTGAACTGGTGCCATTAGAGCTCCCATCGGCGATGGTGAACTGGTTACAATTGTGAGTTTTGTGCACATGCCAGTTTTCAAGTCTGGCAGTTCAGTTAGTTACACCGTGTAGTAGCGTAGCTGCTTTATGAGCAGCTGCAGTGGTTCCCTGCCGTGTTCTCTGCGGCAGCGGCAGGAACCTCTACAGCCATCTGACTTCAGCACGCCTGCGCTCGGCACGGCCCCTGGCGGGATCAAGGCTGCGCTCGGCACTGTCTGTGAGCTCCCTTTGCTGCTTCGTGCGTTTGTAGTTTTGGAGGAAATAAATAAACGTTGCGCTAGGGCCTTTCTGCCCTACTGGGTAAGCACAATCTGCTGGATGGGGCCAGCGGGTATTTACCGGTGACGCTGTTAGTACAGGCTTAGCAAGTAAGCAGACGTCCTGCCTGTGTACCTATGCACAGTTAGATCCTGCTGTCGTGTCAGACCAGGCTGCCTAGCAATCGAGCCACCTCGCACAGTTGTATGTGCAGTTCATTTTCACGACTAAAGCAGCTTCAGTACTGGGGAACTGTATTCGGGAGAGGCCACTCACTGACCGATGCAGAAAGATCCAAACTCGGTCCCTCGTCTATTTGTGATGTTGCCAGGTCTGTTTTCTAAAATTAAAATTCTGCTTTGAATTAAATCAGCAAAAATGTCTGTGCGGGGAGGCGAGATTACAAACGCAGAGCTGGAAGTGGCCTTTAGTTTAGCTCACAGAAAAGGATAAGCCATTACGAACAGTACAGTACTTAATAACAATGATGTGAAACGTGTGCGCATGGTTCGCTTTTTCTAGGCCACGGCACTACCCTTCTGTGCAAAATTACTGCTTGCTGCTAATTAGAGAAATCATGTGGTAGGAAAAGAAATTACTGTATTTTTCCTTTTACCAGGTAGAAAATAGAACACTCTCTGAGTTACTGACCTGAAAGATAGCAATGCTGCTGGTCCCGTTTCATGTAGTCCCCAAAATGTTGATGTAGGGATGACTTTTTCCTAAAAGGAAACCGGCTCCCTCCAGAAAGCAGACTGAGAGGCGTGTGAGGCTTGTTGTAATTGGCCTCCCTCCCAAAAGCTCTTAAAGCATGTATTTAGGCTTCTTTCCATGGGCATTTAGAGAGGGATGGTTTTCAGATGTGTTAAACGAATCATTCTTGATGTGTTCTCATGGAATCTCCCACACCCCAAAATAGCCGTTTAGCAACGCACGCGCATGTCATGCCTACTTTGTTTTTCAGACTGTGTAAGTACTTCTGATACAATAGTAACTTTGTGCCTTGTTATTTTTAGGGGTTCCTTTTTTAATTTTGGAGACACCTCTGCTGCAGTCAGTGTTGAAATGACTCTGAAGGCTCTTGCCTGCTTCACCGAACTGTCTCAGAATCGGGTAATGCAAACACGTGTGTTCAAGGATGAACCGTCTCCAGTCAAAGGAATGACTGAAACGCGGCTTGCCCGGAACGTGAGACCACGGCTGTCCGCACTGGGAATACAGCTGTTGTCTTCACTGAGATAGGTAGGTGTCTTGACTTGATAAATCAACTTGAAGTTGAGGGACAGAACAAAATGAGAGAAAATTAAGACGGGGGTCTTTCCACAAACAGGACGGCAACACTTAACGAGCCGGTATTTCCCCAAAGGGTGAGTGTTCAGGGGCTGCTGCTGGCGAGAGCTACGCTGGGAAGGGGAATGGCAGCTTCAGCCCCGCATGGAGAGCCACGCTGGGCAAACCCTGGGTGACCTGACCAGTGCGCTTCCTGCCAGCGTGTGTTCCGCGGCCAGAGACGTCCTCTAAAAGACTCCTGTCTGGCTCTGCTGCGGCAGCAACGGGTTCGCGGGGTAGTTGTAAAGGCTGGTTCCTGACAAACTTGGGAACTCGTATGGAGAAAAAGCCCAGCCCACAACCGGTTGTTGCTCTGCCAGCCCCTTCGGGGGGAGCACCCCTAAACGAGATGGGTTTCCGCAGGAGGAAACCGTGACATCAACAGCAGTTTGTTTCTGCTTCCAGCTCATGAAGTATAGAAAGTTATTTCCTCCCTTACCAAGCGATACAAAGCGTATGTACACACCGGTGATTTAAGAGCACTTTATTGTTCTTTAAGGCTACTTTTAAGTACAAAAAAAAAAAAAAAAAAAAGATGGCCTGCCAAACCTTTTTTTTTCCCAGGTGAAACAAGGCCACAAAAGAATGGTATATTACAGATTTACAAACACAGAGAATCTTTCAAACTGAACTGTAGATAACCTGGCTCTGTGAAGAAACTTCACCACGTCTCATGATGGTGAGGTCAGTTGAGTTGCCTTCCACCTCCCCCCAACCCTTTGGCTTCCATGACATTATTGTGTCTAATATATGTTTTACTGGACATATCACATTAAATCTTTATTGCCCTCAAATCCATTTACCTATCTCAGATAAGTAAATGTAACCTTGTAAAACAGCTATTATTGAAAATATTAGCTTTAAAAACATTATCTCATTTGTGTTTACAAAGAAATATAGGAGTCACATTTTCCACAGAGTCCATCTACAGTATTAGTATTTTACTGTTACAATGCTCAGTAGCCCGTAGCAATAACAAACTAGTGGCTATTAATGCTAATGCAGTGTTCTCATAGAATAACTGTGTTCCTGCACTTTTACTGTATTACAGACAAATCTACAACAAAAAAAAAGATCAACTTTTTTCTCCAAACAAAAAAAATGAATGATTACAATAAAGGAAAGGGAAAAATTAAATAGCTACATATCATTAACAAATTAATTGTTCCTCAAAAAATACCTACAAATTTCTCTGTACATTCTTTACGCACAGCGTAACGATGGTCTTAAAGTTACCTATATAAAAAAGTGTTCTTTTAACAATCTTCCTACAGAGAGTAGGGTACTGAATGCCAAAGCAGGTAAGCGTTGACTACCCAGTAAGATGGTAGTGAAATGTGTAAAACTGGGGGCTTCGGTGGGTTGTGGGGTTTTTTTGTTTTTTTTTTAAAGAAAATTGAGCAGCCACCTTCTCAACAAGAGTAAGAGCCAATCTCCCGATCTCTTTCTACCCTGCACCTTTTCCAAATTAAATAGCTTAACTTTTTTAAAAAAAGCATAAAATAAAAGCCACAGTGGACCCAATACTGTAACATAGTCCATAATACATCACGTGTAGTTCATCTTCCAACTAGTTCTGACTTCCTACACTGAACCCATCGTTTCAGGTAACCCAGTATAAAAAAAAAGCCCTAGTTGCAACTGTCCTGGGGAGATGGAATGTGTGGGGGAGAGCAGTTACACTTAACAAGAAGAAGAGAAGCTCTTAGCACTAGCACAGCTGTGGTTTTATGCCTGCCTCTATTGCCTAAATCTCTAGTTAGTAGCTATTAATATAGCGAATGATAATAAATGCAGTAATACCTGTATAAAGTTTTCTAATGGAGGAATGTATGCTGCAACTTGGCATAGGTTTATGAACAAGCTTAAAAAAATTAAAGATCATATTTCACGAACTGTAACAATCTGTTGTCCAGCCAAGATACGTAACGGTAGCAGTTTCTGCAGCTAGTTAAAGGTGGATTACACAGACTTAGTTTTAGGAAGCAAATTCCTGTTAAGCAGACAGGGCTGCAGACAGAAACAATTACTCAGTCATGCGCAAAGCTATAGCATCCTGTACCACGCATCATATATCTCTAAACTGCGTCATCTGAGGCCTGTCCTGAGGCTGTCCTCTTTTGCTGGCTGCTACTAAAGTGAATATCAAATACAAATATCATAGAGTACAACTGTACCAGCAGTAAGTATATCTAGGATTGTTACTGACAAAAATAAACTAATTCTGAAGAAAAGCTAATAAGTATTATGATTCTTACTGTCTATACATTAATAGATACCAGCTATTTTTCATAAAACATGCATCGTTAAGCACTATTGAACCCTCCAACCTCAGCTCTATTCTAACAAACTGCAGTGTTTAGGAGAAAATGCCCGTGTTCTGTAAATTATGCAGTCCAGTTGCAAGCACTAAGCACCTGAAATCTAAAGAGAGAAAGACCTATAACCTGTATGAGACTTCCCCTTCCAAAGCTGTTTTGCTTTAAGAAAAATCAAACTGATAGAAATGTCATCCTTAAACCCTTTTTTCAGCAGTTTGCCCTCAAAAGATTAGCATCGTCCAGAAAGTTGCTATGCAACTTCAGTCCTCCTCCAATAGTGCAAATCATACATGACAGTTCTTTTCAAGTATATACATACAAAATTACTTCACAGAGGAAAAAAAAAAAAGGCAATGTAAGCAAACCAGACAAATTCTAGTCTCAAGAAGCTAATAAAAGCAAAAAGCACTTGGGTCAACCAACTAAGTGTAATGGCTTTTGTGGGTTAGCGTGCATTATTTTTGTTTAAGGGGCAGCAGATTTGCATCAGAGGTTTCTTTGGTAATTGAGGCAGGAAAAAAGGATGCTACATCGTACGAATCTTTATGAAATAGTTCCTGCTATCGTCTTTAAGGGCACCCTTTTACAAATAAAAAGTGAGTACACAAAACCAAGTGTTGAAAACTAATCTCCCCTCCCCCAACACTATTTTAAGCACTGTTCAAAGCTCAGTCAAACCATGCAAATTCACAAACTAACGGTCCTCTCTTCACGAGACCACAGAGGGCGAGTGATTATGATTGACCATGTGAGAGGAAGGGGAAGACTGGCCCCGCCGTGAAGCAGACTCCGGACTGCTAGAGACTCCGTCCTTCGCAGCTTTGATCTGAAGCCACGTATCCCCAAGTGCTTTGGCAAAGTGGTCATCAACTGATCCTGTGATGGACACCGAGTTTGCCACTGGCTCAGGCTCCTTGTAATTCTTGCCAAGGCTTCGGCGGAAGTGCTCTTCCACCACTGGGTCACAGGCAGTGGTAGCTAGATGGGGAAAGGAGGCAGAAGACGCGTTATTTCAGCGCGGAATCCCGGCACCAAGTACTGGATCCAGACCCGTATTTTCTCCCGTTTTCCTATCATCCCGGCATAAAGCAAGACTTCTTTACATCGTTACAGCACTGTTAGTGAACAGGGTGGGGAAGAAGATGGAAGGAGTTAAAATGAAAAAACCCAGTAATCAGCAGTGTTAAATATTCTGGCATTTCTGTGACCTGCAACAGATAAGCGTTTTACATATAACTACAGTTCTCCCTTGGGCTGCTAAGAGCTACAGCTCTGATTCTATGGAAACCCTCTCCCAAAACAATCACACAGAACTTATATTTAAGCTTAAATAGAATTAAAGATGGAAACAGTTCTTTAAAATCAGCTCCCAAGCCTGCTGATACCAGTCAGATGTGAGGACACCACATTCTAAATTACAGCGTGCCAAAAGCTGCTTTCAGGGTTTCAGCTTACTTTACGTAGCTGTGAAAGCTAAATGAGTCATCACCTCTGTGTTAGGTACTAAAACGGTGTAATACTATTACAAGAGGAGCAAAGAACCTTAAAAGACAGGTTTTGAACAATAATAGTCCTAATTCCTCAGACTGAACATGAGAGTTGTGGTTTTACAATTTAGAAACAATATCTGCGTGTCTAAAGGAGATTTATCTTTCCAAAAACCTTAAAACTGTCGGGATCCATGCCGTCATAGAAGGGCTTGACCGATCCCCAAATAAATGCAAGTGTCACGCACAAAGACCTCTTCGAGAGGCAAGTATTTTCTGAAAACGTGTACTATTCCAAAGCCCATGTAAATACAGCTGGGGTCTCGATGAAGAAGCTCTCCTTAGACAATAGCAGTTTTCTAGAAAACATCTAACATCTTAGATCCCTAACTATTGATTTCTGTTAAGAGTGTAATGTATCCTCCAGGGTCTAGCTGCAGCTTCTAGTTCTAGTTTTCAACAGCATGCATAATAGTAGATGATGATGATGATTATTATTATTGACTTTTAGGTGCTGACCTGCGTCACACTGACATTCTGGCTGGTGAAGCCCCACTGCCGGGAGCTTTTGGAAGTGCGGCACGCTACAGCTATGCATCAGCAGGTACAGGGCTTGCAACGAAAGGGATGCGTTTTCTGCTGGTCGCCCAGGGAAAGAAAGCGAAAAGAAACAGCCCAAGGTTGCCCAGCAAGTACGGCCTGAAAAGCTTTCATGAAAAGTACTAATTGCACAGAGGGTAGAAAGCTGAAGTGCCCTGCTTGGGTTGCTATAGCAACTGCCCTCCGCAGCTTTTTGTGCTACCCTCACAGAGAGAAGTGGAGGGTGTGTGCCTTGGAAGAGTTTCTGTATCTCCAGGAAAAGAGTTTTGTGACAGCAGCGGAATCATAAAAGTCTCCTGACTACTGAAAGGCTGGGGAAACTACAGCTCCTAAAAATAAGAGCACGGTTGGATCTGCTGGCCCTGTCTGCTGTTTGTCAGTTAAGACTGAAATAGACATAATGACTTATTTGTCTGTGTGGGGTGTTTGTTTTTTTAAAGCAGCTTTTCAAAACAAGAAAAAAAGGACACACCTCTCCCGAATTTTGAATTGGTACTTTCTACCATGGCATGGGATGGATGGTTAGAAAGACTGCAGCGGGGATCTGTGCTGGCATGTCCCTGGATAGACAGGGTACAAAGAGGTGTCTAGCGGTACAGCTCCTTTTGTTCCTGTTAACGCATCAGTGCCTACACAGCGCAGGTTAGTGAGACGATTTGTTCTGCTCCAATTCTAAGGGGGCAGAGAGGAGTGCGGCCATGTAACTTACTGCTGGAGGGTCTTCTGTAGGCAGGCACTGCTGAACCGCAGCCGCTGTGAGCGATGGGGCAGTGAGAGAGGTTACAGTTCCGGTTGTTCGCAGAAGCACAGGTGATCACGGATGGACGGTTCTAACGAGGAAGAAAAAAGAAAACTGTCACTCACTAAGGCCATTAGCCAAAGCCGTATGAGCAGCAGTTCATTGCATGATCACTTGATATGTACAAACACTGAACTGAATCCCAGCAGTGAAATAACCCATGAAACTATCCAACTCAATAAAGCATACTAAACCCCAAAATATCCAGCTATTATTTCTTTGTCCGATTAAAAAAACCCCACCACACTGCATTTCCATAATGGTTCTTAGTTATTGAAGTGGCAAGCAGCCATAGAGAAAAAGGGCGGTACAAAAGCAAATCATTAAAAGCATTACAGTGATTTCACAGCAACCATTTCAGCTTCACAGACATTACATCTGCAGAACCAAATGTCAACGCATTAAATACTTGTTTCATTCTATGGCCACGTACCCCTGTGATTCCCGCACTCAGAAGGGCTTTACAAATTTTACAGGTACTTGTCATCTTTGTGTTAATCAGTTTTTATGTCACCATTTTTCATTCAGAAGTCCTCCTAGCCTGACTCAGTCTGTGTTCCATACTTCAGGCACAAAACAATGAGCCCATCAGACGTAAAATATGAAGAGCTCCAAAGCGAGTCTTGACCGCAAGTACTTTCCTGTTGTAATTAATCCACCTTTCCAGCACTATTTAATAAACATCATCCTTTTTCATTCTTAACACATGCAAATTCCCCCAACTATCTATTCATGTAATCCTGCTTCCACAATGTATGCTTTTATGTCAACATGAAATACTCTTCTGATAGTTGTTTACTATGTAAATGTCACATTGAAACAAGGCCTTAGGAAAAGAAATGTCCCAGTTTCTCCGTGTGGCTGAAGGGAAGTAACACAGGTACTGGAGTACTTTTGCTTTGTGTCTTTGGTATATTTTATGATGCAAGGAGTCCATTTTGCTATACTCAAAGCAAGTTAATTGTTAAGTGTCCAAGAGATTAACACAATGGATGCTAACTAACACAGTTCTATTTTCTGGTCCATTTTACAAATCTGTGCAGCAAACCCACAAAAATCACTACTTTACCTACCACCGTACAAAGTCAAGAAGGAAGGAAAGAGTTTTCATTGTTTAGTGGTACTTTGGTCCAGGCAGAGTAAGAGCAAAGTGGCAGAGATGAGCTTTCAAAGGGAGGTTTAACACGACTTGTCTGAGCACCATGGGAATGATGCCATTTACATCTCACTGCACTGCCAGCAAAGTAAATAAATTTTAAAACGGAGAACTATTTGTTTTTTCCATAAGCAGTTCACACGTGTTAGTATTTTCTTTTTTATAGGGGCCAAGATGTTGTGCATCTAGGAAGTGGTTTTTGAGAAGTGTATATATTTTTATCTCTTCAGGAGAGTATTTTAGACATGCAAGGCGGGGGCAGTAGAGAGGGAAACAGATAAGAAAAAAAGCTTGTCTCAAGAATGCAGGTACCACCACCACAAAGGATCCGAGAGGCAGGGTAAGGCATCTTACAGAATCCCCTGGTACGGTTCTGTGTGTACAGGTGCACCGAGCAGACCACACGTATTTGTATGAAAGTACCAAGATAAGCCGAGAATTTAGCAATGGCGACTACACCAGCTGAATAACCCTATGCTGCCTAAAATCAGAAAGTTTTTTTTCCCCACCTCCTTATTAGGAACAGAATGAGATGAAATCCCATTCAACATGTCAAGGTTAAAAAAAACAAAACAAAACAAAAAACCAAAACCTAACAAATCCTCAAACTAGGGTTTCTTATTTTCAATACACATTTTCTTTTGCATGATTTCTACTCTGTGCTCTTAGCACGGTCTTACCTCAACATCCTATTTTCCCAAGAAAATAGATTGTAATCTAGCTCAAAATGTCAAAGATAACAGAGAGAGGAACCTGGTAATGGGCAACAGGAATTGGCCCAAGTAAAACACGCCGAAGCAGCAGAGTGTCAGTGGTGTTAGCTGCTAAGCTGAGACGCAGCGGTAATGCTATCAAAGGGCACCAGTGTCGTCAGTGGAAGCCTGTCCCTTCCTCCTCTGTCATCGCTGAACTCTGAGAGCAAAGAGCAGCCGTTCTGCACGGAACAATAACTCTGTAATCCGCGTGCCAAATGATGCAAGATATCAGCGATGCTAGGGTAAAGCTAGGCGTTTTGGCATAGCGAAGTGTAAGAGACTAGCATATGTAGCCAACCACCATGAAAAATCTACACAGTAGCTGTAAAGTATACGGGTCCAGTGTAAAGCAGCTTTCAGAACTTGCAGATGAAAAATCTCAGCCTCTGAAAGATCATCTGCTCAAAGTGGTTATCCTTTGCAGGGCATCACCAGAAGGGAAGGAAGGGAAGGAAGGGAAGGAAGGGAAGGAAGGGAAGGAAGGGAAGGAAGGGAAGGAAGGGAAGGAAGGGAAGGAAGGGAAGGAAGGGAAGGAAGGGAAGGAAGGGAAGGAAGGGAAGGAAGGGAAGGAAGGGAAGGAAGGGAAGGAAGGGAAGGAAGGGAAGGAAGGGAAGGAAGGGAAGGAAGGGAAGGAAGGGAAGGGCTTGGGTACACGGGCCACTACTTTCTCAACACTGCAGCTCATCACAACACAATTATCTTGCTTTGTCTCTCCACTTGTGAGAGGGATAAAAGCGAGTCTGACGTAAGAAAACTCTTATTGTATAACCTGCACAGAGACAGCTCACCTTCAGCAGCGCTGAAGGAAAACAAATACAATGTACAAGGCAGCAAGCCAAAAACCAAACAACCAGCCAAAACCAAACCAAACACCACTCCAGCATATGGAAATAAAGTCTAGAATAGTGAAAAATCATTACTTTGGTTTAGGAAAAGTCATTATGAAATCGTGATACAGCATTGCTCTGAGCAACGCAATGAATGCGTTTGGCTGGCTAAAACAGCTCAGGTCATTCCAGCTTCTTTCACCTGGAAAATTCAGGGCAAAATTCTCCTTGATGCTCTTTCTGTCTTGCACCTCTTCTTCAGCGGTCCCGGCAGGAGAGGGCCGCGACAGAGGGGAGGGAAGCATGCTCTGACTGCCAGCAGGAGCACAGATGAATACCCTCTTTACCTGCAAACTGCATCAGTTACTGCCCAGCACGTACTGGAGCTTTGCTCAACCACAGACTTTGCATTCCCAATTAAAACACATGCATTCACAAGCTTAGCGAAGCATCAGAAAAAGCACAAAGGCCAAGAAATCTGTCACAGATACATATAAACATCAGCAATTTATTCACATTAAACACGACGAGCTGTGACATTCATTGTGCATTTTGCCTGAAGAATGGTATTGCCTACCTATCGTAACTCACAGTACGTTCTGCTTACATCTGGGAAGTCCTCATTGTGTCTACAGCAAGGGTTCCTACAACCACCCAGAGTTTCTTGTCAACCCAGAAGCCAGTACCTGCTGCCGTTCCACAGAAGTCAGTGTAGGTGTGATGCCAACTGGTCGGGTTGCATCCATGCTGTTTTTGGTCAGTGCTAGAGGTTGATCCATAGTCAAGCTTGGGATTGAGGCATACATGTGATTGGCATGAAGGCTCATTGTCGGGGCAGCAGCCCTCTCTATGGGGCTGCGACTCCTCTCTCTGTGCTCCTTCCGATAATCTCCATTGGCAGTCTTGTTTCTAATACAGGAAAGAGAAAAAGGTTGGAGGACTTACTATTGTTACGAGCTACAGTGAGATACGCAACATTAAAGCCCTTTAAGAAATGTGAGGCAATGCATTTTGCTTGGTTTGTGAGGGGGGTACAGAACCCCTCGGTGAGGTACCCTGGGTCTATCCAGCCACCTCCCTGCAAAGATAAGCCAATGATTTTCATTTGCAAGCTTGGGCAACCAACATTTTCCTTCAGCCTCGAATTTCTTCAGATACTTATCTAAATGCACCAAGTTAAAGTAACAATCGATCATGCTTTGTGGAGATCAGACACCTCCTCGTTTCACATACTATTAATCCCACTCTGTCTCCTAACACTGCAGTATTCTCTAAGCATTGCTGAAGCCCAAGAAAAGTTTGTTTTACTCAAAAGACACGGCTGATATTAGCAAAATGCAGTGAGTCAAGGCAGGAAGCAAAATTTTCAGAGCAGAAAATGAAGGAAAAAGCAAGCTACACTGCACTCATCTCAGAATTATTTAATTACAACTGTTCTTTAAAAAGAGTAATTTCAAACTACTACCGAACAGTAAATCTCTGTAGATGTACTCACATAACTAGTCTATCATTCACCGCAATTAAAATAATACTGATTTTGTACTTATGTATGAGGTATTTCAGCTTCCATAGAACAATATTATTGTCATCAGAGGCAAACCAGTGAATCAAAGGAAGGGTACTTCACTCATACTGGTGATGGCAGTCATTCGTAGCCACTTACCCAGGTAAGTGTGCGGATGACTGGCAGTCTGGAACACACTCTAGTGTTGTAAGAGTTAACATCCTGCAATACCTGCTGCCTCGGTGTGAAATAGCAAACTCAGTCCATCTTTCACACAGGAAAGCACTAGAGGAAAAAGCTGGTTCTATAGAAAATACACTCTGTCTTCAGAAGATTCCTGAAGTAATAGTGAAGTGTCCTATGCGTCCTGTGTGTAGGTAGGTAAAATCCAAGGCATTTTTTTCCCCACTTTTTTAAGCATATCAGAGCAAATCAGTATGTAGGAGCAATCTTTAAAAACACTCTGATGAATATTAGGCAGAGATAGAAAAGGAATAGCAAATGTTTTCTGCAGTACTAGAAGTTAAGATGTGTGCAGAGTATTCAATATTGAAGTAAGTTACAACTCCAAGAAGCTACTGCCTATTTCAACACCTGAGAAAGTCTTTCGAAAAGGAAGGCTGACAGCTGAGGGAGTAAAAAAAAAAAAAGCCCTGCCTGTAGAGGAAAATAAGGAACCCCAAAGCTCATCAACAAAAATGCTATAGAAAAACCTTGCAGGTTTACATAACTTAAATAATTACTTAGAATTATCTAATGGCTACTTGTTGTTTTATGTAAGTTAAAAACAGAGAGTAGGATCACTCTGCCTTGAAGTTGGTTTCTCCATATCACGCAAAATCAAAACAGCACTGGTGTTCGCATTCACCCTCCAAGACCGCACCAGACCTCTCACTGTTCTCGCACGCACGCACGCGTGTCAGTTCAAGGCAGCAGGTTAGCCCAGCACCCCAGTCCGGTGTGGCCACGTGGACGTGCTGGCAGCCTCCCGCTGCCAAGGGCCTGCCTCGGGGAGAATCTAAAACCCCAACACAGGCGCAGGACGCTCCGCCGTCACCCTGCCCCAGGACTCAGGGGTGCTCACTGTTGCACAGCATTTACTGCCTTTTGAGACCATGTAAACTCAGCCTTGACAGCATCCTGGGGCAATGGATTCCACAGTTTCAAGTATATACTTTGTTAAGTACCTTTTCTTCACAGGCTCTTTTTGTTTCTTTTTAATCTAAAATCCAATGGCTTGGTTTGCTATTGCCCTGATTCTTGTATTAGGAGAGATGGAAAGCCATCGCTCCCTGCTTATCATCTCCATGCCACTCCTGAGTTCGTATCTCTCTTCAACCACCTTTTTTCTCCAGACTACTATTTTCTTCAAATAAAAACTGTTCCCATACCCTTGTCATCCCTGTAGCCCCTCCCAGGTAAGAGCTAGAAAAGCTATAATCTTTCCTGAGATGAGGGTCCAGATCTCTGCTGTATTCAGGAACGGGACCTCCACTGATCCCATCACAAGTGCTATTCTTCAGCCTGCTCAAGAGTCACTCGGCTGTGCAAGTTAGAAATCTGCTATTGCTGCCTGAATCAAAACTCAACTCATTTATCATGGTACCAGTTAGGGTTAATATGATACCAGGCAACCAGCGACTTGAGAACCTCAGGACGCAGCTTGCTCTCCATGCCAAATTCCCCTGACATGCTTAGGAGGGAACAGCCAACAGAGTAACAAAAGAGTTTGTAACCGCCCGGACCCCCCCGCCTATCGCTGCTCCCTTTTAACGAATTACAAATTTGTAGTTGCAGATTAGCAGAATCAACCATAAAATCTAACCTTTAAGGTTTCACAGCTGGTGCTCAAGATGTTCTCTGAAAATCATGTGTTTCTTGAATCCTCCTTTAGAGGCCAGACTGAGACACAGTAAAGCAGCACACAAACTGCTGGGAAACACATTCTCACAGTGCTACATTTCGATCTTTTGCCAGCTTTGGTACCATTTCAATTCACAAGACTGCTTTGCAGTATCAGCATTCAGAAGAAAGACGTTTAGAATTGCATTGCTCTGAGCTAATGACTGATGCAAATGTGTGACTTAATGGCAGCACAACAGGCTCTATATTTAAAGTACAGTAGCCTCATCTTGAATTACACTACTGAAAACAGCTACTGAACACAACAAACTAATCCTTCACCACCCCTTAGGAAGCAAGTATAGAACTTCATAAATAGTATGGCTTTGCAGGCTGTTTGTGTGCCTGGACAACAGCCATTAGATACCCTGGGAAATAATACACAAAGAGACAGCGCTAAAATCATTGCTCAAGTGGCAGAGGCAATGCTGCGTGGAAATGGCTCATTCTCCTTGCTGCAATGCAGTATCTTTGGTGGTGGCTGCAAGCCAAAAATCTTACTTTTCAACTAAATATTACCTGGTCTACTACAACTGAAATAACCATTTGGAGGCTGCAAAACCACATACAGCTCCCATAGATTCCTACTTTTCACTGCCTCAAAGAAAAAGAATAATCCCTGTTCAGAATAACTGCATTTTGTTTTAATAAGCGCAAGCTGATTTTCACAGAGAAAACTTTGTTTCCTCCATCAAAAATACTTGTAAAATGAAACAAAAAAATGTAGCTACACCAGTTGTTTGGTTTTTTTACTTAGAACTGGGATTTCAACAACTTAATGCCGCATTTACTGGGGGTCAGGGCTCTCAAGTGACCAGTGATGAACAAACCTACTGAAATTCCCAAGCACAAGAAATTTTCCATTTTACACAACAGCACCTATTTCACTCATCCTCACTTTAAACACAGCTGTAAGTATTGATGAACTGGTAGTTTTGCTGCCAGAAAAATCCCCAAAACCCAACAAAGAAACCCAAAACCTTTCTGCAAAGATTTTTGGAAGAAGGGACCAAGAAATGGGGAAATGGGATCAGTCTGACGCCGGGAAGCAGAGCACAGTAGGCAGACCTTCCCTAAAGATATCTAAAATTATTGAGTTATCTCAGTAATCTCAGCAGACCACACCCTGGCCCTTTCTGTCGGCAAATAATTCTCTCTTCCTAAATTAGAACAACTCCTCTTCCGGGCAGGGAACAGTTTATACTCCACTCCTCAAAAATCCTCTCCTCAATTCATCTACTTTCAACTATATAGTCTTAGCAAAAAGTCAAAAATACCCAGAAGCTTCTACTTCCACATCAGATACTATTTTTTTTGAGCCCAGCTGAAAATTTTACAGCACTGTGTAGAATAGTAACATGATAGCTCTGCCCTTGTGAAAATATACCAGCACTTCTGAGTCCCTCCTATTTAAATATAAATAGCAAATCCTACAGACATGACTCCACTTGTAAAACAATTGTACATAAAATTATTTATAAAGTATTCATCAATTCCATATATTAAATAATTCTAGTTTAAAATGTAACTTGAAACATAAATGTCTATTAGAAAGTTTATTACATTATCATTATTATTAAAGAGAAGCCATTCTCGTTTTGACATTAGATGCTTTGTCTGAAGGGGCAATCAAAATTGCATCTGTCTGAAGGTAACTATTTCACTACAGTGAATTAGCTTAAAAATTCCACACACACTGAACAAGTACAGAGATGCATCCCTCAGTTCAAACATAAGGGCAGAAAATTACAAAGAAGGATTTCTGACCAGGTTTGAAAAATAATTTAAAAATATATACTACAAATAAATCCAGCTGTCCAAACAGCTTTACCATCCCCCGACTCCACTTTGACTTAAAAATTAGCACATGTAACTCTGGATTCCAGCTTTGGTGGAGAATATGCCAGTGGATCTCCACGGGCTTAAAAAATAGCCAGCAATTAGTATCGGTGAAAACCTGAGTAAACATTAGGTAGCAGGATGCTATTACATCAGCCATACCCATCACCCTTACTTCCCTTCTAACAGAGGTATTCAAGCTACTTGCAGGTTTATTTTAGCAAAATGATACAGGATTCCAACCTTAAATTCATTTCTCCAACACTTGAAAAACAGACATTGTTTTCCATGTTTCTCCCCAATGAATCATAACCGAGTCTCCAGCACTTACCAAGCATCATGTGCTCAGATGGATGTCATACCAAAACCACACACATCCTGACTGTTAGCTGAAAGTCTGCTTCAGTTTGGTTCTAAATAATGTTTGTTAATTGAAAGCAATGTTTCAGTCCTCCTCAGGAACCAGTTCAAAGGTAGCTGAATGCATTGTTCTTAATTTTTTTTTGTTGTTGTACAACCTTTAAATGCGGCTGTTTCTGCTCACTGGCACAGAATGGCGGTAATTCACACTCATCCTACAGGAACAGACTAACTCTGCCAGCTGCCTAAGGAAAAGGGGAAAAAAAAAAAAAACAACAGAGGCCCACCGAAGGGGACAGTTTTGCTTGCACTCACTTCCAGCCTGCAGATCCATAAGGAACAGATGCCAAAAGTATTACTGTACCTCCAAGTGAAGAAATCACAGACGTTTCACACTCCCTTTGGCAGAAATAGAGCTCTAACTTGAAATGGTTGTACTGTAGGAGTGTGTTTCACTTGCAGAAAGAACAAGTATCCACTTACAGTGCTTTTTAATTATCATGCAAGATGTTTTTCTTTATACAAATACAATGCATACTATTGCTTAAGAGTGAACTTTCATTTCTGTAACTGAATTGAAATACAATTTTACTATTTTCAGCATTTCTATAATACTCATTTTCTAACACCTTTTGCTGTATTTATTCACAAACTCGTAAGCCTGAAAAAGGACAGCTGCTTTTGTTAAAGACTACGTAAGGATTTATAATCCATCCACTGATATAAAATATATTCTCCACATGATGGGGATAATTTCCTGCAAAAGTATCTACTTGCATACAGTAATTCTATTACTGTGAGGTGGGAAAACAAGAATTTAAAGTGATATTTCAAGATACAGTGATATATATCCACAGGGAAGAATCCTAAGTTTCACTTACTCAGAATTTTTTAAGCAATCCAAATTCACTAAAAACAACAAACAAAAAACTGAACAAACAAAAAAACCAGAAAAAACCCGACCCCTAAAGAAAACCTGAAAGTATTAGCAGTTTGCTCTTTTGAGTGTCAGCCAATTATCTGAAGTATTCATAATGAAAAAATATTCCAAACAGCCCAATACACTCTTTAAACCACATCTACTTTGAACGGCTGCCACCTAAATACATGACCCTTTTTCATCCCATTCTGTGAGCTTTATGCTTCCCTGTTACTTTCAGAAGCCTTTTCCTTTCATGGCTTAGTGCTCCATCCCAAAAAGCTTTCAAGTAGGCAACTTGCAAGAGATGACTGGTCTTGCAAGAATCGCCTCCTCCACAGAACCTGCACATCTGATACGGTTTCCTGAGAAAGATAGAGAGTGCCCTCCCTTTTTGCCACTGCTTTTATTTAATCATTGTTTGTACAGTATATTCCCTCCTGTGGGAAATCTTTTGGACAAACTAAAGATCATGTTCAGACCAACGCACAGATAAAACTGACGAATGATCTTCCATCGGCGCCTTTCTGGCCATTTGCTAGCCAGCTGGCTACAAAGTGGTTCTTTAACCCAGGTCTGTAGCTGGCAAATCCTCCATTTCTTCCCCCATTCAAGTGTGGCTGACAAGGAAAGAAGCAGGTGGCTGTCCTCACTTTCTGCCTCAGGCTAGAAACAACTCAGCAAAGGCACCCAGGATTTTAAGTACTGCCTCAAAGCTTCCCCAGCACACCAATAACTAAACTTAATTCTTCCCAGAAAAGAGCTTTTGTTCTTTTGAATTTTTCAACTTGAGCATCATGCCCAGTCTGGAGAATTAAGCATCATATTTGCAGCAGTTCTTTCAGAGTCAGAAGTACGCGTGCACCAACCGTACCTACTCTTCCCCGCTCTCTTCACTCCTCTCTGATCAGAATTCTGCAGTTCCTTTCCTTAAAAAATTTCAAGTCACAAAGATTTTTTTTTCAGCTTAGTGCCACAGCCAATGGAAAAACCTTTGAGATGAGAAGTCAAAATAAAACCATTGAAAACATACTAACAAGAAACAGGATAATCTTACACATAAACAAACGTAGGTCAGACTTTCTATATTTAGCCTCACCAAAACAAGATTTTCAGAGATAAAAATCTTGGACTGGATAGTTACTTGCAAATGTAATCAACCAGGAGAACAGATTTCACAGTAAAAGAAATAAATTAATAGTAAGCTGTGAAAGGCATAAAGGAGTGTCCCATTACTTCCTGCCTGCCTGCACCAAGCAAAAATGTTCAGATACAGAAGAGCTTCCCTTCCTGAAGGTTTAATATTCACAAGTATGAAAGAATGCCAGAGAACCGCATGATGTAAGACCTTAGTCCAAAGCCAAACCCACAAAACTGAAATCTAAATCTAATGTACAGTAAAATCAATTAACACAATCTCAGAGCCTACTTATTTTTCTCACAGGATTTTTTTTTTTTTGATGTTTGGCCATCTTTGCTCCAACAATCATAGGGTTGTTTTAAAAGGTAGCACCGGTTGCTTTATAATGGCAGTCACTCATTCCTTCCGTAAGTAAAACTCTGGGATTTATTAAATGAAAAATTATGTCCCTGCTGGAACACATGCATACATATACAATCCAGAAATGATGACAAAGTTACCTTACTGCAATAGGTACAGACTACAGGTTACCTGTAAAAATCAGAACCTGTAATCCAACTTAAAAGAAAAAAAAACCAAAACAAACAAACACCAAAAAAAACAAAACAAAAAACAAACCAGAACCTCTGCTCACCCACTAATTTCTCTGCTCTGTACTTCTACTGCCTGCTCACTTGACTCCAAACCTCCTGTAGGTTCTCATTTTGTGTGGTACCCGTGATGGCTCATTTTCAAGTACCGTAATTTTTTGAAGAGGTGTTATGTGAGGCCATACCTGAGATGTAAACAACAACATTTTAACATACAATAAATATCTGGAAAAATTCTGAAATGGCAAGTGATCTCATTAATTCTTCTGAGGTAACTATAAATATGAATTGGCCTGTTAGGAAAAGTAAGTTTTTTAAAAAGTCACTAATGGCTCAAAAAGTGGAGCTAGAACAATATAAAGTTCCAGCATTTCAGTATTACCACAGTAACAAGCGTCCAGGTATAGCTGGACATTGCAATGTTTCCTAAAATGCACTATGATTTTTGGAGTGTAAACATAAGCCCCTTTCATCTCTGCAAAGTTTTGTTTACATATATCTAGGTGGAAACCAACAGCTGAGTACAACTCCCACCAGCTGTGACTTACTTTTCAAGGACTGGGGACAAAAAAATATTCAGCCTCCTGCCAACCACGTTAGCCAAAGAGGAGAGACGGAGAGACTTTCTGGTCCTCTAACCTGCAACACGGCATCACTGCCTTCCCTGTTCTAAGTACTGCCTAGCAGCCTGTCAGAGGAACAGCACATTTCTTGGAAAGGAGACAGGAGAAGTAACCAAACCTTTGAGATTTATCTGATTCAGCCACTTCCCAGTAACTCTCTCTTCAAAGAATGTCAGTAGCTCCAGTTGCCTTTGAAAAACCTGCACAACACACTAGAAAAATGCTTAAGTTGAAGAACTGCTCCTGCCAGCTGTGGAGACGAAAAGACAGAAGACATGAACATTTCAGAAGCTGGAAAAGGCTCTGCAGAGGATGTCTTTAGAAGACACTGCTCCTACAGTTACAGAGAGCACTTTTTGACGAAGATAGTTTCAGTAAAACTGCAAAACTCAGACATACCAATGCACACCAGAAACTCAATCCTACAGTTGCCAGTCAGGACCCACAATGAAGGTTTCTTTTCTAGCTCAAAAGCAAACTACACAGAAGTCAACATAGCATCTGGGTGCTTGAAGGCACAATAATCTTGTTCTGAGAAACTCAAATGAAGCCGGTGAAACAGAGCAGAGCCTGCCAATGTTCACATCTGGAGAGCAGGTCAGAGCTACTGGGACAAACAGAACATGCTCTAGAAAGGCAAGTCACCGCTGGAATTGAAACTAACAGTGTCTGTGCAGGAGTCTGAACTGTTTCAAGTCGGGAAGGCACTTTGAATTGCCTGGAGGGGAAAAACATCCAGAAAAGCAAATGACAAAAAAATTAGGTTAAAGGGACACTCCAATCTTTCCCTCAAATTTCTAACAAGCGGGATGGAAAACCTGACAGTATAAGGAAAGAGCCAAGAGGCTCCCATGAAAACACCTAGAAGGTCAGAGGGGTTACTGGAAAGATTCAGAAGCAGCTATAAAATGATTAATTTGTACCCAACTGCAATGCCCACCCAAAGCACCTCTGGCAGGCGTTTCCTCTTATGTTCTACCAACTCATGTGCTGGGTCATGTGCAGCCTTATATAATTCAGCCATATTAACATCCTTTTGAAGTCAAACTTGGCACATGCAACTAACCTTTTATACTGAGTCACTGGAAATACTGTAAAAACTATTTATGACCACACTGAGAAAACTATGGGCCAATGTCAGGAGAAAGCTTGCACATAAAATAGACACAGCAGTGGGTCATGTCCTAGTGCAACAAGATTAGCCACATACATGTGTGCTCAATATTGCCAGGGTACATCGGTCTGTTCTGCAGGCTCTGGGAAAACTTGGTGGTGTTGAAACTCAGTGGTGAAACTGTGCAGAACTGTTAGAGGAAATAAAAAATGTCAGTTACATTTTCTTATCATATTCTCTGGGCTGTTCCTTACAGTATTTTCTACTTTTTTATTTGGAAAAAATACTTTCATTCATCACTTGATGCCTGTCATGCAACTATTTTTGTAAAGGTGGGTACCAGCATAAGTCAATCTGTGAACCCCAAATTCTCAGAAGTTTATGGGATTTTATTTAGTTCAATCACAAAAAAGAGGGCATCAGGTAAAACCTTACAGTAGAAGAGCAGATTAATCATTTTCTTCAACCAGGTGATGTGGGAAGTAAAAGATACCAACAACGTGAGAATGGCAAGTTTATTTAGTAAGAGCTTTAACAACGCAAGCCAGTCTCTGAGAGTAAGGCCACAGTACTGGAATTAACGGTGTCAAACTGTCAGGAGAGATTATAGAGCTTTCTTTTCCAACTTCAACAGTTCTTAAGAGAAAGAGGGAAAGGGGCCTGCATGATTAAAGCTTACAAATTGTGGTCTCTACCTGTCAGATACACAATGTAACATTAACTGACGCAGAGCACGGAAAGCTGAGAAAGTACATTAATTTGCTTTCAGACAGAAATTTCAAAAATTCTAAAAAAACCCAGGCTTTTAGACCTGTAGACTGAGAATGGTGTTCAAATAACTGGTTTTAAGAAGTGAGATTTTTTTTTTCACAGGCTGTTTTATAAAAGGAATAAACATTTCATTATAAGTTTATTGAAACTGTTTGTAATTGCTAATAAAACCTGAATTACTGAAACCTCTAGAAGCACTATAAATACGATAACAGCTTCATTGTATTTTGCACAACTGTTCATACCAATACGGTAAAATAATGCCTTTGAAAAGCTGACAACCAGACCAACCACAGCAGTAGCAGTTAAGCAGCTGAGAGGGTACTTCTGCAGTTCAGGCGCCCAAGTTAATTAACCAACAGGTTCTACAGTCAACAGTATCCCTCTCACAGCAACTTCTGGCTTAAGGAAGACTTTAGTGAGAAAAGCAAATCACAAGCAAAAATGTCCGGGGTTTTGATTTCCCCCCTTTTTAAAAGGCTGATTTATGAGTACTAGAAGTTAGCGACTAAAAACGTTACCAAAAAAGTTTCACAAAACATCATTCCTTATCGCTCAGGTAAGAAGTGGGCCACGTCCATCCAGCGCGAACACATACACCACGAACAACTTTGACAGCTTTACAGGCAGGACTTTGACAGGCGCCTCTGCCTCGGCCTGAACTCAACTGTCATGTGCGACTCCCCCACGATGTGCAGCAACTGCACATCTGTGCCACATTAACAGCTACACAAAGCAGAGATTAGCGTGTGCCGAGACTTCTCCCCAGATGTTTTGGAAAGTTTTTCTCATGGCTCACCAAACTCAACCCACCCCTCTTTCTCCTGCTAAGGGGGCATCCTGCGCCCAAGCCGGTGCAACGCAAGGCGCCAGTTCCGGCTCCCCAGCACATGCAGGCCGGCAGGGCCCGCGAGCGGCACCTGCGCTCTGCCTTCGGCCTTCGCCTCTGCCTTCCTTCTCTTAGGAACAGCGTTTACACCTTGGATGCGCAATCGTGGCGAGGGTTTGCTGACAGCCTTACGGGCGTCAGGTAAGAATTCGGAGCACGGCTGGGTCTCCACCGAGACGCGGGTCTCCGACGTGGTCAACGCCGGGTCAGCTACAAAGCGCAGCGGCTTCCAGCAACGTCTGCCGCTGGGGGAAGCGGTCACGTAACTGAGGCCGAAACCTTAGACTTCAATGGCGGCAAAGTCCTTTTATGCCCCTTGCCGTTTTCTTTCGGGGTAAATCCTGCACGAGAGCCATATCCGCCGCTTGGCAGCACCCGGGGGGGAGGGTGCCGCCTCAGCGCCTAAGCCGGGCCCAGCTGAGCCGCCGCCCGGCTGGGAGGCGGCGGGCGCGGGGGCTGCGGCGCAAGGCCCGGTACTAACCTCAGGGTAAGCATCGCCCGGGCGCAGGATGGCGGCCGCCTCCCCCCCGGCCCCCGCCCCGGCCCCAGCCCGCCGGGGCCTCACCGCCTCGGCGAGCGGCTGCGGCCCAGAGCGCGGCCCCCGCCGCCTCGTCACGATAAGAGTCCCCCCGCGCCGCGCGCCCGCCCCGCCTCGCTGGAAGGCGGCCAGGCCCGCCATGAGGTGCATCGGCTCCCTGCCCCCCTCGCCAGCGCTGGGGTAGCGGCAGCGAGGAGTCGGCGGCACCGCGGGCCGCGCGCGCCTGCCCTCTGCTTCCTCCGGCTCCCGGGTCGGGTACCGGCAACCCGGGAAAGTGCGGGGAGGTGCCGGCTGCCGAGCAGGGCCCTCGCTTGGAACGTAGAGACGGTCAGAAACAGCCCGAGGAACGCTTTCCGCCTTCCCCCGCTGAGAAACAACGCCATTTCCTCGGCGCCGGCGCCCGGCAGTTGTGCGGGAATGAGTTAAGAGGCAGCCGGCCTGGCGGGCAGCGCGCTGCAGCGTGCGGGAAAATGAGAGGAGGGCGTCCAGCCCCGCACTTGCAGCCGGGGGGGGTGGGGGGTGGAATTTACTTGTTCAACTAGAAATTAATGTAACGTTTCATTCCAGATCTTACCCTTACAGAGTCATTGTCTATAGCAACCGTGTCCATAACATTCCAATTCTCAAGAGCACAACTTTCTAGTAAATGGCACATCTGTCAAACTGCAGGAAACATCTGGGAAAACGGTTAAATAAAAAAAAGAAGTGAGATTGAACCTTTGTTTCCATATGGTTAGGATATACATCGAGAATACGTTTGCAAACGTTACTGGTTCTTTTCTTGCCTCTCGCTTAGCTATCAAGACTTTCGGACTGGCCTTGAATGCCGTGCCGGTGTAGATGTACAATACTTCGCACCGTGTAAAATTTCCCTTTAACAGAAATGAAGTAAAAAGGGTAAAAAAGCCAGCGCCAGGGCCGATTCGAGCTCCGTTCCTGCGCGCACCAGCCTCCCTGTCACCTCCACAGTTAAGTGGGCACCCACCTTGTGTGGGTGCTGGTATCCCTGCACAGTGATGACATAGCTCTGTGCTCCACAAGGCAGCTTTGGAGCCTTCACGTACTGTACGGAAGTTTTATGCTCCTTTACAAAAGAAGGAAAATGAAGGTGGAAAACATTATATCAAAGCAGAATTCTGGCCAGCTAACCAAACTTTTCTGTTTGCAAGTGGAGGCACCTGAGCTGACATGGCCTGGTTTTTCAAGTACTTGAACATACACCCAAATTTTGACAGAGCAGGTCCTTCCATGAAGGACCGATAAGGTACCGATCAATTTTTAGCCCTGAATCATAACAAGCATTGCACATGTGCTTGGCTACACCCTCCTGAACTGAAAGGGGCTGGAGTACTTTCTGAAATTCCCCCTTGGGTAAGAACTACTGCAAAACTCGAGTGTTAAAGATTAACTCAGATACATTAGCTCTTTCAAGTCCATCTCTGAAGGTTCCATTTAACGTACGTTTGTTGGAAACACTCTAAGAATAATCGTGTGTAGTGTGTGCTCTCAATAAATACGAAAATGTATCTGATTGATGTGGTCCATCATTCAAGCCATGCATACAAGAAAAAAAAAAATTAGGAACAGCAGTTTGAAACCCGCTCAGTAATCTTTTGTCCACTGTAATCAACCAGAGCCACGTTGTAACAGTTCCGCTGGTGGTACAGAGGATTTCAGCTTCAACAGGACTGCTTTGAAAACACCAGGTTAATCCTAAAATACTTCAAAGGCACATTCGTGCCAAGAGAACTGAATGAGAATGCCTGCAAGCAAATGAGAGACATTTTGGGTGTTCAGAGTTGTGTGTGTTGGTTGTTGGTTTTTGGGGTGTTTTTTTCAATTCCAATTTGTCACAATGAAATGACAGCGTAAACATATTTCTTAATACCACATGAAGTTTGGAATCAAAAAAGCTGTAGTTAGCAGCAAAGAACTTTTCTGAAAACTCCCACGCTACCTCTGCAACTCAGTTCTAAATCTTTTCAAGCCCTGTCCAGAGCTGGGGCCAGCCTCCACCACAGCGGGGACCCGATCTTCTGCAGACCCTTGCATTCTCAGCTGGGGTCAGGGAATGGTAAGGAGGAAGGCGATGGAGTCCTCCTCTAAGAAGGAGCCTCGTTTATTGAGTACTCCAGATCTTACTCAAAATTCCTTACTTTGAGCTACTGCAAGCTTGAAAAGGACACAGCTTGACCCTGCTTTGAAGCAGCAGGGTGGATGAAATGACCTCCTGAAGCCTGCTCTGACCCGAATTATTCTATGATCTTCAAATGCAGGTAACTTTCACGAGAGCTTAAGACAGATTGGGTTTTGTTTTTAAAAGGGCATGATGGGGTAATTTCTATTACAGTGGCATTAAAGTGAGCAAACTCCATTGGATATTCATGGTAAGAAACTTATGATAAACGGCAGCTTCTGAACTCCAGGAATCTAGCCTGGCTGTATGGATCAGATTTGCCACGATTTTCCACTGTAACAAAAGTGAAGACGCAACCTAGAATTTGAAACAGAAGCGTCTGGGTCTGTACAGTTGTGTCCAAAACTAAACATCATCTTATGCGAAACGCATTAAACTCCCTTACTCATATGCTGGCCTTTCTTTTATTAGACGACAAAGCCGAGTTATATCACACAAGCGATAATTATTTCTCAGACATCTACTTAATAGCCGCAAACTTTTGCCGTAAGAGGATTTAAGTATAGAAATTGTCATCGTGATCCTAATGCCACCAAACCAAACAGGAATTGCAACAGACATTGAGAGGAAAATATTCCATTCACAAGCCTGCTTGTTCCAAACCAAAAATGCTAACTTTTACCTGGAGGTACTTGACAAGTTAACCAAAAAAAAGAAAAAGAAAAAAAGAAAAAAAAAAAATCACAGTCCCTTCCAATACAAATTCAAACGGTGAGTTTCACACCTAATTTTACCAGTAACACAAGACTCAAATCTTCTGAAGATGTCAGTGGCATCCATTCACTTTCACCTCAAATATAGCGATTTGATCCCACAATTTGCTAGCATACAACCTATTTTTAAAACTGCCACACCACCCTTATAAAGCACGAGCCATAACCGCCCCTTGGCCAGAAGCAGTTAGGAGTTAGGCATTTGCGAGCTCCTACTAAAAGCCTGAGAAGCACCACCAGCCCAGCGTCCTTTCTTTTAAATAAAATATATATATTAAAAAATTAAAGCATCGGAGCGTCGTGCTCTTTCAGGCGTTTACTCCTGTTCCGTGCTTCCCGGCAGAGCGAACGCCATGGGCAGAGAGGGCGGGCGGGCCGCGCGGGCCCCGCCGGGACTCTTACTGCAAAAGTGACGCCCGCTGGGAAAAGGCTGATGTCAGCTCTTGCGCGCTCCCCGCGAGGATAAGGAGGCCTTTGTTTTCAGCTGAACTGTGAAAATGAGAAAATGCCTCCGGCCTGACAAACAAGAAAGCCGCACTGCATAGGTCAGGCCCGAGCCCTTCACTTAAAGGCACAACGCGCTTCGCGGCCCTTCCCCTTTCCCTCGCAACGCGCGGACGGAGTCAGCTGCGCAGCGCTCGCCACGGCCCGCACACCCACCCGAGCGGCTTCCCGTGGACAGACAGACTGGTACGGCTCGCCAGCCACCTTACCCATACGTAACGCGCTCGCAATTCCTGCATAAATAGAGCTCCTCGTGAGTCTTCTGCAAATCAAGGTGATTTTAGTGAAGTCGTATGAAAACAAAGGCATGTTTCAACTTGAGGCTTAAAATAAGCTTGCTTCTCCTTTACAAAGCAGCAGAAAAATAACATAGGGTACAAAAAGCACATTTTACCTCAGCAAGATTACACCTGAGCAGATGCATTTTAAGGAAAAAACATTGGCGGGATATACAAGAAAGCGTGAAATGCAAATGAAGGGATTTCATATTACAGTGCCTAGGTCTTAATTGTACTGGTTTTTCCCAAGTGAGGAGCTTACGGGTGCAATATCTACGACCACAAAAACACAGAAGCTGTATAGATACAGTCCTGTACACTGCCGTTAAGTAAGGCAGGCAAGTTTCACATACTGATTTTTAAAAATTAATCCACAAGGTCTCAAGTATTATTTTATTACCCTAAAGCTAAGAATTATCTCTGAAAAAACAGAGCCTTTGATAGATTGTTCCGTACACAGGAATTCCATTGCATATTTTAGAAACAGAGTAGCATTGCCAGGGCATTTGATTCACTCTACTCCAGAGATTGTACTCCAATAATTGTGTTTTTCCATGACAAAAGTAAACATACCCATTACTCAAAGAAGCTAATCAAAGAAGATACATCAGGGAGTTCCGCCTGAGGAGGGAGTATCTCAGAGCATTCCATTTCCAAACAAAAGGCTGGCATCACTGGATTTCTAAGTAAATAGCCAAAGCATTTAAAGGGATTCATTCCCACTGAAGCACAGTGACCTAGACGCAAGGGTGCTGGTACCAAAGAGTTAAAAGACACAAGGGTGCTGGTACCAAAGAGTTAACATCAAATTGCTAACAAAAGGTTCTACCATTTATAATGAACTGCAGCACACAGTCCTTGTCCTATTTAATTATGTTTCCAGCCACAATACGCTGGTGTTAAGAGGATGAATATACAACTGCTTCACAGTTCTACCAACGCAATCACAAAGACCCAAATATCTGAACAAGCGCTGCTCGTGGTTATAAAGACTTCTGTTTTCCAGGCTCTGACTTCCAAAGGAAAAAGATCTCTCCGTTCTGGACATTGCGAATAGCTGAAGACATTCAGCCAGAGGAGTGTGGATTTAAACACTGCTATGTGGCAAAGATGTGCAGTCTGTAGCTGTAATATTGACTGGGGCAGCTATGCCCAGGAACAGTTTTTGCATCACCAACTCTTTCGTCCCATGCTTTCAGGGGACTTCGTCCTGAAAAGTTCAAAATACATAGACTCTAAACCTCATCTTTCAAATCACAAAAATGTCTTTGCTATCACCAAAGATGTCGTGCTCTCTAGTCTCCACGTTACGCTCCACACCTCTTATGGATGTGGTCTTCTACTTCTAGAACCGCCAAGTCACTAGAGTGTGACTGCCGTCATAGTGTTCCATGAAATATTTCTTTCCCCAAATCTACCATCTTTAGTGCAAACAAATCAAGCTTCTACAACAACTTCCCATCTCCAAAACAAAATTTTGAGGACATTTCCATAAAGGTTGAGTAATTCATTTCTATTGTTAAACCAGAATGTCATCATCCAAAAAAAGAGGGGAAACATTTGGAAAAAATAACTTCATTGGTGGTAGTGGCAGGGAGTTGGGAGTAACATTCAGAGAAGGTTTGTGAACTTTTCTGATATATCTGAAACACGTAGATGCTCAGCTATTTCAGATATATCACAAAAGTTTGAGGTTCTGTAATATTCACTTGATAGGATATTTTCATTTGGCCAGGTCAAACCTACAAAATAAAGCAAAAAAAAAAAAGATGGCCTCGCCTATGCTATTTCAGATTACGATTCATCTGCAGTAGATGGTTTAATTGAAATAGATTCAGTCCCATCACATGAACACTAGGCAGACAACCAGTGCTTTTTATTGTAAGAAGATGCACATTTCATGTACAAAATCACAGAAAGAATCTATTGAGGAAAAACGTACCATACTGGATGAGTAAAAGTGTACCGTACTGGAAAAGATCGGATAGCTTTAAAATGTATCTAAGGGATCACAGGGAATAACTGCCTGTATCTTTTAGTTTTGAACCTTGGTTGCACATGAGTCTGTTGGTTCAGACTTCATTACTTTTATGGTCTCCACTGTATAAAGTGTTATAATGTACGTAACTGCCAGCTATGTTTTATTTCATAAGTAGCAAATGAGTTTAAAAAAAAAAATCACACCTTTTCTCACAAAGTTACATAATAATTCAGAAATGCCATAAATTTTTTCAGTTGTGCCATGTATGTACGCCACAGAAATACAGCATACGATTCTTTCCAATACCAGCATTCTCAGCTCCAAGGAAAGGCTATAAATAGTTAAGTTTTTAGGAGGAGGAACAAGGTATGTTGTATATGAGAAGTCTCTCTCTGCTTGTGAGGTTTTATTGTTTTGCATTACTTCAGTGCTGGATTCCTGATTTGTAACAAATTCCAAGACTGCAGACTACAAGCCCAGCCTCTGACTAACACTATAGTGATTTATTTGAGGATAAATACCTCTGTCCGCATCTTATGACTGAACACAACAGTCCACAGCAGCGTGGAATGCGAGGAATGCAGAGGCTGCAGGAGCTGAGGCAGCAGGGAAAGGCGCACAGCTATCAGGCTGCCCTGGACTGCTGAACCGCCCCGATCACTTCCTCCAGTCAAGAATGAAAGGAATTCTCTGAGCCTGTACACTTCATGCCAGCCAGGCCTGTGTTCCCAGGAATGAGAACGCAGCAAGAATGGCATTTGGTGATTACCCAACACACGCACCTAACTCATCACCACCTTACCTGTATGAAAAATTCCACATCTGACTGTCAGAGCTGCGGTGCAATCCTTTAAGTAATGTTTAGCAACAACTGCAGCTTGCCCAGTTGTCAAGGCAGACTACAGAGCAGCTGGCTCACGATCTCCTGGCCTCAGAAAAATGCAAAGCACTTCTGTTTCCCCTCCTCCCGCTTCCGCAGCCCCAGCAGCAGAGTACAGAGCGCTCTCACAGTCAGGGGAAGCGGATTACAAAGAACAAATGAACGATACTTTAGAAATGGTGAGGTGAATAGGTATGTTTTACTATAAATAGTTAAGTTGGGCTAATTCCTGTTACTTCACGCTGCATGAAAACAAAAGAAAACAAGAAGTCACCAGCTTTTGTGCAGATCTTCTATGCAAACTGGAACAAAGGAAAGATCTCGCACAAAGTTTTAGACACAGTATGATTTTAGCACGCATGCAAATGAAGAGGACAGCATTAAAGTCTATGAACCAGAGGTAGTAAAAGCAAGACACTTACAGGTGCGGATTGAACATTCGACTCATTTTAGGAACATGGTCGTTTTCACAGTCTAGCTCATCATCCCCTTGGTCCATGCTGAGCTTTCTCTTGTTGGGACTGATCGGAGGAGGGCCTGTTCGATGGTTGGTTAGAGCAGAGGACACTGGAAGAGACTGCATTCTGGGCTCACCTCTTAGAGCTGCTTCGCCTGCAGGAGGAAGACAAGTGAGAATGAACATGACAGGGGGAAAAAGAAAAACCAAACAAAACAAACCCCCAAAAAACAACAACAAAAAAGAGAGGTACTACAGCATGCTTTCGAAAACATTCTTGCAGAAATATTTCCCAAACAGTTGTCAGGTCTGCAGAGGCATATTTAACATGGTTGTAAGATAAACAAGGCATCGTAAACCACACTTGAGTGCTTTATGCTGGAATAAACAGTTGAAAAAAGGTAGTATGAGAGGGGTCATCTGACCCCAGATGATCTGAAAGGTTGAGCTAATGCATCTTTCCAACAGCATTTTTATTCAGAAGCATTCCTTCTAACAAACTGCCATTCCAGTCCTGAACTTTCATTACCTCATTCTGCAAAGCACGGCTATTCGCAATGAAATACGCTTTGTTCCTTTTCTTATGGTTGCGGTTATAAATTCCAGGGCTACAGTTCACATGTATGCCAAATATTCAAGATCTAAAACTGAATAAACGTTCAAATTCTCAAATTATTCCTTTTATAAAAAGCTCTCCAAAACAAGCTTGTGTGGTATATAACTCTGCAAGGTAAAAATTAGGGAAAAAATTGGAACTTGCTGATGCAAGTGTTAAGTTTGTCCTTAAATGTCCTCCATACTTTTCAACTATATTTGGAGCAATGAACAAAAGAGCACGCTTCCTCAGCACCAGAATCACAAAATTGCAATTTTAAGAACACAAATTTTCAATTAGGCGGGCTGGTCACAGAGTACTTTGTAGATGATAAATTTTATATAACCCAACACTTATCAGAAAATGCCATTCACAGCATGTGGGAGCTGTGTATAAATAATTCCGGAGAGGACACAAATTAGCTTGCGCATAAACACGTTCACATATCATTACTAAGCATGCATTAAAGTGTGACCACAGTACTTTTACCATTTCAATTAAATGTCTCACTGAATGTATAGCCTAAAGCACAGTGCTGCATTTCACCAGCAGCTGTGGACTTTACTGGAACTCACATCCTTACAGCCACAGGTCATAATTAGGGTTCATAGGGATTTGAAGATGTTAAAACATGCCTGTGGGGCTTCATCGGGGGCTTGGAGAGGAGCTAAATTAACCAGGGTTACCTATTCTGGTAATATCCCTGAAATAGCCACTTTTGCTAGAGTTTAAAATTTGTATTTTTCCTGCACTGCCAGGAGCATTTTGTCTTCTACATGGCCATAATTTCCAGAACTAAAATTAGGATGAAGTTAACTCCATCTACAGCCCTGAGGTACCCGACAATGGAAATCTTTGTGTGCCACCACACATTTTCACATCATCGCCGAGGCAGATGATTTATAAAATGCTGCCCTAATTCCACACACGACAAATACTATTTTGTTGGAAAAAGGAGGAGTGAGGAGAAAACCTCCTGAATGTTTACCAGTAAAAATAAGCATTTTGCCAATTTAGTCGGCATAATATAAACTAGCAAATATACACTGACCTATAATATACCACAAGTCATGATTTCTATTAAAGACTCTGGCACCAAATCTAAATAGGAACTTTCCATCTCAGCTCTAAATAGTAAAAACTGTGCTCTACTGCAGGCGCCCTAAGACAGACATCCAGACCCTCTGCTGTTTGAAACCACCAGAGCGTTAATTGGGAAGCTCTCCCGCAACCACTCGAATGTCACAAGAGCAGCTTTTATCAAAAAGACCTCTCATACGAAAGAATCTGCATAGCAGTAAAATTCCGGCATTTTTCCTTCAGCCTCTATATTTTGCCAGTAGAAACCTCCACCTACGTAGCATTCATATTCTAAACTTTAGGAGTAAACCACATCATACCAGTTTCCCTCGGCAAGGAATCTCTCTTACTTCTATCTTTGAAAAAAAGAAGTTAATACCCATGTCAAAAGATAAAACTTTCATCAGCTAAGGTTCGTGATATTGTCATTCCACGCGTATGCAATCACCCTGCTCTCTGCAGTATCTCAGATCACTTCTGGAGACTCAAACACAAAATTCCATTACAGGAATTACAAATTCCATGGAGGCACCTAACTCCTCCTGACTTCTTCTGAGCAACTCCTGACAGGAACATGGGCAATTTAAATATGCACATAAAGCTAACACTGGTGTTTACAAAAGACAAAAATCTCTAGACATTGTCCCAATTTAGTATGTTAGAAGCTTTTCCTTTTTTGCCAAAACAGTGGCTAGGAGCCTAATACTATACAATTACCTCATTTTCTTTTTTTTTTTTTTTTTCCCTTTTAAACGAATTTGTAAAAATTCATCTTATTACATGTATGGCAACAAGAGCATTTATTTATTAACACCCAGATTGACTAGAAAATCTGGTAAAAATGCCATTGCTACCGTATGTTGGAATTAAAGAAACCCATTTTAAAGAAATGCAGCAAAGAAAGGAATGGCTTCTAATTAAAGCCTGTCGAATTTGGTAATGCATTTTCCTCATTGTCAAGTAACGTGGTCATTACGCGAGGAACACCAAGGCCTTCAGCTACCTTCTGGTATGTTTATCTGCAGCACCACAGAGCCTCTGGGCCAAAATCAATGACATTAAGAAAACTTCTAGCAGGTGGCAGGGGTGGGCAGGTGGGAGCAGCCAGGTTGTCCTCTTGCAGGACAGGTTGGAAGACATGGAGCACCTCCTCATGAGGAGATACAAGCGGCCAGTGCTCAGCATCTTGTACAGCCCATCCTGCCAACGCAAGGCACGCAGAGAACTGCTCCGAACAAAAAGAGTCCAGACAACGGGGTGAGATCAAGAGGAAAAATAACCCTACGTTGTTCCTGGGGATAAATCGCATATTCATAGCCTGTACTTGTACTGCACCGTGAGCTCTCATGTGGCCTCTAAGTTTGATTAGGGCTAAAACTGCTTTTTATTTACACAAAAAGGCGACTTCTTTCCCCACGACTTTCCTCCTTACCGAACTTGAATTTAAACCAGAGAGGGAGAAACCACAGCAGAGTCTGCCACACAAAATGCTGTTTTACTGACTACATTTGTCTCCCCCAACTGACCACACTCCATGGTAACCAGACTAGCATCATCCAGCTGGCAAGACAACACTCTGATAAAACAACTGTGTTTTATAAAACTCCCGAAGTCCAAACTCCAGTCTTCAAAATTCATTACTGTGACGGCTTGTGTCTGCGCTGCAACTGAAAGCAGAGATAGCAAACACATTTATTGTGACTCTCATAATACTTCTCTTTGTTTCAGTAAGCAGCTGGTGTAAGGCACTCCAGATCTGCTGCTTTCAGATAGTTCTACTTACAACTATTCGTACTAGTCTCCTTTTTTTTCTTTTTTATTAAAACTGTTAGGCAACATGATAAAGCGCAGACAAGCTAGACGGCGATAACGACGTGACGTAGTGTCTGCCTATACGGCAGTAGTGCACTCAGTTGACAGAAGTCCATGTAGTCAGCAAGAATGTTCTTTATTTTAACCACTTATGAGCCTAAACTGAAAGTGATTCAAATTAACACATGCAAACTAAATGTTTGTAAAGCCAGCACGGCTCTTTTCAGACAAATACACCACCAGGATAGCTCTCTGTAAACAGCGGACCTTCAACACTGTTTGCATTTCTCTTGCAGTTCAGTCAGCAGTATCTGCGTCCCTACCGAAACGTCTATGCAGTACAAACATCACAACAGCAAAAGTCATGTTTTTACAAGTGTGGATTTGATAGCAAGACACCAGAGAAGTCTTAAAATATGTCTGAGAACTCCAGGAGTTACCAAAGACTGGAAAAAAAAATAGACACTATTTTGGCAGCTTGCTTCCTTCCTCTCTGACCTAGCAACTCAGGATGGGCTGCGCTAAGACATGGCCACCATATCCTATTCCCCCTCCCAATTTCCTCTCTCCTGCTGGCTACTATTAATGCATAAAACCTGAGCATTAATTAAAATCCAGAAATGAAAGGCTTCAACTCTCCAACTTAAGATTGACACAATACAGACCTTAAGACAGATTGAAATAAAACTCCTTGAAAGAGCGTCCCAGCGCTGCCCTTGCCCATTTCACTTTTCTGTTCTGCATCTGACATACGGATTTGTTCACAAGAGTAAATTCCTGACACACTTATTAACTTGGGAGGGGGGATATTTAAAAAAAAAAAAATCATTGTTTGTGGTGTCTGTCAACAGGGTCCTTACCTTTAAGGTCTCGGATTGAATTACCATGACCTCAGGCCACTCAATTAATAAAATCATGGGCACAAGAATTTCACAAACTTTAATTAACATGCATTACATTTTTAATTACCTTTTCCAATACCTCCATGCAGACAAACTCTCACTAGTAAAAGGAGTGGCCTCATGTTCTTAGGGCCAGATATTCCCAGGAATGAACAGTACATGTAGATCTTCAAGAGCAGTTTTCTGTACTGATCCAAGATCAAAATTTAGCCCTCATGACATCTGAAACACTTCCGCTGAAAAGTCAAGACATTCACAAAAGCTGTATGTATGTGAAAAGGATACTATAAAACAAAACCTGTTTTATTTTCTATTCCTATATTCTAGCAATCGTGAGATTAAATTGCAAATAGACCGGAATGAATTTATAAACTATTGCATGTTTTCTTTCACTATCTCAAACACAGAAGTCAGTCTGTGCCAACGTAAATGGGGATAAATGGCATAAAAATTCCAGTTCATGGACAAAAATCACATGATTTGAGATATCACACACCAAGCAGGGAAGTCACCACATATTACTCAATTCAACAAGTCATCAAAACAAGTTATCAAAACAAAAGAATCACAATACAGTACCAAAGAATTAATCTGCAGATGTTGTCAGCTGCCTAGTTTGGGTATTACTTCACAGCATACTGTACATTGTAAGATGATTGATATCCTTGAAATTGTGAAATTCCCCAGAAATTAAATCTATGTAAAATAGTTAGACTACAGACAATCTTAAAAGTATGTAATTTAAGGCAGATTTACTTCACTCGCTTGACCAATGATAATGAATTAATCCATTCAGACTCCTCAGTAGTGAATCTTTGGTTCATGAAAAAAGATAGCCTAAGAAGCAATCATAAATTATACTTATTTACATAATTGCTGAATATTCCTATAACCCCACTCAAACAGACAAAAAAACCCCTTATGCAAAACCAGCATTTTGTACCACTACTTTATTTCTGGATTGCAGTTTCTATAAAAGAGATGATTTGAGCTGAGCTAAATAAGATTTTGTTCTGGGAAGCAGTCTGCCAGACACTGTAAACAAAGTCACAGTAGTCTGTATTTCCTTTGTAGTATATAAAACGGGCCTACCTGCAGAGCATAATAAAACAGCAAACTACAGGAACAACCAAAAAAATAAGTATTAATGAGAACAGCCTAATCATAAAATGCTGCTATGAAATCAGGTCTTGGAAATAGTTTTTATTATAATTGATAGATTTCCTTCAGCAGCCAACTTACTGATTCACTTATCTGACACATATTTTACTGACTTTCTTGTAGGATGACAAAAAGCCCATTTAGTAGAAACCAAAAAAGTCGCATACACATGTACAGAAAAATTGGCAAAAGCCTGCTCTCATCCGTTTACAAAACATATGAAAAGTACTTACTCCTGGAACCAGGCTCTGGCTACCACTGTGCAGAGATAGGTATGCCAGAAAACCCATGGCCAAAACCAAAATACAGTGATTAAATCGACTATTCTGTTCTGGCTCCTCCATCTGACCAGGCCTGCCAATGAGGGACACATTATGCTTGACTTTGCAAGCAAGGACATAAAATAGTGGCCTCTGCGTTCAATCATCTCCACCCACTTTTTTCCTCCTCTTTTGTTCAAAAGACTGCAGAAAGAAAAGAATTTAGGTACAGCGGTATCGCTTGCAGAGTGCAGGCATGCTTGCTTGAGGATCCTTTCAAAAAACACATTATTGTTCATCAGAGCTGAGTAGCACAGGCTAAAGCAGATTTCGACTTAACAGGTCTTGAAAATGCTGTACTACATACAAAACACTAAATTGCGACAGGTGGAAAATGGCAAAATTGCCTCCCCAAACCCAACCGTAACTATTTGCTCCGTCAAATGTACTGTGAAAAACGGACTACATGGTCATATTCTCGCTCACCACATTGTCAAAGCATAGCTGCACAGAACAGCATGTGCGTACTCTCTGTATGGTAAATGGACTTGTATGGATAATTGTTTCAGTTCTACAAAGGGCTGCATAGACACAAGAGAAGTAAAAAGTCGCTGATGACTACTTAAACTATGATTGGAATAAATTATTTTCACTCTGCTAACCAGGTACCAACTGCAAGAATCCTCTTTTAATACATTTTTGGTGTTGAATAAAAAAAAAAAAATGTAAAATTAACTGCAAAAAAGTATCTTGGTAAGTAGGCAAGAAATTGATGGCACGGGAAGAAGAGGAGCAGCAGAAACGCCACAAAGAAAGCAGCATGGAATAAATTTTAACACTCTGGTCTGGCAGGGCTTCTTAATATTTCCTCTGTCAAATTCCAATTTTCACACCTCAACAGTTTTGACTGTGGGGCTGTGTTCAGTTCCAGCAATGAATTCAGGCTTAGGTCTAATTGTAGAGCATAAGACTACTTTATAAATTTGCAGATCTCCCTTTATAGATAATGTCCCGTTTAGCTACCTTTTGCAGCACACGTCCGAGCTGGAAGGCTAAAAAAATGTTCCTTTCTTCTGCTCAGAGTACCTGTACTCATGTAAACTATGGTTAAAAAAAGTAGGATTACAGTTACCTGGCAGAGAAGATTTAAATGCAATCAATGCTAAACTACACTAACCTCCAGATGAATAGCACCCGCCATGTCTACAATACTTGCTAACATCGATGTCAAAAAAAGGATTTCTCTCAGTTCAAGACCGAGGATGGGTTTTTTGCTCAGGAAGCAATGTTGTATCCCAAAGAGCACTCCTTTCTGAGCTGTCCTGCCAGCTCTCCCAGGAAAAAACCCATATCGAACATTTAAAGTCAGTTAAGAGGGACTAAAAATTAGCACAAGCTACCATTTTACGTTTGCTCGATGCATTAGAGGCTCATCCAGAAGGAAGGCAAGCTGTCGCGCTGCGCTGAGCTACCGAGTACGACCCAGCACCGAACGCGGCACGCGGCCCTGCCGAGTCACGCGGGGTCCGGTACGCAAGTGACGACAGGTAGCGGGCTGTCCTACACAGAAACATCGTCACGCGCTTGTCCTGGGCCTCTATACGGTCTATATGAGCTGACGAAGGTACGACCACTGAACTCCTCCACCTAGTTGTACTTCCTACATTGAAGGCTACGGACTACCTTGATTTGGCGCAGAACAGCGTGACCCAGCAAGGGCATTCCGAACAAGGGAGGGGATGAAAGAGAAAGGAAGACAAAGGGAGAAGGATCATTTACGTTTTCTGCAGAAAACAGTGAATTTCAGGATCTTGTATTTGCTTAGAAAACATGACATTAGTATTTGCTGGTCAGCAAAAAGATTTATGATCCATTTAATTCCCCAGCAAAACATACTGCATTGTAAGCACTGTAAGTAGTTCTGGGGTACCCCTACACCATACTCACTGTGCAGTAATACCAGAATTAAGTCATTTAAGTTCCTTCAGCGCTAGGTAATGCGTTCTCCTCCTTGCAGTTGAAATCTCTCAAGATTCTAGGTGAGCGTCTGTGGGCTAGACCCATGAAGAGAGGTGAAGTCCCACCAGTCTTGGTGTCTCAAGACAAGACACTGTCATTTCCACCTTGTAACCTGAGTGGAACGCGTATGGGACACGTACACTTGCGAAAGCGGGAAACAAAGGCCATGCTGACAGGTACAGTAATTCCTAATACAGAAGATGATTCCAGAATAAGTAATTAAAACTACCACCATGCAAAGTTTAAATAATAAATATATCATCAGAACTCAGCTTCCTTTAATTTATTTGCAAAACTATTATACAGCATTCTCTCACATTTCTGATGAGCAGATTTTAAAAGTTGCCAGACAAAAAGATTTACTTTTATCGGTGTGAGAAAGTGATTTCAATAGAATGTAAAAACACTATCAATAAAAAAACCTGTGAATGAAATAGAACTGTAAGTCAACATGTTGAAGACATTGCTTTCCGAAACGATGGTGGTTTCCAGATCTAGGTGTTCTTTCTTTCGTCACCCAGCTAAATGACTTACTGTGTTACATCACAGACAGGAAAGCTGAACCGATCAAAGAGTAGCTTGTCTTTTAGCAGAAACAACCAAAGCTAGAAGACCTGCCATCTATTTCAAAAGAAAATCAAAGTCACAGCAAGGTCACATAGAAAAAAATTGTTAGATTGGGTGCTTGAGCAGTATTCCAACATACTAAATGGCATCTTGTAACTATGTATTTCCATGCAATGGCACAGACAGACAAATAGGAAATTCAATTTGAGTAATTCCTCCTAAGTAGACACAAAACATTTGCTACTCTCCTTCTGGTTTTTGTTTGTTTTTTTTTTTTAACACCGTTTCTGTTCGTGGACAGCAGTGTAGATTCTCAGGTCTGAAACAACACCTTCTGCTCTGATGGCTGACATTTCATGGGTATAATCCTGCAACATAAATTAAACTCTAGACTATTGCACTGGGTAATCAATGTTCCTTGTGTATACGCACAGTCAATATGTTCTAAGACAACAACGCTTAAAACATTAATTTTGAAATGTTTACTTGTAATGGGGTCATATTAAAATCAAACACAACAAATTGTGCACTGCTTCTTTCGTGAGGATTTGAAGCAGAAGATGCTATGCAAAGGTAAAAAAAATATATTCCACCTATTTAAATTGGAGCCTATTTTTAGATACACTGCAAGCTTTTATCATAGTTTACAATAAACATGCCCCAACCACCTTTTCTCATGTTATTCTCCTTTGCTACATGTGGAAAAATTCAGAGCATCAATAAAAATGAGCTTTCTAAAAGAACCACGAAATCTGATATTCCACTTTCCAGCAACATTTCTTTTATTCCCACTTTATTTTTCCCCAAATTCCCTACCTGGAAGGCAGAAGGGCCTCAAGAGAGGCTATAAATGCTGTATTTTTAAAATACAAATACAAAAGCAAATATATTCAAAATGTTAGTAAGAGATATGCGCTCATCGGTGGCTCCCTTCGGAACGGATTTGGAAAAGAGTAGGATCATGGTGTAGACCACCATACTGTGTGCAAGTCCAGCAAAGCTTAGCGTGAAGTTCCCTCGTTGGGTTCCTATTAGTAGCGTACAAGAGACCTCAAAATGGTAATTTTATTAAAGAAAAAAAAGCCATAAAAACCAGAGAAGTCTTGGCTACTGCATTTTCCCCATATGGCATGTGGCCAAGCAGCCCCATACCCGAAGCTGCTGCCACGGGGCAGGAGGAGGTGGGATTGGAGGCAAGCCTTAATCATCACATGCCCATGGACACACAATAGGAGCCGCTGCCGCCTTCATGGCCACCAACATGATCATCTCTTCCTAAACTGAGGTGAAGGAGCGAGTTACATTTGGCCTAATGACATGGGGAAAAATTCCATTTCAGGTTTGCTTTTCTGCCACCTGATTGCAGCCTCTCTGAAAAGGACTCACATACTTAAGGAACACAGAGCCCCTTCAGCCAAACTGGACAGCATATTGAAGACTTTAATCTTCACAGAGCGTCAGAACAATTCCAACCCATCTCCCACAAGGAATCCATTGTAAAGAACAAAATCCCTTTGTCCTTCAAAATGGGCTCCAAAATCCCTTCTACAGCGGGAAAGCAAGACAGCAAGGACAACTGTGCAGGGCAGGCAAGCACTTTGAATCCAACAGCAAACTACACGAGCCATTCAGATGAAAACAAGATAGTCTTTTGATCATGCTATTTACACAGAAAACGAGGAGGACATGTCAGCTTGCCAACTCCTTATTTGCAGGGTTTTCCTGTAACTGACGGCAGTAGGCTGAGATACGACGCAGCCAGTGCCTCAGCCAATAGAAGAGAATGAACTCAAGCTCATCATGAGCACCACAAGGTTGGAGAACATAGATCCTTCAACCCGCTGGCTTTGTATTATTCTGAGACACAACCCTGTAGTCTTCCTCAGATGTTATCACATGTAGTGTTTTAATAACCAAAAACTTGTGAAGGCTTCATCTTCTAGAAAAGCCCAGAGAAAGTGTGGCTCATGACACGGAGAGGAAAGGATGCCATGTAATTTCTCCAGGGGGGCCGATGCTGGTATGAAGAAACGTACATCAAAAATCCCAAATACTACCATTGTTCCTGAAAGGATTGTCTTCCAAAACAGACAGACAAACAGGCACACACCACCACTATGGAAAAAGATACAATTAATTTTGTTCCTCTGACATAGCAGTTTTTAATCTTGAGTTCATGACTTGCGACTAAAATGAGTAATTTTACTGGGGAAAAAAACACCTCGCTATGAAGAGATCCACAGAAAAATCAGAGGTGACCACAGAGTACAAGAGCTTGAAAACCATTGTTCCACTAGAACATTCAGTTGTGAAAAACCTGGTACCAGAGAACATTATTAATTTGTCCTCAAAAGGACTGAAGATACTGGATCTGAATTAATGCTCCTACCCACTCCAATAGTCAGCACTACTACACAGCGACTGAGATTGCTAGAGGTTGTCAGGTTCGGAGCGATAAAAGGGAAGACAACCCCATGGTGCTAAGAGATAGATGGGAGCACTGTCTAAATCATATCTGGACTGTTTACTTCACAAGAAGGAGGGTGGTTTATGGGGCCAAACTGCAGGGTCACTTAAAATAAATGTTCTCTCCAAGGGGAAGCTAAGGCAGTAAAGACAGAGGGAGGGATTGTGTTTGCTACCAAGAAATTACATGCTGCCTGGACAGCCTTTCTCACAGTTCTCTGGGCACCGAGAGCAGGTTTTCCAGAACTCTTGGAAAAGCAAGGAACAAGCAGAAGTTCGTATTTTTGAAGTTATCTTGACAGTCATGGGATTGTAATGGGTGAGCAGGACCAAAGTAACACTCTACTTCTCAAAGACCTTTAATTAGGGCTTTGTCTTCCTCTCCCTACACCTACTAGTCTTTAGCTGAATCTCCCTTTTGATTCACTTCACTCCAGGCTCCTTACTTATTTCGAAGTTGCAGAAGCAGCTCCTTCCTGACAAAACACAGCAAAGACAGGGAAGTGCAGATGGGTCGATAAAACGAAGGTAACAAAAAATGTCAGTTGTATGTCTGTGTCCCACCATTCACATGATACTAGCTTCACAGGATCCAGAAGTTAAATCTCTCACTACATTACTATGATATCACTCCCCAGTTAATTATCTATTAAATCCTTCCCCATTTTACTTGAATGATGTACATCCGAAACGTTGCTGCGGATCGCTACCTTCCATCACACTTTAAAGATGTTCTGCCACGTAATTAAGCAGGCACTCTGTTAAATACCACTGTGAAGTTTTTAATGGAACCAAACAGCCACTTCAGGGGCAGCGAGACACTGTTATTAATTAAAAAGGTTCGGAAGCACTGCTTTAGGTCATAAATGGGTTATCAGCTTGCCTGTTGCCAAGCCGTGCATTGCATGACCACAGTTGGACTGCTATTTAATTGAACTTTCTTAGCCCAACTCATCTTCTGAAGAGAATATAAAATTAATTGCTGGCATCAGCAGGCACACACCTTTTTATGCAACTCAACAGGCCTCAAATATAAAAGAACAGACCCGCAGAGGTCCTGCAGCTCAAATAGGGGAACTTGAAATTCTTCCATCCCACTATCTTTTTGTAAGACCTCATGCCTTGAATCAGCTAAAAAGACTCAACTACTTCCCCCAAATCATCTCAGTCCAGAAGGGGTCTACTATAGATGAGCCACAGTCACAGGAGATTTTAGTCCAAAAGCTCCTGTCCCTCCATGACTACTGAGCAGAAAGCAAGCATCTAGTCCATATAGCATCAGTCCAAGTCTCAAAGATCAGAGTCTTTATCTGTTTAGCTGATGAATTACAATTTTTATTTGCACATCTCAAAACAGGTTTTCATTTCAAAAAACACTTTTCATTTACTAACAGATCACAGTAAGGTTTAGCAGCTATGGCAAAGTTTTACAATCGAGGCACTCTGAATGTTGCTGTCAGCTTTGTCCCTGACTTACATGAATCTAAACAATTATAGCTCTTTTTTCCCCCTCCGTAAATAAGGATAATGTTCACTATTTATTTTGTGGGGGTAGCTAAAAGTTGAATTAACTAGGCTTCTGTGAGGACTAGGATTCTGCAGAGAGGATTAAAAAAAAAAAAAAATATATATACATAAATACAGTACAATGAGTATTAAAGTGTGTGTTATCATACTTGATTCTAAATGGACTCATTGAGAAACACTTGAAACCAAATAGGGTAGTGTTCAATTCACCGTACTACAAGGATAAACTCCGTACAGGCACAGATTAGCTCTTAAGGCAAGCCTAATATACCTCAGAGCAGTTACAGTCTTAGGAATTAGGACTTTTAGGGATTTTTTAAAAGACGACAATTTTTTTTGCTGATGAGCTAAGTTAGATTCGTTTATTATAAAACATTGATAAGAAAAGATCTTTCTAAGACAGAGAAACTAGTAAAGAATCTGTAAACATCATTGCTAATGCTGGAATTCCTATTTCTGACACCTTTGGAAAATAGCTCAGTATGATGCCTACAGCAAGACAAGAGCAAAGTGTTCACCTCTAACTCTAGCCACTGGTTTTGGAGCATTCAGCAGGAAAAGTGTGCACGTCAGCATTCTCCCAGCTGGCTCTGGGAGATTTAATTTACGCCAACCACAGAGTGACTGCGATAGCTCTCCGAGATGCCACAGCATGAAAACTGAAGGGTGGGGGTTAAACAAGCAGCAATGCACACCAGATGTCTGAGGAGGACAGCTAAAAGATCCGGAGCACAAGGAAGCATATTAAAAAAAAAATCCCCTTCAATGCCATAAATATTTATACTAAACCCAAGAAACTGGCCGAGTTCAAACTTGTCCTATATGAATCACACACCCCTTCCCTCAGCTCATCTTCATTTAATCTGTTCTGTATAAAACCACCACAAAGGAGGTGCCATAGTTATGTCAACTTTTTTTTTCCTATATGCTAAGAATACTTTTTGTAGAGCTCCTGCTTTAGAACCGATTACTTTCCAGAGAATATAAACAGAACAATGAAATAGTCTTATTTTACTTGGCTAGCTCTTGTGTGGCATTTACTGGTCTTCCTAGGTAATTTAGATTCATAGAAATACACTTCCTTTTGACTGGACAACTTTGATTTTCTTCATATGGCCATTTAATTACAATTAGCAATGCATCACAGCAAAGACAGCTCCGATTTAGTAGTCTGGAGCCAAGAAACAATAATGTTCTGAAAGTGTCAAAACCTGCTGATTTTACAAATATCTGAATTTATGTTCAGAAGGCGAGACATATTAAACATTAACAACCAAGTAACAACGTTAGAAGTCACAATACCATCTCCAAAGTGCAACCAGAGTGCACTAATGCCATTTTTAAAACAAGTAAATACTCATTCCCAAAAAGTCAACCGCTACACCAACAGATCCTCTTAGCAGCTTTGGTTTTCACTCTTACGCAAAGGATTGCTGGGCTGGGCGCTTCGTAGATGGTAACTACAAAGGCTATTGCCTATCTGCTGTTCTGTGATTTTTGGTTAAAATAAAAAATAATAAATATTTCAGTATCAGCTTATACTCGCATACAGCAGTGCCATTCCTATCCTGGGCAAAAACAAATAGGCTCATTACTAAATCTCTCTTACTTCTAACTACAACCCATGTTTAAAGGCAAAGACCCTATTTCTGCATGCTGAGGAGTAACTATTAAGTCTTGCAAACCGGAGAGGTGTAATGCTGAGTGGTTTCCATGCCTGCCCTGTCAAATGGGTTTCCAGGAAAAACTACTGCTTTTTAAACACAACTGGTTCCAAACTTTTCCTGGGAGAGCAAATATATTTCCTGGAACCCGCTAGCAACGTTTGGAAGAATAGGAGGAAAGTTACACACTACAACGCTTGATTCTCACAGTTGACAAGGAACACTCCAAAATTATGAGGAGTGAAAAAGAACATGTCTTAAAACAATCAAAGATTGACACTTGTAACAACGCGTATCATGAAAAGACAGGAGTGACCTTTTTTTGTGAAGGAACGAAGCTGGCACCTACTGCCGAAGGCATACTTTCTTTCCTCCTCCTATGCCACAGAGGCTGTAACATTCCACTTTATCCCATTAGCTGCCCCATCCATTGTGGGTGATCTTTTCCCCACCTGACATTTTTGGTGGGAAAAGCTGGACTGCACCATGCACTACTATGTTTAACAAGTTCTTCATACTAGCAACGCTGAAGTTAAAAAGCAATGAAAAAAGAAAAGTGTTACTTTATTAAATAATCTGATACCACACAGTGCCATGAAATTTAGGTAAAGGAAACATTCTAAACTCCGTTTCACGCTTTTGTGCCCCACATTCGGATTACTTTTTACCTGACATTTTCAGGTCTTCCATTCCTATTAAAACTAGATATCTAAAGACCTTTGACGAAGACTCACCACCTCACTGAAGTTTCTGGATGACTTTTGTCTTTGCTTAGAACCAATGCTGCGGTGGTCCCAGGAACACCATCACTTCAACTTCACCAAGGTTATACAAGGAAACGCTGCACACAGCTCTTTTCTAACAACTAAAACACTCCAAGCTTGCCTTACCTTCGAATCAATGCCAAACTACTGCTCATGTTAAGAATAAAACTCTTCCTACTCCATCCATCTGTAACATGAGGTTGACAGAGACAACCCTAATTAAGAGCTCAACTGCCTGTTCAAAATTAACCTCGTGCTGGATAATCTGTGGCCTCTCCTTGACTCCCAAGGTACCTGCCAGTACACACCAAGCTACGTGCGCCATTACATCGACTTACAGAGATAGGCATGAGAACCTCAGCTCTTTCTTACCAAAAACAAACAAACAAAAAAGCCGTTAGGTGCAGCACCAAGAGAAATCGGCCTCCAGGGCATTAAAACTGTGCATCGCGGCACTCGTGGTGTGTATGGTAGCGCACCCACAGTCCCGGCACAGTGCTTATACAACAACATCTAGCAGTGCTCTATCACACGGTCAGTTATGCGCCAAAGCGCATGGCTTTGACGGAAAGTCGAGGGAAACAATGACTCTATGTCCAGCAATCGTTCCATGCTGATTTGTAAAGTAATTTTCAGGGAGATGATACAGACTGCACAATGAAGAAAAAATTGGCTGCCTTTAAAAAAGACATTAAAACCAAACACACTCATGATTCCTTAACACTGGAAAAGTATAATACCATTTTTGTAAACACTCCTCCAGAAACTTGTATTCATCCCTACCTCATACTATTATCAGTGAAAAATTATAGGCTCTGTCCTGCTGGATTATTGTTAGTGTAAACAACTTTGCTAAATTGCTTGGCACACTCTCTGCATGCAGCATGTTAAAACTCTGTAGTCTATTCAGCCAAAATCAAATATAAAGACCCATCTGTATTAATCCTCAAGAAGAAATTAATAGAAACTATTTTCATGCAAAGCAGATATTTAAAAAAGGCAAAACCAATACCTATGGATGAACTTTTTCATTCATAATTTCAGATGCCACACAATGAAGACTGTTGTTTAAGCTTTATTTTTTCTCTAACAGTTCTCCATACAATGCAGTGTATTGTTCAAACTCTGGAGCAATTTAAGCTTTTTCAATGTCTCCTAAAATCCCTGGATTTATATCCAAAGAGACCTGGCACTGTAACAAATCTGACTTGTGAGTAACAAGTTACAGCCTTTAAGCAAATTGCTCATTAACACAGAATTGAACTTACTGCTACAAACCTCACTACCTTTTATCTCAGAAAAAATGTGCTGCCTATCTTATCTATTGAAAGTTGTGGGATAACCCACTACTACATTTGTTTTTTTTTAATCTCCTTGTTTGAGTTCTTGGTACAAATGCTGAACTAGCATCAAGGGTGAGGAAAACAACAGATCTCCAGGGAAAAAAAAAATGCTTAAGGATGACCTAAATCTATCTTGCCTTTGATGAATGAGGAAAATAAACTGAATTTTGATGTCAGTGCTGAAAAGGATATTCCCAACTTCGTGCTAGGAGGAAATGAGTACGAAAAGCCCAACTGTGAAGTTGGAGCTCTTCGTTTTTTCCTGAAGAGAAAAGACATTGAAAAAGCAAAACCCACAGAACGTTCTACAAATGGGGAACATTCCGTAGGTGCATCTTAATTTACATGACTTTGAACAGAAATTTTACACTGCATTACAAGTAAGAACACCTAATTTACCATGAAGGAGATTTTTATCCCATTTATTATTCCACTAATTCTTAATAGAAGAATAGTGTTAAAGTCATTTGATATCTTTAGAAATGAAACCAAACTTTGGAGTTAATAGGAGAAACTGATGTTACAAACCCAGAGTAAAATGCAAGGTCAGCAAAGAAAACTGATGGAAACTGTTCTTCAGAACTTAAGAAAACATGTTATATTTCATTAAAAAGCAAATGAAGTTAGCAGAATCTGTGTCAGGCTCCTCCCTTGATATCAAACGTCTAACCTGGCCTTTCTGGGAAGATACACATATGTTCAAAATGCCTCACGGTGGCCCAAGAAGATATATAGGCGTGCGAGCGCAGTGCTGCGGCCAGCTAACGTTCATTGTTACAGGAAGTCCGTGAAATAATTATGTAATGTGCCACTAACTAATGTAAGCTGTCCTGAAACCAAAAAGGGGTGTTTTTCTAGAAATCTGGATCCAATTTTCTTCATTAAAAAAAGCCAGTCTTCTGGACTGTCCAGAGAACTCCATATAACTATTTTGAGTGCTCCAAGTCTCATAACATGCCTGGGGGATTTCTTAGCATCTTATTGCATTTCTTTATACCTTTCCCAGCACGGCAGTTCAAGCCTTGAGAATGCAGCAATAACACAAAGCATTTGAACACGGGAGGGAGAGGGAGGCGGGCAGAAATCTGCCTTCCAACACACAACCATCTGTGCGCTCCCTCAGATAAACAACACAACCGAAACAGATCTTCTGCTCGGAGACTGCACCTTCTCATACATGCTCTGGGTGAAACGAGGAGCCAAAACTTGCTGGACTGCCCCTGCGCTAGTCAAGGAGCAGGATCACCGGCCATTTGTTTTGTTTAACCCTGAGCCCTCCTGCCATTACCTCACACACAAGGCTCTCGGAGGAAGAATATTCAGCTCAAGTTAAGTGAGTTTCCATTGCAAAACAAGATGCAGATGTTCTACCTCTGAATACATGCCCGGACCAAGTGCTTGTCATTTGATAGGAAGCACTGGGAATGCCAGGCTGGTACAGAATGGTCCTGCTTCATGGCCTTTGCACCTCAGCGAGGACGACAGTCTCCCAAGAGTTTTCTGAGGTCTCTGAGCTCATTAGGAAGAAAACAATGATAAGAAAGCACTACTCATTAAACTGGCCATTGTTCGTCACTGGCAGCAAATGTTTACTAGGATGAGATCAGATGTATTCATGCTAACAATCAGCATCCAGATGCCGAGTCAACAATTCTCTTAATTATTTCTTCTTTCCTTTCTTATTGCACCAAATATATTACAATAAATTGCTCGAAATGGTTGATCGTTGCTAATATAACTGTCACTTTCCCATTGGCAAACACTAGACATTCTCATTTGAATGATTTACAAATTTTCTTTCACCAGAGGGGGAGCCAAAACTCAAACATTCTCTTTTATGCAACTTGCTAAAAACCCACCGTGTTGTTAAAATTAAGATTTTCATCCAAAAGCATCAGAGTTGAGATTATCATGGGGCATCATGAGGAGCTCAAAGCTAGTAATAATATTAAGAAAACACTCAAAAGGGCACAAATTACCAGTATAAAACAAACAACACTAAGGAAAGGAAATGGCTTTATTCTGCAGCTCAAAGTTATGGACCCCCATTCAAAAACCCTCTCACCTCATCGCTGGTTATAATGCTTTTGCTGGCTGTGGCTGTCTTAATTATGTGAGTACGCAGAACCTTCCATCACATTACAGAATCACAGAAGTGTTGAGGCTAGAAGGCACCTCTGGAGATCATCTAGTCCAAACCTTCTGCTCAAAACCAGGCTCAACTAGTGCAGGTTGCTCAGGGCTGTGTCCAGTCGGGTTTTGAGTATCTCCACAACATGGAGACTGCACAACCTCTCGGGGCAGCCTGTGCCAGTGTTAGGCCATCCTCACAGTAAAAATAATAAAAAAAAATTTTCTTATGTTCTAGAAAACAGTCAACTTCAGTTAAGGTTCCATACTACAAAGCGGTCAGCTAAATCTGCAACACAGCACTACTTCTTAATGGTTAATGGCAGAACTTCTAGACCTCCCATTTCCCCCCCAACCTCAACAAAAGGACATTTTTCTGTCCGTGAAGCAGATCCCACCATATTAGTCGCCATTCTACTTTCTTCCCCAGACCACCACTGAGTAAGCCAAAATCAGAAATACGGTTCATGAACTAACCAGCACTCCGTCGATAAATGTTCCCATACTCACTGGAGCGTGATCATGAATGACACTACTTAGGAGCAGAATGAGATTAAGACAAAGCTGAGGTTTCCTGCACCTACCAGTCAAGGAAGACTAACCAAGTGCTGGCGTTAACTCAGTAGCCTGAAGGTTGCAGATAACAAATTGCTCTCTCTAACTCTTGCTGGGCAAGAAAAAGCAGGACTCGTCTTGGGATGCAAATTATATTCTTCTACTCCATGTTGAACTAAAGGGCTGCCAAATGCACATGATGGAAGGACCTTTCCTATTTCTTGTGTACCAATACATCTCTCATCCATAAGCTGCAGCTACAAATCAATGGCACATAGTTCCAGTAGCTTGTGCCAGAGGTGAAAGATTAAAACCGCTAGTGAACCTCATAAAATGATAATGACACATTTCACCAGCATCCCAATTATCTCAATGAGCAAAAGCCAGTGTTTCAAGAGAGATTCTAAAGGAATATGGAACCCATCTCATTTGTTTCCTGTGGCATAGGTCCATAGTTCTTTCCTCTGAAATTACAAACCTACTTTCACATCATACAATGCATTTATACCTTATCCTAACATCTGCAAAAGTACTTTTAGGGAAGGCATCTATTTATAAGTAGTTCAAGTATGACCTTCAATAAATCCTAATTAATTGAGTTTGAAAGGGCACTTTGTTGTCAATATAGCTACTACCACAGCAGTGTCTTTGAAAAGACAAGATCCATCATTGCTGACACAACTCACAAAATAAATACTATTGCAGAGGCAAGGAAGATCTGTAGGCATCTCTGAAACACCCTTTGAGTTCAGTGCAGATGTTGCCAGTGTTTATACTTTTTAAACCACTGAGATATAAACACCTCACTATAAACACCACTGAAGTTTTGCTTTTCTTTTCTTCATTTTGGGTGTGTTTATTTTAGTGTTAAAAACGTTAACTTCCATAATAAGGAAATAGCAACAGATGTTTAAATTAAACAAAGACTGCTATAGTAGAGTGTATTCCTTAAGCTGTTATTTTGCCTTTGAACTATTAAAGCTAAGACCTGGTTAAATAACAATTATTGGAGAAGAGGGTGGTGGAAAAAAAGGGCTGGAAAGAATCTTCCATAGATATTAGGTATAATTATAATGAATTGAACTAATGAGCCAAAACTACAGTTTTTCTGCCTGAGTCAACAAAACACTCAGGAACGCATACCACGTAAGTAGAATTTTATGCAAAACTTCATGGTCTTCATCAGAAGTTGTCAATTGCTTCCAAATAAAGCACTGGTTACTACAGAGAGCAATGAAAAAGTTAAAGGATTCCGCAAGTTGTTCTTCCCCCCACCCTCTGTGGTTTTTTTTTTTTTAAACTATTTTTCTTGCTGTAATGAAGAAAGCACAGGATAAGAAAGAGCTTGAAAATTCAACCCTACTGAATCCCAGCTTTGTATTATTTCAGTACTGATGGGCAAGCTCAATCTTGTGTAAAAGAGCTTTATTCAAGCAAACATGTACATATTTGTGCAGGAAAGAAAAAGAAAAATAAAAGAAAAAAAAAAAAAGAGATATTAACAGTTCTGCAGGGAGCCTCTCCACTTCCCAAAGGAAAGAAATGTGGCCATGCTGATTTAATGATAGAAAAGATGGTATTTTCCAAAGTGAGGTTCAGCTCCATGTCTTCTGGCCTGGTCCTTTTCTGAAGAGCATGGATAGCTAGCTCCTAGTCCTATGTATACTCCTTTCTTCCCTGACAACTACAGCAAGTTTATTTTCCAAATGAACATGGAAAATGTTCTTGCTGAATCAGAAGAAAGATTTCTGCAATGCTTGTGTGTGGCTACAGCAAAAACAGTTCTAGTGCCAAGCTGAATTAGCTCAGTGGTGCCTTTCTTTCCAGTCAAAGCCAAGCCATAACCACTTCTTCAAACTGCACGTAGATAACACTCCACTAGATTAAGAAACTTGATTTTGCCCCATTACTTCAAGCAACTTCCAAACAGGACTATTAATGCTCACAATATGAGCAGCAAACGCCAGCCCACATTAGCTGAAGACGACACACGTAAAATTCAGAGTCCCGCAAAGAGGAAAAGAAACCCTATGTTTTCCAGCGAGTTGGGTAATTCTTTCCCCAGCGTGGGGTGGTTGTGTGGAAGGAGGGGTGTGCAAGCCAAACAACGGGCCGCTCCGTGCCACCGCCAGCGCCGTGGCCCTGCCGTGAAACCCGGGGCAGGACTGCCCAGCCGCTGCGGAGAACGCCTCAAGCCTCGCTGTCTGAAGACGTCTTTTGTGTCCAGAAGTGGCAATGCCCAACTGCTAGGCTGGGTCTCAAGTAGAAACGGACACGCTAACTCTCACGCCCATCTTACGAACGACTTCTTTTGCAGCTGCAGAAATTACGAACAAAAACTCCTGCCCTCCGCGAGAGCAACACGGTCCTTTAAACTAATCTTCCCACTGTTATCTTTAAGAAAAAATAAAATCAACACTAAAAATGCTCTTTGTAAAAAAGAGCAGAAAAATTAAAAGGAAAAAAAAAAAATCCCTCCCTCAAACAAAGCCTTAACAACAACAGAGTGCAAGGTATCTCACAACCAACAGTACAGATTTCCTCTCAAGAGGAAGAATTCCTGCTTACAAACAACAGAAAACACACCCGACAAAAAGACGCTTCATGAAATGAAACCATTACCTTCGTAGCACAGAATGCCGATATTGTTGTTCATCTTGTCCAAGTATTGGTAGTTCAACAGGTCCATCTTCATAAATAGCATTTATCGGGCTAGCAAAAAAGACCAGCTTGTTTGCTTTCGCCCAGGTTGAGGGAGAAGGAAGCCAGGCGAACGGTGCCGAGTGTGCTCCCGGCTTCCTAAACTTTGCTAGCACAAGGCCCAGCCTTCAGCTAATCAAAACAAAGTATATTAAAGGAAAGTCGGAGGGATTAAAACACACACACACTCTCCCTTCCAAACTTCTGAAAACTAAAGTATACTGTGTCCTTCAATGCAAAGACAACTGTCTAAAAAACTTTTCAAATCTTTTTCCAATTAAAAAATGACCAAACCGAACCAAAAACAAAACAAAACAAAAAAAAAAACACGGAGGGGGGGGAGGGGGGAAAGCAAGCAAGCAGAAACAGGGGAAATTTCCTGGGACAAAGACACGCTCGTCCTGCTCACAGCCCGCTGCAAGTTCACTGCGCTGACATGCAGGCTATGCCTGGTATGACTCCTATGTAAACCAGCTTCCTCTCGCTAGCAGGCGGGGCGGACTGCGCCTGCGCCCTGAATCCCCGGAGCGCCTCAAATGTCAGGGATATTTTCTGCACAAGATCAGGCTCTAAATGCACCGAGTGTTTGAAAGAAAGAGGCGGCGGGCCTGCGCCGAAGGGGCCTGCGCCGAAGGGGCCATGGCGGAGGCGCGCCTGACGGGAGGAGGAGGAGGAGGAGGAAGGAGGGAAGCAGGGGCAGCCTGGGGAGCAGAGGGGCCTCCCCTGGAGAGGGGGCCGGAGCAGACCCGGGCCCTCTGCAAGCACTCCAGAGCAACTGCTTCATCGGGCTGCTGAGCGGGAGAACCAAGCTAAATCCATCTGTTTAAAATTAATTCTTTCTCTTAAACCTTTACTTAACTTCCCAGCCAGGCCTCAGACAAATCCCGATACTGCTGCGGTGAAAAATAATGCGATTTTACAGTCACGGAACAGGACAGCGGCTCTGGTGCGACAAAGACAATTAAAAGTAACGACACGAGGTAGCGCAGGCATAGCTGTACGCACAGACCCGCGCGCGCCGCTGCGGGTCAGGACACCCTTACAGTCGGGTTTTTCAGAGGCTACCAGCCCTGCGCTCTGGCCTTTCAACGGCCGTTAAAGCTCCGGTTCAGACGACACAAGTGATGGAGATTTTTACGGCCGCGGCTCTCGTCTCAGGATGTGGTCAGCCCTTCTGCAGGCCCAGCCTCCACGACGACGACTCCGGCTGCTTATACAGATGTGCGCGACTCACGGTAAGAGGGCAGAACATCTGTATGGCTCGCGTTCCCTGCGGCTGATCAGCACCTCAAGTCCGATTTGAGAGAAAAAGAGAAATAAACACCGGGGAAGCTTGGGCTGAGGCGAACAAACGAACGAAAAAGCTAACGGGAGTCCTAGTCTTCCCTCTGCCTCCCTCGGCCCGTGGAACATCACTCATCCCTGCCTTCCCGGGATGGAGAGTTTTAAGCGTAGACGCAAGAGCGTGCAGTCAGGGAGAATGAACGACAAACTTTGCTTTCCACGTTGAGAATTTCTCCCTTCTTGTTAGAGAAGGGGAAGATTTAACATTACAGAGGCAACTCATGGAGTGACATTTTGAAAAATACTGCTTGAACGCTCTGGACATTCCAGTAATACCCAGCCTACTGAAAATACCGGAGACCAGGTAATTTGAAGTTACTACTCGTAAAGAGGGATAAGACATTTATCTCCAAGGAAGATTCCCTACAACCCAAATAAGGTTTCTGCTCACTTCAGATACAAAAAGTAGCCCTGTGCCTTACCTACCTATGCGCTTCGGTTGACGGAGAACGCCCGCTAACAGTGCTGACCTCAATACAGCAGGAAACAAATCACCTGAAAGGAATTCTGCATTGCTGGGACGATGAAGGTCAAGAAGCATTTATCGATTATTTACATGCAAAAAGAGTACTCTCCTAACTGGAAGCACCATTAATCTCTAAGAATTTAACATGGTGTAAAAATGTATGGGTCCTTAACGCTGAGCTAACAGTACCTTTCTCGAACGGTACCTAATAAAAAGGTTGCAGTTGGATTTTTGCCTGGCAGCATTTGTTACCACAAAACTTGCAACCACACACCTCCAGAGCAAGGTAGTGCATGGCATTTTCCAGAAAGAGAAGTGTTTTTAATAAAGAGAAGAACGTTACGATTTTTAAGCTGGGGAAATTGAAGTTTTACGTAGCTTCAGTGCTTCAGATTAAACCAGCCACTTAATAAAGGCATCAAGAGGAGTCTTAGTTCTTTAAGATGCAAACTGCGATAAAAATCCATATCAACAACTTATAACAAAAGAGAGGCACGTTTCTTCACCATGAAATGCAAGTTTCTTACATAAGTAAGCCAAAGCTTTTGGGGAAAATATTTCTGATATGTACGGTTTTTAGTACAGAGAGCATCCATAAATTTACATTACCACAACACATTTTGTGGATGCCTGGGAAGAATAAGAAGAGATAAGTATTTAATTTTTCCTACTTAAACTACTTAAATTTTTGCACAAAGTGCAGGTGATGAGGAAGAAAAGAAAGCAATATTCTAAACTTCTTTAGAGTAGTGGTCTGCAAGACAGGGTTTGCCCGTAATGTGTCAGCTACACAAGGGCATTATAGGTCGAAGTCCAGTATCAATTCCTCTCTATATTCAAAAGATACATGTTTCTTCAAGTTGTTTGGAAAAGCAAGGTTTGGTATTGCCTACAAATCACTGACTGCTCAGTATTGCTGTCCAGACACTAATAAAGAAGTTAAGTCTTCTTTATTAGACCAGTAGTCACTGGCCTACAGGTTTTTAGGCAGTAATGATCACTTTTTGTGTGAATGGCTTTCAGTAGTACAGCGTGAACAATGATTAACACTTGTCAAATGTTGCGTAATGAACAACTTAGATGCTTCACTTTAAATAGTAATAAACTGGTACCAAACACTGGGAGCTTTATGAATTTCTAAATCAAAATACCAATACTGCAAGTAAGGCAATGTCTAGTGAAAGAATAAGGCAAAAAAAAAAACCAAAAACCAATATAAATGAATCTCAAGCATTCTAAAAACAGAATCCATTCATAGGAAACCTTTCTTTGAAAGAAAACAGCTCAAAATCCAGCAGACATTAACCTTAAATACACACAGGGTCACTGTAAAGCACTCTGTTCTTGACAGCAAAGAATGCCCCACTGCTTGATTCAGACTGCTGTTTGTCAAACACTTCACCAGTTGGAGATACCTTCCACTGAACTGAAATCACTAGTCAATGCATCAGCGGGGTAGGTGCAACACACACAGAAAACCAAGCTGCTAACATCACCTCAGGACCTTTGTTACTGTGTTCTGTTCTCCTACGCATTAGTAGCTGCTAACACAATTACGTGCTGTAGTAACTCTGCTTCCTGTTAGCTACAGTACTTCCTATAGGATTGCATGCGTTTTCTTCTGTAATGCGGGTAAATACCCGTATCTCTATATAAAAATAAAACACTGGCACTTCTAACACAACAGCATCCCCTAGAGGTAACTGAAAAGCTGTGTGTGTCTTTCCGAATGGCCCTGGAACTTCACATCAAAGTACAGTAGATTTGACTCTAATTAGCCCACAGCGCAGATGAGATAGTTCAACCTCTTAGTGATCTTCGGATTCACTTTAATATGGAAAAGCAAATTCAGTATTCACACAAGAAATGTCTAGCACAGAAGTATTCTGAGGCAAGGAAAGCAATTGAGAAGAAAAAAAAAGGGGGGGAGTTCTAATGAGTGGGTAAATCACCCTTGTCAAAACCAGGAGGCTGAATACGTATTTTGACAGCTAGTCCCTGCATTAGGGTGGCGTTTTGACACGATTTCTGTCTTGTCACACTAAGAAGATTCTCACACTAAGAAAATGCCAAAGCTCTCCCTGTCGGAGAACGCAGCGGCATGCTTATGGAGGTAGCGCGAAGCAACCGGTGCAGCGGGCTCAAGCATCTACCATCTACGCTCCGTGTGCTTCCTCTGCGCCGGCTTACGTCTGGTCAGATGGACCAAGGTCCCTTGGCAGCTGGAGCACCCTTGCGGCACTTCTACCAGCTTCTTTTTGTCCGAACAGAATCTAATTGATGGCTGAGACCAGCCTGTGATGGAGGCCAAAGAAGGGCCATCAGGAGATTCACTCTGAAAGCAAACATCTGCCCCAACGAAAGCGCTGATGCGGCTGTACCAATGGCTGATGAGAAGAACAGAACATTTTTCAGATGTGAAACAAGCCTGAGAGACTTACCTTTTCAAAGTTACAGTGCACGTTATGAACGTAGTACATTCTTGTGTCACTGCTTCCTAAATGCTGATAGAACTTTTCCACTATAAAAACACACAGTCCTGGCGTATTTCAGGAATAATAGGACCTAATATTAAAAAAACCCACAAAACCCAAAACAAAAAACAAAACACCTTACAATTGTGTATTGTTTGTTTACCTGAATTTTTGTAGGAAAAAAATGGCGATGCCTTAATATACCAGGTCCATACTATCAGATTTGACAGTAAGAGTTTACATGGTTTTTACAGCACTTAAACATGTATCGAGCTGCTTTAGAACAAACGTTTTGAAGGCAGCTGCCCTGGAGCACTCCTTTCTGCCCTCCTCTGCCGGCCCCAACCCTGCCAGTCCTCTGCTTCCCCGCGTCTCTCCTTACTCTCTTTTCTCCCATGCCTGACGCTGCTGCAGGCAGTAGCGCTGAAAGAGCCAGAGAAAACGGTTTTGGAGCAGTTTTACAAGCTTGGTCTACACTCCGTGCCACACAACGTCTTTCAGTGGGAAAATGCACGACACTGGCTGAAAAAATCATGGTGGTGCGAGCCATTCACTTGGGACACAACTGAAACTTCACTCTTGATGATCAGCAGCAAAGTGGAACTAGTTCTACAGCGACCAGTTTTGCAACGGAGAGAAAAAAAATACAGTCTTTATAGAGGTGAGACACACTCTGATGTAAAACATCATACAGTATTGCTCAGTATAATCCCATTTTTGAATGGACAAAACCAACAACAACAAAAAAAAGCTGTTACAGCTCCTGAGGTCAGACAGACATGTATGATATACCACCTATTAGCCGATACCTCAAGATGCTCCAAGAAGTAGGTGGAGGAATAAAGCAAGAGTCCTTAGATGCAAGTTTTACCTTTTTTCTTTAACCAGAAAAAGAGCAAATTTTAGTTAATAGCTGCTAGGTGGCGATGTGCCTGAAGGAAAAATACTGCTTTTCCTTTTCCGCACACTCAACTGCAGAGCTGCTGCACTCAGCACCTAGGTTTTTATTATTTCGGTTAGAATACATTTCACAGAAAAAAAAGTAGACAAAAATTCTCATTTTTGATGGCAAGATGGGATGCAAGGTGGGATGTTTGCTTTTAAATACATTCAGATATGATAAGGAAATACAGTTAAAATGTTTTAAACATGCAGGAAGTTCAGAGATGCATGATAAGGAAAATGACATTTAAAGTGTCTTGCCAACAGCTATCTCAACAGCTGTGCCTCTGAGATCCACACAGAATAATACATAACTGAACTCTTCGCTCAGTATGAGTACCAACTTTCTATACTTTTTACGAAGCGTTAAGTAACGATGGTTGCACCAGTGAACAGAAGATATCAAACCATACATTCTTCCAGACCACTTTTTTTTTAAAAAACATGAAGGTACATTGCAAATAGGTTTTAAACACATCAAACTATCTTCTCCCTTTCACAGCCTGAAAATAAAGAAGAGAAAAAGAAAAAAGCCCCACCAGGCAGACCTCTGAACTAAAGCCTGTGCACACCTTCTTGTTTTATCTGTCCTTTACTAGCTAAAGGTTTCAACAATATGCCAGACATTATAGAAAACAAAAGATGTTTTTGTTACTGTCAGCGGACTTGCTTGAGACTGAAATATTAGACTTACGTCCAATATTAAGTTGTAGCAAAATAATTTATATATTCTCTTTCGTTCTTGTCATACCCTAACTTACGCAACCCTGCTTAAAAACCAAACATAGTAGTATCTAGTAAGGAAAGATGTTATGAGTGTGCATGTGTACTTAAGTGCATCCACACTCATGAACCGCAAGGTAACTCAAGTTACGAAGCTGGAGGCCCAAGCCAGCAGGCATCCTGGTTTCACTTCCCCACTGGCCTCATGAAGAGACAACTGCCAAGGAAACCAAAAATATAGTGAAGCCCAAGACTATCTAGAGTTGCAAGTTCTTCTAGGACCCAGGAATGGATGATAATGGCTTGTCTGGGCTGGGAGCCGGATTTTGGGGGGTTTTAAAATAAAATAAAAAAAAAATTTAGCTGTACTGCAGTTCTTATTCTGTATTACTCACTTTCTGAAGACACAGAGATTTTTAAAAGTGTATCACTGTAAATGTGAACTAAAAAAATCAGATAACTTATTTGTAAATATTTAGCACTTTAGAACCAGCCATTTCGTATCAGATCAAAACACTCTAAGACATTTAACAACTCAAAAAGCTTTTGGTTAATTAAAGCCTGTCCTCATCAGCAAGAACCCTCTCCCCCTGTTTTCCAGTTTTCCCTCCATCGCCTCCCATCAGCTATTTGTCTCCCACGCCAAACTAAGCGGCCCCTTCTGTTGTACCATAGACCGTTTTCACGAAGGATGCGAGGACAGAAAAGACAGGGACAAAGGCAGGGCACAGACGAGCCTTCGCTGCAGCTCTCCCTTGCTTTTGGTGGTTTGTTGGGGTTTTTTCGACAATAGCCACATTTAGCTCTCTGGGTCAAAATATAAAATGGGCGCAGATAGATGATATGTCTATCAGTGTATGAAGCCTCGTCTCCGGAAAGCAGCAGCCGGCAATTTAGGAAGCAGCTCACTTCGCTTCCGTCAGTTGGATCACGCTGACCCAGGACTTGAGCTACGGCCTTGGATTACCTTCTGTTCTCTTACTGTGGGCACAAAAGCTGTAACTCCCACTTGTTTCAAAGGCCAAGGTGTTTTCAAAAGCTTTGTAACAAATGGTGAGCAGGAGCACGCAGAGCACCCGTTCTGCTGATCTTTCTAAAGCGAAATAACTATTTCACAATCGCCAAAGACTGCCGGGCGGCGGAGGCAACGAGGCAGGCGATCTCTTCCAAGTTCTACGAAGTGAAATACAAATGAGAGAAGTGTTCAATAGCACCCGATGTTACCTGGACCTCATTCTTTGACTGCTTACTCAAACTGAACAGCAGGCTAGGAAGATCAGGTTTACCAAGAATATTTTTCATTTCTCAGTAGTACCTTGCAATTCAGTGTTTGCTGCTGTTTTTCTCTTTTTATTCTTTTAAGCTGAGGTAAGAACGCTTTAAAAATGCAGCTAGAATACATAACAGATACATCTGGTTTATCTAGGTTGAAAAATTGTTATTTGCTAATTAAAATCTTGATAATCTTTCCTGTTATTTGCATGCTAATTTAAATTTCTGAAGGGTTGATGATAATCACAAACATAATTTATCCTGAACTACAGAGAGTCTCAAACACGATCAGAGCCTCCAAAAGCAAACAGTGAAGCGTTAACTTCGCCATGACCTAATATTGTGTCAACAGGGCAAAGAAAATACTTCATACTTTTTCAATATATGAGAAGGAAAAAAAAGGGGGGGGGGGAGAAAGAGTGTATTAAAAGAAAAAAAGCCACTTTATGTCAGCTTGATGTTCAGCCATCTAAGACACTTTTTACTTACAAAAGTTAGGAGCCAGACCATGTTTAGAGGCTAGATTTCAAAATTACTGTGCATATCCCTCAGCTTTGGGAAGAAGTAAATCCAGTTTCAAGAAACCACTAATTACAGGGTTCAGAAATAAAGCAAAGAGCTCCAAGATTGCTAAAGTCTTTGAAAAGATTTCCCCCTTATAGCTAGCTTGGCGAGACATAAAATATACTCACAGGGCCTAATTCAACTTAGATGTCAACATATGTAAATCTACTTAAGTGTGTGGAGTTGACCTTGCTTGCACAAAGACTCAATATTAGAGGCAACACAGGTAACAACCTTACAAATGAGATAAAACCATGAATCCCAACGCTATCTTGTGAAGAACCATGCAATAAAAGCAATTACAACTTTTGTTACAAAAGAAATTAATTTAGGCTTTTAAACATTAAAGTAATTACTTATCCTAAACGTTAGGATGAAAATGTTAACAAGTACCTATTATAGAACCCAATCATATAACTTGCAACCTACTCCTTCATTAAATTAAAATGAAATTTCATTCAAGTTCTAAGACTAGTCTTTCCCAATTGAGGGTCTTGTTCTCTACTATTTAAAAAGTATTTGACCTTAATAAATTATTTTACCACACACACACACACACGCAAAACCCCCTAGACACACACGCACTTAATCGCAAAGCGTAGTGCTCACAAAAAACACAGTCACCCAGAGAACAGCGCCTTGGCTCGAGATGCTGATGGACCTACTGGCCTCTGGATCGAGTAGAAGAAAGCAAGAAAAAAGAACCACCACATTCAGCTACCAAAGCGTTGCCCTTGCATTGTTTAAAGTAGTAATACAAGAAAGAACATGTTTTAACTGCATAGATACACACACATATACATGTGCATGTGTGTAGTATTAGGTAACACATGTGGAATGTTAAAAATTGTATTAATTCCAGTAGCTACCACAGAGAGTGCCCTCGCTGCCCGTGAGTACAAACATACAGGACTCGGAAGTAGAGAAATAACACCCCCTGCAGACCCTTTACAAGGGAGAACCTTTCAAAAGTGGTCAGCACTCCCTGTCCCAAAATGCAGACATCGGCCTCAAAAGCTCATGCTCTCAAGCCTTGACAAGTACTGACAGTGAATGCTGTGACGCTACTAGGAAGCTGAAAGCCTACTTTTTCCAGTGAAACGAAGTTATAATTTCCAATTCTACAGGTGCACAAGGTAACATGCTTTTCCTTCCAGAAAGGACATTTTTAGTCTCAAAATCAAACCTAGAGACTGCTGAAAATACTCCATCAAAACTAGTTTTCAACAGAGACTGTGCTTTTGCTTTTTTCCCACCCCAAAAATGGAAACAAGAAGGTTTAAATATTTTTTTCCACTTCAATTTCATTTAAAAAGACACATATTTTAACTGTTATTAACTTCCAGCTTTCTGACAAAACAGCAAAGTCTTGGGAATTACACTCACGTGTATTTCACATCTCTTCCCCTCTCTGCACCGTTGGCACTAGCCTTCTTTTCTTAGGGAACGATCACTCACCATCTTTAACAGAAGAGACCATTGCACAGCATGGAAAGTGTAACAGCAACATGGGGCTTCCAAACTACAAGACTAAAAATGGCATTTTAAAACCAAATGGTAGTTTTTGATCTACCATAAAGAAGTCAAAATGACAAATGCTGCCCATGCCACAGATTTTACCCCACGCTATGTGGAATCACAGACAAATGCTGCAGTAATTTGAGAGTGAACACTACCAGAGCACAAAGCTTTGCCATTTTTTAATCACTTGCTTGTTTTTAATCCAGTTTTCAGGGAAAACATTTGTTATACGGCCATACCTCCCGTCACTCTCCTTACTCCACACTCTGAAATAGCGGGCAAATTTCAATCATTGAAGCCGGAGTCCTCAAAGATAACTGCACTCCTGTCCTTTCTCTGCAAACAGTTGGCAGGGAGAGAAGACTGACCACAGTTAATGTCACCCCTCGGGGAAAAGCAAGAAGAACTCAACTGCTGTCCGTTCTGTTTGGTGGCAGCTGGCTGGGTGACACTGCCACAGTTCAGTAGGAGGGAGGGTCAGCAGGAACAGGCATGCTAACCCCGATTACTGAGGAGGGAAAACAGAGGTAGAGGGGAAAGGATCAGAACTACCAGATTTTTAACAACAAAGAAGGACTCGGGCATGCAGACACATGGGCACATGTCACATCTTTTCCCAAGACTCATATCTACCACGCCATCAATTCCTGACATTCAATGCTGCCCAAACAAGACAAATATTCTCAACGTCTCCAAAATTTCCTCAGCCTTTTAAAGTGTTTCCCATCTTAACATCCCCTTTCACTTACCTACAAGCTTCTCTCTCTCCTTCCAACAATCTCAACACCCTTACTCAAGAGACGTTCTCCAACTGCCCTAAATTCCATCCCTCTCTTCCTCAAGCTCAACTTACTGGTCCCTCCAGAGCCTCCCATCCTCTCTCACACCACAACTTCCCCACCCTTCCCAATCAAAAGTGTAATATTTCATAATCCAGGCCTTAAAATTCACTTTGACTTTTCACTTCTACAGCAGCTGCAGCTGCCAGGCTTCTCTCGTTCTGGGTGCTACCACCCCTGTAGCAACAGGACGGGCCTAAGCACACACAATATCAAAAGATACACAATTCCAAAAATAAAATGGCAGATCACGCTTTCACCTTTATACCTCCTTATCCCTCTCTGTCTTGGTCCCTTGCCTCTTACCTCTTATTTCCTTTCTCTGAACTGCAGGTCCTCTCAGCTAAAGCAATAGGGACTCAAGATAAGCACGTTTGCTTCTGCTAACTTGGCTATATACCATCGTCTTTCCAAAATGCTGGAAAAAAGCAGAGTCATCCTAGAGTCTACACACTCCTCCTTCAAGAGGAAAGCGTAAAGAAAAAAAGCCATTATTTTGTGACAGGACTGGTGGCTAAAGAGGAAGGGGTCCTAACAGTCCCAGCATCTCCTTCTGGTAAAAACTCCATTGTAGATAAAATTCCCCTATAGACAGATCCCAAGTCCTAAGCAAGGAAGGGGGAAGAAAGAAAGAAAGAAAGAAAGAAAAAAAAAAGAAAAAAAAAATCAGCTGTAGGAGGTGACCCGAGTGGAGCAGAGACTTACTGTCTAAGCCCATGTAGCCCTTGCACATCTCTTGCTAAATAGACTGAAGAACATCACATCACAAGCTACATTTTTGGGTTTCGTATCATAAGAGAATCCAACCAGTTACTGCCTGTCATTGCTGCTGCTATTCCGTTCACTCTCCTCAACTCTCACCCGTTAGGCTGCTAGTGTGTAGGTCACTCCCGTCATCTGCTGTCATCAACCAAACCTGTCCCCTTCTCATAGCTTATCCTGCAGAAATAAGCCTAGGACACCCTCCTAGGGGTTTAAAAATATATAGGCATAAACCACATTTATCAAAAATCTGCATGGACATGTACCTCAAGGTCAGGGGATATAAAACCATAATAATAATAAAAAAGGCAGCAGCTGTAGGTCAACAGCATATACAACAATACAATGCATCACTCCAGCACGTGATGTTGCTGACAGAGAACAAACTTTCTTCACTTACACCTCTGCAAAAAGCTAAGTTTCTGAACGTAGGGTTCAAAAGCACTGGCCTCATGGAGACTCAAGTCTAGAATTCACTATCCTACAAAAGTGTAATGAGATGTTGCATGAATCTAATTTGCTTTCAAAATGCTGCCTAGATCTCTCACTTGATGTACTACAGGCCATCAGTCTGGGTTGGTAACACTGCAGGTGGACACACTATAAAGCATTCATTAGATAATACTGAATCCCAGCGGCTGGAGAAGTCTGTAATACCTGAATGTTTATAATTCCTTTTCCTCTTGTGCACATAACGCGTATGAAAGATGGCGCGTTACTGAAACAACCGTTTTCTTTCAGAGGTGCAGAACACGCTATTTAGTAACATCGCGGGGCATCTTATACGTGCAAGGGTCATCAGTGTTGCCTTACAATAAAATAATTGCACAGGCAAAAACCAGGTATTTTCCACACCTGGATTGTAAATCTGAAGACTATATACAAACATAGCATGCTGGAAGGTTGTGGTGACTGGGACTGGTCCCAGTGGTCCCCTTATATTCCATAAAGCAATGAACAGATTGCAGAGAGACAACAGTATGCATTTTGAACAAAAATATTATCTTACTGCTAGCCGTATTAATACAAAGTGAATATGCATCTACCTCAGGCCTGCATTCAGAAACTTAAGAAAAATCGCCTTTGAGAAAACCCAAACTCATTTGCAGTTATCACCTTTTTTTGGAAAAAGATTAATTTCCATAACAAACAAAGCAAATCCTTTTTTTTTTTCCTAGTTACTTCACACAAATGCTAAATGAGGATCCTAATATCACTGACACTGCTATACTGCAAACCTTATTAGCAAAATCTAATGCAGAATATGAATGTGTTAATTTAGGCTTAGGTAATGACCATACTCTAGTATGGAACTGGAATTAAATTGTCCAGATATCCACTGCACAGAATTTACTGCACTCTGCCCTTTCACAGACCTAGAACTTGGCAGGACGGAAAAGACATTGTACTTAACTCTTCAGTTTTGCCTTCCACCCACAGCATAAAATTATGGCTTACATTTACTGTATCAAATTCCATTTTGGGACATGGTTAGAAACGAAAACAATCCAATCCCATTGTGAAATCAGGCAGTAGAGAATTACTAAGTTCTACAATAAGGCTAAACTTTTCTTAGACCTTATTTCAGCAGAAACATCCTCTTAGCATGACACCGTTCAATAATGAGCAAGCATATAGAATACAATATGCAGACTAATTTACTACACAAAATATTACTATCTGCCTACAGACAACTTTTAGAAAAAGAAAACACACACTCTTTATCAAGACTTGTTTTAAGATTGCCAGTATTACAATTCTCCAACCAACTTAAGAATGTAATTTACTTGGCCATAAATATAACAAGAAAAGCATTAAAAGTGATTTTTACATTTAGAAGAGGAACAGGAGTCTTTTCTTGAAGTGATTCTTATGAGACAGGACAGAGGACCCAATATAAAAGCACGGTTACTGTGGTTTCAAGAGAGACTACGTTTTCAGTCATCCACAAGTACATTTTTCTGGAGGGAAATGGTAGGGCAAAAGCCTAATTACATAAGTCATATTATTGCCAAAAATTCTGGGCTTGCTGTTTGCGGAAGTTAGAGAAATTGAACTGTCATATGAAACCGATTGCTCAGGCTGGGTCAGGACAATTAAAAAAGGCGTCACATCATTGGTCTGCATTGCTGGTTTGTTGAAACGATGATAAATGAAGAGACCAACAGACACAACGTGCCCCAACAAACACGTAAACCACGCACAAAAGTATGATACAGGATCCTCAAAATCAAAGGCGCTCAGTTTACAGCCTTCATCTTCAGCATAACTGAGTTTATGTCAGTCTTGCTACTCAGGCTAGAAGCAAGACTCCAACATGTGTAGAGCAGCCCTGACTAAAGTGCTCTGTGAACTTACATGGCACCAAAACACACACGCACATACCAGAACGAAGCCTGGTTTTGCTAGTATTCTTAGCTGAGCTGGTTTTCTTTGGTTTTGTTTTAAAAGAAGTAGTAGCAAAAAGGTTACAACACATAGTAAATCAAAAAGCCAAAAAAAATCCTGACCTGGAGGTGTTCTACTCTCTCCATTACATGACTTAGGAAGCTGTTTTCTGCATAAATCATGTTACATATGACTTTTAACACACAAAAATGCTTAGATAGTTCCACAACGATTGTAAAAATCAAACACTCTCAAATTTAAAACAAGCCAGGAAAAGGATTTTGGGGGGTAACCCTGATTTGCCACCCTTACAGGGTTGTACTGCATATTCACGTTTGATTACCTTGTAGACTATATTCCCACAGGACCTCATCTCATTCTGTGTAAAGAAAGATTTACTGGCTCTAGTCCTGAATAATGATGGAACTGAATCATATCAAAGAGGTGTTGTAAAGATTAATTAAAGGTTTATGAAGCTTTGTGGCAGTACGGTGATAAGTACCGTATAAAAACCTACAAGGAATTGAATAATCCTGCCTGTTGAGCTTTGTTTGAATAGTGGGCAGAAAATAAAGCTCAGGCTACACTAAGCAATGCGGAAAAAGCTACCCAAATGTCAGGCTGTTCTTTCAGCAGGCACCGTCCCTCTCACTAAATGAGACTAAGGCCTGAGGTAAAAAAAAAAAGCTTATGATAAGGACTGCTCTATACCATGCATTTTTAGCATCCGAGCTGAATTGAATCGCCATCTTCGAAATTTCATTTCGACACAGCGCTTTAAAATAGAAGATTTCCCTAAGAGCGCAACTTAAAAAAGAGAACCACCCCCCAGCACTGTCCCCACTACTCCACAAAGCTGGGACCCACAAGAATTAACAGCGAGGCCGAACCACTACCCGCCGAACAGGCAAAGCGCGTACCAGCCCCGTCTGTCCGTCCCCTGCTCAACTCAGCCCGTCGCCTAGGCTGGTCCTGTTATCCGAGCCTCAGACTCCCATGTTCTTTTCCGGTACTCTTTCACTAGTACCTGCGTGTCCCGAACCCTCGCCCAGCCAGCCCCAACTCCCGCGTTCTCCTGCCAGCCTGCCGACGCGCGCCCTCCGCCGCTGGCCTCGCACCCGAGGGGGTCGGGGCCGGAGCCACCCGAGGCCACGCAGCTCCTCCTTCTGCTCCGCCAGGGCCCGCGGCAGGAGGGACGCCGCCGTGCCCGCGCCGCCGTGCCCGCGCCGCCGTGCCCGCGCCGCCGTGCCCGCGCCGCCGTGCCCGCGCCGCCGTGCCCGCGCCGCCGTGCCCGCGCCCCTTCAGAAGCCGGGCGGAAACGTTCAGCGTGCCGGCGCTAACGCCTCCGAGCCTCCTGCTACCTTCAGCAGATTTTCACATGGGCAGTAGAAAGCACACGAAGGTCTGGCTTCAAAACCCTCCTCCGGAACAGAAGGTCACCAGATTTAATGTGGGTTTGTTTTTTACTTTTAAATATAGAGAAAATAATTCCTGGTTTTTTCCCCCTATGATTTCCTGGGTAATTTCCTATCTTAACTTTGTTTGTGGAAATAGGTAACTCATTCTGAACTAATTTACAGGAAAATAGTTTTATATTAAAAAAAAAAAAAAGGTTTTAAAAAAGCCACACCACCTTACTCTAGGCCTTCAGCACGGGGCGGCGGGACACACCCCACATCCCAGGCTGTTAAAGTCCATTGAATATATAATTAATTGAGATTAGGATTTTACAAAGCATCCGGTCACTTAAAACACCATGAAAATAATCAGTGCTACCTATTCCAGCTACGTATTTGTACATACGTGCATACACGTATATGTATACATATGTGCGTATCTATAATGGCTTCTAAAAAACAGGCTCATTTTTCTTTATACCATCATTGGCTCAGTTTATTAAAACAGAACTGATGTGAAATACATTTCCCCATGCATGCTATTGGCTCAACTAAAACCAAACAAATAAGTAAAATCTTAGCAATGTACAGCTTAGTTAGAAAGCCGACGACCTATTTTCCTTTTGTTGGAAACGCTTCATTTTATTTGTCACACTCTTTATTCCAGTGGCTACTCTATTAAACCATTCCATAGTCTCAAAAATATTTTAAAATAAAACGGGGGGGGGGGGGAACGACCCAAATTATTATTCTTTTCTAATTTTTGATCTAAATACGCATAAATGAAATCCTCCATGAAACAATGTTAAGATCCCGTATCAAAGAAAGCAAAGCAAATAAAATATTGCCACCCAAATTAATCCTACAGGCTAGTGGGAGAGGATTAGTGGAACAATTCACTGCATCTCCTGTAAGTCAGAATGTATTTGTCACACCAAGTACTGAAACCCTGTGATGTCTACGCACGCGGCGTAGCCTACAAAGTACGATGACAACCGTTTGCAACCGAAAGAGAAATGCAAGAAACCCAGGAAACAGTCTCCATTTCCCAGCGTTTCGTCTTGCAGCCCTTCCCCCGCTAGCCGTTTCAGTCGCACATTTAAACACTAAAGTGGCGAAGGTGGGGGGGGGGGGAAAAAGAAAGAAAATAAATAAAAAAGCCACTCAAAGACGAGGTGTCCACGCCAAGCAGCCCGTGTTCCAGCCGTCCTCCGTGGAGCCACGCAACCAGCCCCAGCGTCAAGTCCCAACACGTCTTCCTCGGCTTGGACGTCGCGCTGCCAGAAGGAGCTGGCGGCGCGCGCTTACCAAACCAGCTCCAGGGCAGGGCGAGCGCGCTCCTCCACAGCTGGAGCGAGCAGCTCAACCCTTCTCCTCCGCGGTGAGATCACACGCTCCTGTCCGCACTTGCAGTCGCATGAAATGCAAAGCGCAAGATACGTGGGTGAGTGACTAACAGTTTAAACCCACAGCACTGGAACTGAAGAAGATTTCCAAGTATTTCATAGATACGTCTTAAGAAAAATCAAGTACAGCAGAGATGTGACGGTCCCGGGGTCAACAGGACAGAATCCTCATGTGGCTGGAATGGTATTTAAGTTTCCTATTTCCAAATATCGTAACAGACCGTGTAAAGTAAGTGAACTAAGGAGACTCCGCTACTGAAAAACTAGAACCTAGCAGTGACCTTGCCCCTTTTCCCCCGCCCCGTGTTCTTTATGTTGCAACTCCATAATATTGCAAAGTTTTGCAATACTGATGTTTTTCTTAAAGCCCCGTTTCTCCCAAGGGCATCTGAAGAAATCGCACACAATTTATTTTTAATTTTTTAAGCTTTTAAGTCTAACGGATAGACAAAGAATCATGTAAATTATGCCTCCAAGTGAGTCCAGAAGCTCGTAACTAGTAAGCAGTGAAAACTTTTTAACTGAACGATTCTGAAGGCCAGTCTTCAAAGTGCTGAAATGCTTGGGTTTGGCAGAACACAGAAACTTTAACACCCGTAGATGGGTAAATACTGTAAAAATACATTTTCTTCTTAAGCGTCTCAGTCATCAAATGCTCTCAGTCATTTAGGTATCTTCTGTCTCAGGGCATATTCACTATCTTAAGCCTTCTCTGAAGTCAGATATTCAGAGACCCGCAACACAAAACTGAGGAAATTATCATATGGAAATATTTACGGTGGAGGTCCTGAGAGGGCATTTTCCAGTTACTTTCCACAAAGAGAAGAAAGAATGCAACCGAAGTGAAGCCACGTGATCAGTATTTTTCTTTTAAAAAGGTTCATTTTCTAACATCTAATGCAGACAGCATATTAGAAACATTATGTGCATAGAAGTTCTATCTCCAAGGAACCTTGCAAACATTAATATATTCGGTTTCCTCCCGAGGCAAGTATCACACCTATATCGCAGCTGGAGAAACCAAGGCAGGAAGATGAGATTTACCTAAAGGCATAGAAGCTAGTCAGCTCCTGACTCTGTACGCTGGGCCAAAGACCACACCTTGCTTTCATCCACTCTAGTAATTAAAAATAAAAGAATTCTTGGTCTGTATATTCTTTTCAGGCAGAACCTGTCTGACCTGTTAATTTACTGACAATGTATTTAAAGAGTCACAAGATAGCCAGCCAGCGGAGAATCTTTATTAAAAGAATCCCGGTACTACATGTTTCTTGCAGAATACCTACCTCTTTTTCCTTACTCCAGACTGTGTTCATTCTGCACACCGCGCTCTCTAGTTTTGGGTGATGCGGGACATAAATTCTGCCAGATGCTTGTTCTAAGGAGGGAGCGCCTTCTCTAAACACTGCTTCCAGGAAGCCAAAATAATTCAGTCATCGGGAAGCAAACAAATAAATATAGGACCACATTAGTCCTCTTTCTCTAATCACGGCAGAATGCAATGTATAAAAAGAAACTGCAAAGTGGTAGAAATTCCCAGAAAAATTACTGGTGGAGTTCACATTCTTCCAGTAACCACGAGGGAGAAGATCTGATCTCCTCACAAGCGCGTGCAATATGCATTTACCCTCTGCAAAGTCAACTAGATTGACAGAAGCGAGCGAAGGTAGCTAGTTCTTGCCTGTAAGTCCCGACTTGCAAGCCTAGCATTGCATCAACTAAAAAGTTTGCTGTGGACAGCCCTTGGGAAGCTGGCTGAATTGACACTCTTGGATTCTTCTTGTGAACCTTCACACATCTCGGCGAGCACGATCTGGTTCTTAATGAGAAAAACCATAGGCTGACTCTGGTCCCAGAAAGACATCCTTTCACAGTTTCTTTGCATTGCAATTGGGATATTTCTGACTCCGCCAAGATCAAATATGAGAAAGCTAGTCAAAATGAGGACTCCATATCCACATACATCACATTAATTAGAATTTCACAATACTGTTCATGGGAATAAGCATTGGCAAGATTGCAGCCTCGGTAAAAAATCTGCACTACAGATGATCGCAAGATCAAAGATCACCTTACAGACTTAGCAGCAGCAGGATTCAGCTACAAAGGGGAACATACCATCGGAGTTATATCACATATCCATACCAACACAGCTCTCCATGTGTACACATCACTTCCTTAGGGAAAAGTACCTTCATGGAGTAGCCTGAAGAACATAAACAGGGTGCTGAAGCCATGCCTGTCGACCTTCCTAAACGAATAACCCTCCCAACTCAAAAGCCAAGAAGTATTTTGTCAGACTGCAGCAGATATGCCACAAGTAAATTAATGTTATTAATATCATAAAAAAGCAGACCAACTGAGCTGCCAGCATAAACAACAGGCTAACACATTATTCCCTGTCAAAACTGTTGTTTGATTTTTATTTCTATTACTTTTTATACCGCCAAGAAAATCCATCTCTGACGAGGTATATACCATCTCTACATTCTTCCTTTTCTCTCTGAACACAAACACGTACATGTAGAACATGAATTTTCAAAGTTTAGCAGAATTTTCACAAACTAGTAGTTAAAACTCTACTTCCACTGTGGTCACTATTCTCATTCTTACTTACTGATAGGCAGTAATAGCTTCATTTTTATACACCACTTTCTCCTGAGGTTTTCCACCTACTTGAGAAATACTGAACACGCAAAGCTCGTAGGGCTTCAGAAGAGTTGGTACACTGTCTACGCCGATTGAAACGTCTCTCCAGCTAGACTAACACAAGAGATAGCCATCACATTATAGGACAGCATTTGAACAACACGGTTTCTGTGTTACAGGAGTTGGGCTAATTTAGGCTTTATTCTATACTCCCAGACAGGGCAACCAACTCAGGTTAAAGCTACTTGATTTAGGTTTCCTTCGCTTGCTCGAAGATGGAATTTGTGTCAGGAACGTCTGTGCAGTGAAGACAATCCCAAAGAAACCAATTAGCCACACCAGCCTGCACAGCAGTTGGCTTGGAACTAAATATCAAGAATGCTATCTGAGCACTGTCAGAGGTTATTATATATCTGATAATTTGCAAAGATTTGAGGAAGAAAAATTACTATAACAGTGATACAACTCAGTTAACCATGTTGCGTAACAAACATTCAATATTAATTCTGTATTTTTGGATGCCAGTGCAAGAACTTGTGTAATACCGTTTACCACAAACTCAGCGAGACAGCGATTCTAGATATACAGCTCTAAGTGGAGAATGTCAGTAGATGACAGTGGGGCCTCCAAATGAAATAAGCACACACAAAATCCGAAGAGAAACATCAAGTACTTGTCTTCACACACTCACATGTATACCCCTCTAATACTCCAATTAAAAAGGTTATTCTTGATCTGATTTGATTCAACTGCAGTAAGCCCTAAGAAGACTCCAATCGATTAAAATGCCAGCAGGTAAGCGGGCAGGCACTACCCCTCCGCCGCTTTCCGCTGGAACGCCTCTAATGAAGAAACGCACCCATCTGCTGCGCGAACGGCGACCAAGGCTCGTTTGAAGTTTAGCCTAAAGCCCGCGGCCGCTCCGACAGTTCTTGTTAAAGGCACGCTCGTACTGTCGTCACGGTTCTTCCGCACGCTTGTAAACTACATCAGGAACGACGCCTGACGTTCGAGTTACACGTGCGCTACATACACGGTATAAAAGGGCTTCAAGAAAACAGCGACAATTCTTAAATACAGCGAGCTATCCAACCGAAACTAGCTGTAGTCTGGCCATCTAGAAAGCAAGGAAATCACAGTCGGTATCTCAAATTCAGCAGAAACTGAACAGTCACCGTGTTGCATCGCGTTAATTTTATTCCTTATATTTGTCTAACATTGCACTGGTGGAGTTAGAGACTGCTGCCATCGGTGTAAATCGTAACGGGTTCAATGCCTACTTCACAGTACAGTGACAAAACCAAACCCTACAGTCCGAAAAAAATCCTGGTCAGCTAAAACATGACCGTAACAGACTTTAAGAAGTAATGTTGCAGCTCTTAAAGGATCTTTTAAGTCGTCGGTTCCTTCCCCCTCAACCTCCAACTTAATTCCCTACAGAACTCCCTATGCTTTTCCAGTTTTCTTCTCATACATTTACTTCAGAATGGCCTGGATATTATGCCTTACACAAATATTTATCTACTTGAACTCTTACAAATTATAGGCTAAGACAGCCCCTCAACAATTCACAGCACTGCAGAGAAATCGTGCCAAACGCGCTGAGAAGGTACCGGCACAGGGCAGCTTAGCTTATAATTCCTCCACCCCCGTTCCGCTGCGTTTCTCACCACCTCTTTCACTCGCCGTTAGCAATATACCTTTAAAAGAGCAACTCCCAAATTGCAGTGAGCTGTTTCAGCTAAAGCCCTTGTCGCAAAGCTCCCCGGCACTGTTCTAGTACATTCTCAGCTGAAGCAAAGTATCCTCAAATTATTTCTTGTTATTTCAGCAAGGCGCAAAGGAAACCCACATTAGCAAAAAAGTAATCAAAACTAGCAATGTTGCTTAATTACTGGATACAAGCGTTAAAGATTTTAAGTATTTCATTACGTTAATACGATTCATTTGAGTGCGATTTCTTGAAATTAAAATAATCTCGGTTACTTCACAAGTGACATCACGTGGACTTCCTCACAGCCACACGAACACCAAAAGCGTCAGGACAGTCATTCACATCGCGCACTTAATTAAACACTTAGCCCGTGGGACCTAATTCCCACAGCAAGTTGTACGTTCATTTTCAGCCTGCGACCTATTACCCGCCCAGAACACAAGAATAACTGCGCAACGCTGCCGCCGGGACGGCAGGTGGAAGGAAAATTAGAAGAAAGACCTCAGCGAACGTGGCGGGCTAGTTCTGCAAGAGGATCCGATATGCTTACCAGAAACCCCGGCGCTCCTTCTCATGTTCTGCAGGGCTTGAAGCGATCGTCGCAGGGATGGTGAGCGAACGCAGCTCCCTCACGCCTGCACGCCGCGCGTGAAGAGCGACGCAGAAACTACCGAAACGCGTGCAACCTTTAAGACGGGGCTGCCCGCCGCAGCTGCCGGGCCACCGGGTTTGGGGTCCGCCTGGGGACCCCCACGTGTCCTTTGGGTGACTACCTACCACACGGCCCCAGTCCCTCTCGGGATTAAAACTGCTACAAGCCATTTATCAAGACCCACTCCTTTTTCTGGGTTTGCAACAAGTCTAGTTTAGAAACGGCTGGCGGCGGCTCCTAAATACGAGGATCCTATCACCATTTTTTTCACAATCCCCAGCTGAACGCACAGGCATATTTGGCTATCACACTCCTACACAGACACACAGGAAACCTCTGAAAGCTGTTGCTGGGTCACGATAAATAACAAAGTCTTTTTTGCCATTTCATCTTTTTCCTCTTTTTTTTTTTTTTAATGAATACAGGTGTGTAAATATTTTCCTTCACATGTTTGTATTTAAGCACTGGCTTAAAAAAACCCCAAGAAATAAAGCATACCTCAAACCAAAATTCTACTCTCAGAAACATATATAGCATAAATACAGAACATATATAAGAAAGCTCCTTAAATTTTGCTCTATCTGCCGAGACCAAGACTTAGACAAAACTAATCTGAGAAAAAAAACACAAAAGAAATCATAACAAAATCGAGATTAGCATGTGCTGTCTCTGAAGCATCCATATCTGCAAGAGAGATACTTTTTGGTTGCACTTTTTGGGTGGGTTTTTTCAAGACCTTTTAAACCGTTTGTAATAGTTCTGTACAACCATACCAGAAAATAACCCAAAGTCACCTCTCCCTTCTCCTACACTGTTGTTTAGAATCACCATTTAACAGTCACTCTGCTTAAAAGAAAGCGTATTGTGTAGATTCCTTCATTTTTATTGCGTCGTGACAACAGAACCATGAGTTTTGCCAGAATTACATGTGGAATACTAAGCAAGTACCCAGCCTGTCTACTAGCGGTGACCTTCAGTGTGAGAGGATTCAAACAGAGAAACTGCAGTTCTGGGTTAGAGAAAGGGGAAAAAAACCAGTGAGATTATGGAGGGAAAACTATCATATCCATAAGAGAGTGAGCTCTCCAGTGAAATCTTCTTTTTACTCTACATTTGCCGTAGATACATTTACCTTTAAATACTGAGATGCTGTGTTTCACAAGAATGCAGTAAAAAGTCAACTGAGTTTGTTTTCTCCAATATGGGAGATAAAGAGAATCCAGAGTTTCTTTAAAAGAAGACACAGCTCTACTGGAGTTGGGCACATCGTTAACTCACTCACATAATGATAAAAAAGTGACCAAGGCGGCCACGGTAGCGACATAAGCTTATCCTTTTTTTGGACATTCGAGTGACTGGGTGAGCTGTAGATACGAACACGAAGGAAATTACTAAACTTTTTCAGAAACAGATAAAAAGTTTTTATCTTTTTGGCTACTTCTACTCTGGCAGAAATTCCAAGCGGTTATCAAGGCACTGCATCACGCACTTCAAGCACAAGCAACAACAATAATAAATATCCTGGTCATAAGAAGTGGGTAACAGAGATAACAAATCGAGGCCATGTATCGCTGAATTCTCAGTTAGCATTAACAATCAGCATCTGCAGCTTGCAACAGGTAACAGAAATTAAAGTAAACAGAAAGTAAATGAAAGAGACTTGTAAAAATTAGATTCTCATTCATACCATAGCTTCTGTTTCTCATGGCAAACAACAGGTATTCTACACCTATGGGAGAAATTAATTACCTTTTTTGTGTAGTAACAGTCAAAGGAAAAGAAGTCACAAAACATCATTTGTATAAGTATTTTCCGCTTACTCAATGAACACGCAATTTCAGCCATAAAATGAAAAGAACAACCTCTTTCCAACTTAACGGAGAACAGAGCTCCACAGAGGAAAAGGAAATAAAGAGTACGTAAAAATAGATTTAGAATCCAAATTAAGAAATACGTAAAAGCACTTCCACTAAACTCTTTCTTTAGTAGGTTACGCACGTTGATTATATTCATAACATACACGCTGCACACATCCCATACTACGTCACAGGGGAAGAAGAGTCTGTCACTGCTGTCCACTGTCCCCACTACCTCCTATCTTGCTGGCACGTCACCTTGCAGCTTTTTATAACCACCATAAAGGGCAGCGTAACCCCCGGGTCACCTGGCCTCACATTTCAGACCAGAAGACCACGTTTCCCCAGGCAGGCCCACCAGTGCTACACGCTGCTGGACATGACCCGAGTGATCGCTACCCTGTTTTACCAGAGAGTCCGTCTCTGCTGCTCCGAAAAAAAAAACTCTTCAGGCTTGTCATATCCATCCCATCCGTAGTCTCATCATTTTCTTTCTACTACAACACTGCGAGGCAGCGAGCGTATACCTATCCTGTTTTAAAAGTGACTTGAAACGACTCGAGTGCTACCAGAAAACACAAATCTCCTGTTATTAGTAACTGAAATGGGTAAGGAGAGCATGAGTGCACATGTTCGAACAGATCAGTGATTGTTAGGAGTGAAGAGCCAGAAGGAGGAGTGAAGACCTACATTCTTCTACTGTCACAATCTTCCTCTCATTCCTAATTAATATTTGGGTATTATTGAAAGCAGAAAGTGTAATTACATTACAATCAGTGGAACAGCTCATAATACCACTATGCCCTGTTTCTGAGAAGTAAAAAGAAAGATAGTTTGAAAATAGACGCGCTAGCTGATCAAAAGATCAGACAGACATATGCACATGTAAATATGAACAGATCGCCGTAAAAAAAAAAAGTCTAGCTAGGGAGATCTGTACTGGAAGCACATATGAATAAAGGCAGCTTAATAAGGTTCAAGTTGTTATTTCAGCACGACACTGTAGTTGTCATGGGGATGTACCAATGATTGCTCCTTCTCTGCCTATAGAAATGGAGATATTAAGTTTTGTAGGGAGAATTAAATGAAGAAACATGGTAATTTTTCCCTCTGCTGAATGCAATAGAGTTCTTGAACCCTTTAATACTGAGAAACCGCTATTGTGCGGGATTATTTTATTAGTGGCGATAAAATACTGACATTTTCATACAGTAGATCGACAAATCGTATACACGTATGCCAAGCGACGTTGTAAAGTACATCACGGAGTAAATACTCATACTGTTGAGCACCATAATAAGCACAGTAGTAATTCACACGTGCGAGTCCACCGCGTAGCTCTTTCACATAACCCACGATCGATCGATGAAGCAAAGGCACGGGATACTTGCTGGAATCCCAGCGGAGATTCTCCATCCATATCGCATCCCCGGCCAGTTGCGGTAGGCAGGCCAGACCGTCGCGCGGCAGGTGTGAGCCCGGGAGTAACTGTCGCGGTTCGGGAAAAATTCCCTTTGAAATACCTACTACAGACTCGGGCCAGTCGCAAGATGCGTAATTCTGCTGCGGCAAAGCAGATCTCCTCTTCCAACAGAGGAGCAAACTACGGCTCTCCCTGAAAATACATGACGATACAAAAGGTTCTAATTTTAAGAGCTAACAGTTTCCTGCTGAGAGCCTACAATTTGCTGAAACGTCATGCCTTCCTCTGCTCTTCCGAGGGGCAGCTTTTTCTTGCCACTTCCATTTTCAGGAACGGTGTTCGCTTCCATTGATTGGCCAATATTCGGTGGCTCTTTTTTTAGTATCACACGTGGATATGCATACCATTCATTTTGAATGGGAATTTAATTACGCATATTTTTCAATGCCTAGCACAGCCACGCTTTTATATACTATCATAATACAAGTAAACATTACAAAAATACACTCCAGCGATTCCACCTTGAACTATTCAGGATACCACCACGCTCTGATTCTTCACATAATCCATTTCTTCTGACATTGTATTACCCTTTTAAAATAGGCTCTGCCAGTTGTTATGAAAGCGGGTACCGTGAGATTTGGTTGAATAACTAAGGAAGTGAAAAAGAAATTCATGAAATTTCATTCCTGCTGTCAAATTACATTCCAGTTCTTAACTACGTTGGCATGCTCTGGGAAGCAAGGAGCTAGTCCGGTCAGAAAGTTAAACTGACCTTTAAAGGCAAAACATCTGTTGAGAGTCATGAGAAGTTCAGTCAAACAGATTAAGGCAGCTGACCCGCTGCCTCCTGGAAATTCACGGAACCAGTTACTGCTATTAACTCGGATAAAGCCTATCAAGAACTTGGGTCGAGAAGAGTCAGGCAGCTCATCCATTGAGATTAGTTGACTATTATTCTACAACAAAAAAACCCCCAAACCAAACAACCCGCCTATCTAGGTTTTCGTCAAAAGGATAGACTGAAATTTTCCAAATTGCTTTTCCTCTCCAGAGAAAAGGACAGTGGAAAGCCCATTACTTTCCTTCATATTCAAACACTGAAAAATGACATTCTTAAGCTCCAAGTTTCTCATGTATTTTATCTAAAAGAACAATATTATTGATTTCTAGCCATTTTATTAAGGACTACTATAAATGTTAATACATTTAAAGCTAAGTAACTATTCAACTACACTTCTAAAAACGGAGCTCATCATTTCGAAATAAAAGAATAGTTTGGGTAGGTAAATATGACAACACAGAAAGCAATAGAATTATGGTAAGTGCCAGCATTATACAAGAAATTAATTCTGAAATTCTCACGAAGACTGCGGCCCCTCCACAGTGAGATCACGGGTTTCAATCAGAGGCCCACACTGCTGAATTTGAACATATCTGAAATCTAAACCACTGTTTGAAAACCACGAAGCTGCCTACAGATGAGATAGCTCTGAGGATAAAAACTACTGAAAGAGGTCCTTAATTTACATCGTAATTTGGAGGTGAGTTAGGAGGGGGAAATAACATTTTTGCATGTTTATATAAGCAAATGCTTTCCAGGTCAGGCTAAGCAAGAGGTGCGTTCAGATACAAAAACTGGAAGAAGAGACAGACAGAGCCCCCGACGAACTGTCACTCTTTTGCTATTATAAGCCAGATATACCCGGCTCTAAAGCAAGCGAATAAAGGCCAGAGATTTATAGTAATAAAGCTACAGCTGCAACACACAGATGTTTTCACATGAACTAAACAGACAATATGGGCATGGCCCAGAAAATAAAAGCAGTTACTGCTATAGCCACAGTTTCAGGAAAATTAAGCCTGCTGCGTGTACTAAAATTATTTGATTTAAAACAACACAAAAAAGACTATTTCTGTCCAACTACTGTTTATAATTTCTCCCTCTTACAAAGCAATAAATACGTATCAAAAGCCAACTTAACTTCAGTGTTATGAAAGTATTATCACCTGATACAACACTGTTGTAGTGGATGTACAAAATACTCTTGCCATACAGTGTAGTGTTTCTGAGGACCTTTTAACAAGTGTGTCATTAAGTTTGAAATCAGAACAGAAGGGGGAAAAAAAAAAAAAATCAGAGGAGGGTAATAAATCACTCTTCACTCCTCAATTTGTTAAATAAGAAGCATTTCTCCTTTTAAGCTTATGGATGACAGAAGTTTCTGTAGTGACATTGTTTATAGCTGCATAGCGGATTTGTAGCCAGAATTTTGCACAGTAATTTGTTTTTGGTTCAGCAGCAAAAGCGGAAAAAAAAAATTAAAAGCAAGCAATTTTGGTGTTTGCTTCTTGGGGGAAAAAATATGTTCTCTTCAGCCTGAAACAACATATTGCTCCTTCCTCCCCCCCCCCCTTTTTTTTCCTTAAACAACAGAAAAAAAGGCATGAGTTAGTAAAACAGAGTGTGATGTGAGAATCGACTGTATTCTCCTTTTATTTCATAAGCCATTAATTAAGATACTCACCTTGGACTGGAAAACCTGTGTTGAGATCCCTCCTCCTTCAGGTGAGAATTTGAATGGCATACCATAAATAAAGTCTGGGTTCCCAGCCCAGGAAAACAAAATACCAAACATATGCACATTAACTAGTAACTTGCACTGTAAATATTCTCCGATCATTTCACTGAAGACCGTGTAATGAAAAAAGGAGTAAAGATTGTATAGGACCACCTCGATTTTAAGCAGTGCTTCTAAAAAGAACTGACTTTACAACATCAATACTGTTTTTACATACTGTGTGTGTATAAAAAACTGCGTGTATAAAAAAAGCTATGTGTTTAGCTAAAAATCACCTTTTTTTTCCAGCATCAGGTTTTTAAAACCCTAACTGAACACCAGGTTTGCTCAGTCCTCCTTTCTGGAATGTAATTTTTTCACGTGCTTGCAGAAAAAGGTACCTCCAGATCTGCCTGCCTGCATAAACAAAACTAAGAATTGCTATATTGCACCAAATTCTCTTTCCCAAAATGCCCTGCTTTGCCATCTGGAAAAGGAATTACAGTCCCTCCAGAATGCATGGCATCTGGTGGGTAGACCCTGAGCCACGGGAGGGACAGCACGGCTGTCGGCAAGAGGCAGCAAGGAAGCTGTAAAGCACTCCGTTTCTAACCCTTCCAGACACGTGGATGAAGTGTTGAAATACGTACCTACAAAAACAAATAAGGGAAAGTACATTAACAAAAGTAAATGTACCAAATTCGAAGCATTTCTGAAATATTTTAACTCTTTTCCTCTTACTAACTCTGCCCCATATGAACACTAGCTTTTCACGTCTGACACTGACGCTTCCAAGCTTGGCCTGATTCTCTGTGCTCTTCAAGATGTGGAAAGAACATCCTGGGAAAGTACCCTGCATTTCACAAGTCCGCCTGCAGTATTTCTAATTAAAGAACTATTTTTTTTTTTTTTTAATGAAATAAGCCAAATAATTTTTACCACATGAAGAATGACCAGATTTCCACATCCTAGCGTATTCTGCCTAGCTGTAAACGTAAAATATAGATGTAAAAAGCGACTGTTGTTTCGGTCACTGCCAAAAAAGCAGTCAAAACCTAACGGCTGAATAATTTCCCTGCATTGTTTCAAAATTCAGGATATAACAAATAGATATTATTGTAAAATAGCCAAATTGAGCACTGAGTTCCGAGTACAAAAATTTCAGAAGGTACCGTCACTTAGAAGCACGTGCATCGACAAGTTCCATACAGCTACGAATGTGCTACCGCGCTTAACAATACGGTATTCAGTCGGCTGCAATTTTCAGAGCAATGGTTGGTATCTGATGACAAATTCCGTTCTAGTAAGAAGATTCCTTCCCCTCCATTTGCCAAACAACATTTAAAGGGATAGTGTTTCTGTAGACATCATTCACTTGGAGGTAACGCCACCAATCGCTGCAAATATTTTATCACCAATTAGCTAAAACGGATTCAGAAAGAAAAGACATATTGTCTGGCTGACATTGCTCTGGAACACTGAGCAGCCTGTTCCCTGAGCTGGTGCAGCTTGGGTTGAAACATCTGGTATGCTGAGGGATGCTACAACATGTTTACCAACTGCAGGCAGCTGAACCTCTTGCAAATGTTTTTTAAAATTAATTCCAAAAAAATGTTTAGACACTTTTGTTCCTGAAGGCATTACCATCACTCCACTGATTATGCTAATGGTGTTCTACTGCTATTAAAATACATCTAGGCGCCAAGCAGACAATTGCCACGTTTTCCAGCCTATTTAACAAGTTGAAAACATAACTCTACTCATCTTTATTTCCTTGCTACAATAAACTTTTGAGGAAAAAAGGGTGAAGCTTTCTGGAGGTAAGAATTACTTTTTGCCTTTTTTTAAAAACCAAACCAACCCAAATAACCAGTTATTTAATTTAACACCCTTACTTTCAAGAAAACCCTAAAAATTACACCGTTGACAGGAAGCTACCCTGTGAAATACTGAGTAATACAAACAGCTATAGGTTTTTGAAAGACAAAAAGCAGAACGTCAGGAATTCACCCATTCGGGTATTTTACCAAAAAGAGATTAACTGACATTTAAAACAGAGATGATAGTAGTATTTTCTGGTCTGTATGGTTCATAAATTTAAGAGCAGAACACTAGGCATGTTATTACTCATTGAGTTTTCTTATTTAAAGCTTTTGGTGTTCATACAGCAACAACAGACGAATCAGGCTGCATCTGAGTGACTGAACCACATATGTTTTTCCATCACATTATTACTAAACTGAAACATCACACTTCCATACTTTTCCCCCTTTCAGTAAAAAAAGATGATTTATGCCACAAATTCCACTCCAAAACTAACAGGACTCCCCCTCTTCCCCTATCATTGATTAAACATTACGTAAATGACTAGCTGACAAATCTGCTTTTAACACCTCTCGTAGCTGTTGAGGGATTACAAACGTAGATTTTTGCTGATACTGCTTCTTAGAATCTAGCTTTCCCTCCAGAAAATTTAAGTTTCTCTTTTGCTAGACATCACAGATAAGCTCTGACCACAAGCACAGTTGCTAATTCATAAAAGCTATTCCATTACTTAATTGCACATTAATTTCTGCAATTAAAGAATTCAGTATATTAAACTGAGTTGCAGAACACCAAAGTCTAACCATACCTCTAATTTTCAAGACCTAACCCTTTGTCTATATCATATATCTGTCTCTTCTCTGAACCAACAGACATATTCATCCAATCACCAGCCTGGCAGAAAGACAACCAAATCAATCTTTTAATTTACCATAAAAGAAGAAGCAAACTTCCATACGGAGAGTCCACTTATTTTCATATGAGAAATAATCATGAAGCATTTCTTACCCTCCTCTCAACCCAGTAAGGGAAAAGTCTTCTGAAGAAGTCAAGCTCTAAATTAAAGCTGCACTGGGTTGGTTAATAAGGGACACCCAAGAGTTGACAAACCCTGATTAAAAACACCCAAGCTTTGAAAGCACTGAAGAACAACATGCACACAAAATACCAATAAATACAAGAATGCAAAAGAAAAATCTGGGTTAGGGTGGTTCTGTTGCTCTCAACCTAGCCAAGCAGGATTTCAGCAAGTATTGTCCTACAAAACAAAAAGTAGGGGGTGAAGATCAAAAATGACTCCTCCGTTTACTGGAGGAGTCCCAAAAGTCATAGGAAGCAAGATTTTTAGTAGAAGCATCACATACAACCTTTTCATTACAAGGAAGATTTCTATCTAGCCTAAATTGGGAAAGAACAAGACTCTAATTTCGTCAGCCCTGCTGGCAATGGTGCCTTCAGGTTAGGTATAATGACTGCCAGCTTGCCCAGGTAGAGGAACAGAAACTAGCACGATACTCTTCAAAGCAAAGAATTTCTTAAGGATAGCTCCCCCATGTGCCATTCGACGCTGCAGCAATGAGCTACTCTAAAAGACAATAACCAATTTATTTCCTAAATATTCCAAAAGCGACAAGCAGAAAAGAAGTACTGCACACCCACTAAATTCCACTTCCACAGCAGCGACAGCTTTCACGGCATCGAACCCTTCTGGGAATTTTTTTTACCCGGCTGCTCTGCACACCAGTAGAGTTTAGGGTTCAAAGGAAGTCATGGCATGAGCAGTGTGGTGAATAAGGTGCTACAACTAGGAATCAGGAAACGCAAGTTTGCATGTCCGGTTCTGACATTTTAGATTTCAAAAAGAACACTAAACGTGCTCCAGGTTTCCCTTATTGAACCAATTTGATTCCCTTCCACCCCTAAAACACAGGTTCCAGAAGTGAGAATACTGAAACTCCCTTAACCACAACATGCAGCGAAGACTTCTTCCATTTATTTCTTTGTTACAAGATTTGCTCTTTTGGACATATATGTGCAAATAAAAATACAAAGGGCAAGTCATATTACAAGCTTATGTTCTACTGGAAGCTTTTCATCTTAAGTAATACTTTGCTATATAGTATTTATCATCCGTACTACAAACATGCATTATTCCTCCCAGCTCCACCTATAACGGGGTGAGCTTGTGAATAGAAAATAAGCAAGGACTGTCATGAGCTTCTGCTATTTCACTTCTGTGTAAGAAAGCTATCACCATTTCCCATTTTTCTGAAGCAGATGAATCTCTAGCAAAAAACAAAACAAACCAAGAACCCCTCACACCCCCTCAAATGAAACTGATCCTTGAGACTTTGTACTAACTGCATTCATGTAGCAGGTTCCATGCAACTCCTCGCTTTTAGTCAATCAAAAAAACTTCAGGATCTTAAATATTTTCAGTGCTGATTTACGTGTTCACACAGTAGGATGGAAGCTATTTCAACTTCTGCAAACATTGATATTAAAACCTGCCTTAGGCTCACTGCCCATAATTTGCTATAAATTTACAAAACAAACAGTAGTGTAGGTGAAGAGTCCTGATGATGCTAGAAATAGTTCATCATTAATAATATCTTCAATACAAATAGCAACATTCAAGTCTAATTCCACTATAAACATTGGTTTTTTTCTATCTAAAGACAATAAGCTTACAGTCATCATCCTCTTCAAGGGTGTTAAAAAACTTGTAAGTTGTTCTCAATTCAGCCTTAAAGTAAGATCATTTTTAGGATCAGCTATCCAAAACAACTAATCATTTCATATTTATTAATTAGGAGACGGTAGCCAGCACAAAATTCATTCTCCTAACTGAACTGATTGATATGAATGAAGAACAGTAAAAACTGATTTGTAGGTCTTGTCTACATAAGGATTTGATTACAAAGTAGATTAGGGCAGGGATTTTAAAGCACAATAATTCTTCTGTACTAGAAATATCAACTGCATGGTCTAGCTTAATTATTTGAAGTGGATTAAACTAAACCACATAAAAGGAACTGTTGCCAAACAATAATAGTGTTCCCAGGCAAGAAGTGTGGAATAGCAATTCCAGGCTTCCTTGCATACAAGGATGACGCATGCGACTGATGGTACATGTGCCAGAAGCATGGCTTGATCAAAGATCACTTTTTTTTTTTTTTAAATGTAGTCCTGTACCAGTTTTTCAAAACAGAAACCAAGACTCAACAGGTATCGATTTGGTACAATGCGTTAGAACGCAAAGCTATTACCCAGCACTTTATTGTGCCATTTATTAGCTGTTTCCAAACCTTTCATTTCCTTGTGGAAGGATATTTTCCTTCTGTTTGCCAGCAACAGACTTTTCACTATATTGTCCTGAGAGAGTAAGAAACAAGATGTTTTTTCTCATTCATTCCCATATTCTTAAACTGGACTTACATATTGGAGGGGAATGCAAGTGAAGTGCTTCTATAAAACCAGCACAGGCTGAGTACCAGTGCTTTCAACACATTCTGCAAGTGCGAGTCCTTTACTGGCTTTTTCCTTCACTATTTTCTCAATAACAAGATTATGCTTTTAAAACACTGTTTACAAGTGAAAGACCAGTTCCCCAAACCCTTATTTTTATAAGAGATAAATACAAAATGATAATCCTCCTTCATGTTCCAACACATGCTGTTCAACACAATTATGGGAAGAAGAACTGTACTTGCAGTAATTCTTTGTCTTTACTTAAATACTACCAGCTTATACTGTGGGCTTCTAAAAATAGCCAGCTTAAGTCCTGAATGTACGAGAAATCAGTACAACCCCACTAAGAACAGTATAGGTGAAGAAGAGGAACAGGAGAGTTATAAGTAGTATCAAGCATCTCACTGTAAACTTGATTTTTGCAACTGTACGACAACCCACGTTTGAGAAGGTCCTCGGCCATGGTAACGCTAAAAAGACAGCATACATACAGAGGTCTTACAGATGTTCACCTCATATAAAGCCCACTCCTGAAGCACTGAAAAAGCCCCAGGAAAGCCTTACAGATGCCACTTAAGAGTTGCACTTTACGTACTCTGGCACTGAACAGCTGCTGATGAACAGCATGGACTTCCTACATCCCTTCCCTTCGCTATTGTCAAGGAAGCAATAAGCAACAAGCCTTCAAGATGACTGGCTAATAATAACGTCATCGTATGCTCTCCTTCCACTGAAATGGAAGGCCAAGTTTGGACAACAAGTAAAGAATTAACTCCATTAGTTAGAAATAGCTTTACCCTCTCTTTTAACTGTTATCACCTCTAAAGGAGCGTCCGTCCTCTTTTGTTCAGCTTTTTTTGGTTTGTTTTGTTGTTTTTGTACAGATCCACTATAACATAATAATTGCTTACATCACAGTGGTAATAATTACAAATACAAAATTACAGTAATAATTTCTTTTCCATAATTAATCATTTCCACGTAGTTAACCAAATGCGTTTCATAAGTTTTCTTCGATAACAAGTTCAGAATGATTTAAACTGGGAGCTGTTGAAATACAGTATATAGTATAGTTCATGAAATAAAATGGAGATGCAACTGAAAGCAACATATAGCACAAACATATCACTGAAGGTCAACCTTATTGACATGGGTGCAGCTGCCATAAAAACAAACCAAACCAAAGCAACTCAAGGTCATATTTGTTTAAGAAACCAATAACCATTCTGGGAAATCTAAATAGCCATATATCTCACTCATTTCTTTTAAGTGCTGGTAAGTTTAAAGGTATTTGTTTTAAATAGCCTTCAAGCTGCTAGTATCCACTCTGCAACACAGAGTGAAGTCTGGCTGGTGCCGTTTCCACAAAAGCTGACACAAAAAAAGTGCAAGTTCAGTGACCAGTCTGGACCACTTGTTTTTTCCTTTTAGCAGCTTTTCATAGCGTAGCGTTCTTGGTGTGGAAAATGCACAACAACAGGACAAACTCAGAGACAGCATAAGTTAGAAGCTGCAGAGTGGCATAAATCTAATTAAGTCTAAGTGCTAAGACTACAGGAATGTAAATTAGAACCAGATATGTATCAGCTTCCCCAGATGCAAGTTGAACTGAATCAGACTTCCTCTGGATTCTCTAACTCCAGCCCAACATTCCTACCCTGTGGAACTCAAAAATCTTAGTCTTAGGCAACAGTTAACCAAAACCAAAATTTAAACCTAAGAAAATTTAGAATACGTATTCAAAATATACATTAAAAATTTACTCAAAAGAAAGTTAAGCTTTTGCCCTTTCTACAAATACATGTTAGTTTACAAGAGAAATCCCCCAGGCCAAAAGCACAGTTGAAATTATTTCCTGAAGAACTTCCACTGCTATTAATTTTCCCCACAATTAGTGAGTAACTGTAGCAATCGACCAAATCAACCTACTACAGTGGGATCAGTAAAAACTTGGTACTTATTCAGCAGCAAGGTGAACATGAAAGAACAGCAAAAGCAATATTCATTATAAAGCTAAGACTCAGTAATACAAAAGAGCTCATCAGAGCATGAAACCTTTCTTTTACGAGCTTCTGAAAGAGTGAGCTACTCATACCTTAACTCTCTGAATATACATAAAAATTCGTGGACTTGTTGTCCAAATATACTGTGTTTGTTCACTTTGCCACTACTTTAGAAAGTTGATTAGCAACAGCAGTAAACCAATTCTTTTTCTCATCATTCAAGGCAACTACTTTCCAAAAAATTATATAAAGAATAAAAGAACAAAGATCAAAAGAAGAAAAGCTGAATTCATCTTAAAAGGTAATTTTATGCACAGAAGACACACACAAAAGCAGTTTGAAAACGAAAATACCAATTTTCTAGGTAGCATCTATTCAGGTTGATACCCAAGATGCAGACACTACCTGAGCGCTTGCACGGCACAGAATAAATCTGACAAAGACTTTTATTACCAGTCATGCAGGTAACAATCTGATCTACAGAGCAGCACTGCAATTTGGCAGAACTGAAAATACTATTCCAACTTCAGTTAGCCCATCTTAAACACTTACTGCGAATGTTGAAAGCAAAAATATTACCCAAATGATTGGCAACATGAGCCTCTGTAGCTGCAAATGACATCACTTACAATGCTAACATCCTGTACTCATCTTCTAGTAGCAGTGAAAGGAAAATGAAGTTCTCAAGGGGTTTTATGAACTGAAAAGGAATCTTTGGAACCCCCACTCCTGCCCACCCAGTTATGTGTTCTTAAATGAGAACAGGTCTAACTGATATTATTAGGGAGCGTGAGTTCTAAATCGTCCTTAGTTTGACAGCAGTTCCATTTCAACTTTTTGTCTACTAATACTGCAAATGCAATTGGGAAAACAGGGGCACCTTCGTATGAATTAATGCATTTTCAAAGTAACAGGAATTATCCTCTCTTGCACACTAACCAATTTAAATGCAACATATTGGTTTTGCACCTGAGGAAGACGACCTTTTAAGGGCTTCTGAAGACACTTTTCTACATGTCTTAGATTCAATAAAAGGCAAAGATCGACAAAGCCAGCACCTAGGCTGATAGAGACTGCAAACATAAAGCATCTGGATCCAACAAAGCAGAAAACTCAGTTTCAGACTTACGTTTCTCATCATCAGCATGTACTAGAGATGCTGCTCTCGACAAAACATCCAATGGCGTCTCCATTCCTCTCTGGATCCTGGAAAATTCAGAGTCAAAATTTCAAAGAGTAAACTCACAGAGGAGTCCTTACCACAGCATACTAGGTGACACGCCACTTGTTGATAGCATACACGCATCGGTTTTTACAGAAGGAAGTGGTAATGAACAACAAGAGCATAACTGCAGAAAGAATAAAAAATCCAGGTTTCTGCCACTCTTTTCGTGTTACACCAGCACAGGATTTGTTAAAAATAAGCCATTGCTGAAACCAAGGAAACATTTGAACTAGCTCTCCCACCAACTTAGTCATCCAGAACAAACCAGAAGACCAAATTCTCAACTACTTGACTGATGACCACTGCTCATGTATGTCACAACAGGGTTATCCACTGTATGTTGTAAGCTTGTTTGCCTCCCACATGCCAGCCTTCCATCCCAAGAAATAGCTACTTGAGACAATATCCAAAGATGCAACTCATCTGAGGTGAAGATGACAGCTAGCCTGACTACCTACATGAGCACAGGATTGCTTTAGATCCATAAACTTGTACTCCGTACTCTCCTAGGCCCAAAGCAGAAACAGTCAAAGCTTATAAGCCATTAAGACTTTTTCTTACTCATGAACATACTGGGCATGTGTATATATAACACCACAGACAGAAAACTGTAACCAGTATAATCATAATCACACCTCAATAGCTGCTTTTCCCTGTTTTTCTCTCCTTACAACGCATAATTCCCATGCATGAAAAATTAACCCCATCACATAAAAACTCACATTTCAGCACTACGCTAAGCAACAGACTCTCTCATAAAAAAAAAAAAAAAAAAATTGTATTACAGCTTACATAAGCCTCTCAAAGTTTCACATGAATGGCATCAAAACTAAAAAAGAAGTTCCAGTATGAAATTCCAAAATATATGAAAGGGAAAGGAAGAGAACAACATGTTGTCAAGAGGCTTTTGTTAAAGGGCCAAAAACTTCTATGAGTTTTTAAAAGGTGGCAACAGCATAGACAGAACTGTTAAGAAAACAAATGGAGAAAGAGAGAAAAGCCAGGACTGCCAACAATTCCATTGTTCCCCCGCCACCCCCGAAACTAGCATGCTATTCTGTCCTAAGAACTGTTTACTATAACTTACTTTACAGTATGATCTTAAAAAAAGAAAAAAAGTAGTGGCAACTACAGAAATCTCAAACACATGTATATAGACTTAACAAGCAGCATATGTTTGGGAAGCAATTTCCTTGACTTTGCACTATAAATAATAAACCTTGCTATCCCTCCCTCCCTCCCTCTTCCTAAATAATGTCAAAGACTTTACAACTAATGAAAGTTTTTAAAGCATAATACAAAGGATTTTTAAAGGATTTTTAAGTTGAAAAAAATATATTTTCAATTAAGAATTAAATCCAGTCTTGTTTCCATAGAACTGTGCAAGAAGAGACATACTTGAAATAACTAAGTATAGCGCTTGAGGACAAAAACATGCATCCTCCCTGTCACAATCATCTTTTGCTTAAGAACAGGATTTTAACTGAACTTATAAAATCAGTTAACTCTTTCATTTAAAGACATTTCATTTAGAGATGTGGGCAAGAGGTTTTAGAAAACAAGATCTTAAGATTCTTATTTTACTGTCTGCCTTCATTAAATAATTCTTTATATCATGTTTGGCCACAGTCTCTTCCAAATCAAAGCAAAGATTTGGAAGAGAGTGGTCACTAAAGAAGCCTTCAGCATCATTCTACTTTGACCCCTTGGACCTTGATGCTTGGTTTCCTTCCCGCTTTTTGTTTTCTTGGGAGGCTAAAATAGCACCACTTCTTTCTCCCCAGACTGTTGATTACTGACCCTCTCACACAAATTCCTCTAATAGAGGGAAAATGCAGTTGGAAAAAAGATTAAAATATGTCTGATCAGATGATGCAGCTACACCAAACTGATGGCTAACTCATGATTTAGTACCAACCAGCTTTGTCCTAAATTTCAAAGACAGCAATACAAAGCTTTTTAGCCACCTCTTTAGAAAAAGCCCTCTTGATAAAGAACAATGCAAAGGATATTGAGATGCCTTTTATTGAAAACAAATTGCCATTTTCTTCAAGTTTTTCAGTAATTTTCAAATAATGGGAGTAGCAGATGCCCAATCCCTTTCCGGAACATGTTCCCAGTAAGAGAATTAGCTGGTGACAGAAGTCCACATTGAGAGAGGGAAACAGGAACCAAGTCTTAGTTCTATTCAGGAAATTAGACACTTTAAAAACAACTTCACTAAAACTGGCCTCAATGTAGTTTTGTAGCTTTGCATATTATTAAAGCGCATATCACGAGAGAGCTGCAGAACTGTTTCTCTAACAGCTAAGGTCTTGTGAAGACTGTTGTGTCCATTCAAGACCTTCTTTGAAGGGACACTTAATAAGATCTGCAAGTTCAATGCCATATACGCTGCGATTTTTTAAACATGCTGCACATGTTTACAGTTACAAAAATTACCTTCAAGGAGCTATAAACTTCCAGATTATTTTTCAAACTATAGGAACTATCCCCTCTACCCCAAAATTAAACTAACAAGTCAGAGATAACAGTGCAAGAAAAAAGGTTGCCTACGAGAATGAGAGAGGAGGAATCTTCTCTTGGACAGTTCAGAGCTTAAAAGCCTAATTCCATCTCGGCAAGGACAGCAACTGGTACAGCTACTCCGAGGCAGCCTTCAGAGAACAGCCCGATCATCCTCAGGAGGAGCCATGTTTCAGAAGTGAAAGAATAGTTCAATTTCCAGGGTTCTGACAAAAGCCAGTTCAAACGCAGACTTCTGATAAAAGCCAGATAATTCTCTGTGTGACACAGGAACCTGTCTATGCAACAAACTAACCTGAGACACAGCTGGATTTTTTTGTAGTGTCCCAGTCAAAACCCAATTCCCTAGCCGATGTGCAAGCGTTGCTCTATACCCAAATGCCATAAGGGAAAACAGGTGACGAGCGAGATACAAGTACCCAACCTTAACTTCCTCTGGATAGATCTGATTTAAACACTATGGAAACAGTTTCATAAGTATCTTACTTGTTACAAAAATTTAACTGTTAGGTTTAAAGAGACGCAAGCCAAAAGCACTTTTACAAGAACTCAAGATATTTTTATCTACTGCAATTTCAAATATTAGTTTAATATCTTACTCAGTCCTTTCATTTATCAGTTACTGCTTCTACCCAACATTCCCCTGGTCTATCATCTCACCTACATAGCAGCAAAGAAACATTCTGAAAAACAGTAAAGACATAGAACATAAAATCATAAAGATACAATGTCTGAAAGACAAACAAGTTCCTAACACTGATCCACTATTAAGTTTTTTATGCAACGCCTGAAGAACACAACATCCATGAGTGTAACAAAGCAGCACATTATTTTCCCTCTCCTTTTCAGGCTTTTGCAAATTCCATGCGCACATGTGGAGTACTCTCAGCTTAGCAAACGTCTGTTAACATTTTTTTGAAGACTATAGAGAAATTAAAGCTTTTGAAAATGAACAGTTAAGTGATTTCATGGATTTATACAGCACCTTCCAAGCATCAGGGAAAGCCCATGGAGAAAAACCCTAAAGCTGCTTGTTTGAAACTTAAGTAAACAGGCAGTAGAGAAACTGGCACTGAACAATCAGACATTTCTTCAATTCCCTGAAATTTATTATTCACAGTGAGGTATGTTCAAGAAAGATTTGAAATAAAGAACTTTATATTTGATTTAAAAAAACCCAAACAACAAAAGGAGAATAGGAAAGGGACAGAAAAGAAAGAGAAACGTGAAAGGTTATGTTTGCAGCAGTACTCTCCATTACAGAGATATGATGGCTTTTGTCTAGAACAGATATTAACTAGTAACTGCAATAACAAGTTGGATGACAGAAACAAGGTAAAAGTTGGGTGATGAGAACAAAAGGTCTGTACAAAAGACATGCTGTGCAAATAAGAAAAAATCAGAAGAATTTAGACATAGTTTGGACATGAAGATCTAAAGAGAGGTCAGAGTCATCAGGATACTTGGATTACAGGTCTGGCTGACAAACAGAATAGCAGCACGGCCAACAGCCATGGCAAACACGTTAATAGGAAACATCTGAAAGCAGACAGTAGTAAGAGATCTCTCTTAAACTTGTTGAGTGTGAACTAGAGATAGACATCTACACAATGCCAAGGAGAAAGACAGGTTGAACTTTTCAATGATGTAGAGAAAACTCTGGTACTTGAATTCACGTCTGGTGAAACTACAGAGATAAGGCTGGAGGGAGAAGTGGTTCATCAATAAACAAAGCCCATTATAACAATGAAAAAATGAGACAAGAACGACAAGACACTCAAGAAACGATCAAGAGTGAGGACTAAAGCGAAGTAAGTGTAGATAAACACAAGCATAGGGAAAACAAGATTAACTGAAGAGGATGGTCAAATAGGTCAAAAGCAGCTGACATCGAGGAAGACACAGGCGCAGTACTTCCAGTCAAATTCATAACCAGAATTCATCACCTAGAGAAAGGGACTCATTTCAATGGAAAAAAATGAAGAGGAAATCCAGACACAACTTATCAGCACAATCAATAAGTCTACAGGGGAAAGGAAGAGAAAGCAACAGTTTGATGGAAACCAGGTCAACATCTTTTATTTTTTAAGATAGGAGAGAATAAAGCATATTTGTACTGTGAATGAGAATAACAATAAGCACATTGTATTCAATGTGTGTCCTCAATAGCCAAGATACGTTTAAATTCCTTCAACTGCACCTAGACCAGAGCTCCTACTTGTGGGTACATAAATCCTGTGTTGAGATACCCACGCAAAATGTTAATTCTTAAGTGCTCGGTTTAGATTGTGATTACCATGTAGTGGTGATCATCCTTCTGCATTTACAACTCGGTCTTCAGAATGAGTTCAGGCTACTTGACCAAAGGAATCATCGAAATACCACTTTTTTAAAAAATGTATTTATTCAGTACTTTGGGTTTTTTCACCACGTTTGTTTTGCATGTGGAAAATGCCTGTTTGAACAGGCAAATCTTCAGACAGAAACAGCAATTTAACTTATCACCCAGAAAATTATAAGCTTAAAGCAAAGTTTTGGCATTTTACCTTTGTGCTTTTTGTTTTCTTGTTGCATATATCCTCCTTAACAAGCTAACATTCTAAAAAGAAAGCTATTAACAATGGTATTTAAATTAAAGGCTAACAAACATAAGAAAGTAAAAGTGGAAGAGTCTAACCTGACCACATCTTGTATCTACAAGATCACTCAGTCCATCCTATACGTTACACGTTCTGTTGTAGACACATTATGCAACATCTAACCATAGTAAAAGGAACTGAACCAAAACTACCTTTTATAAAAGAAAACTTTCAAATGTATCTGAAAACAAGCAAATTAACCTCTTCAGTATCTTCATGATGTATTAGTTCTCAAAGCCACATATATTGAAACACGAACCTCCTGACGCTTTAGAACATGAACGTGCTGCTTCAGTTAACATGCCCCAAAGGTCTGTATCCATGATTTTTCTATCCTGTTTCAGCTACTAGCCATATTTTATACTACTAGACTGTCAGATCCAAGCCTTTCAGCACCACTTCTGGGTGCTCACCGCTTACAGAACTGGCCTCGTTCCTTCTCTAAGGTGGGTGTAAAAGCTAGGTGGTAGCATTCATCACACCGAGGCGGTACTGCGTGGGGATAAGGAAGGCTAGCAACGCGGCGTCCTGCCCCGAAACACCCTCTCCCCATTCCCCACAACGTGCGTTGGAGATGCTGGTGATTCAGCCGTAACTGTTTCAGCCCAGTCGTTTGCTTCAAAAAGCAATGCAAAGGCACCCAAATTCTAGCAAAAGTCTAACAGACCAGACCTGTGTTTTGTTTGTGTCTGAAAGCAGTTCTCCTAACCCATCCCAAAAAGCCTTATAGCCTGATCCCAAATACCAAAATTATAACTGGTTTATCAACGAGATGACAGAAAGATGTAGGGGATTTAAGCAAAAAATACATCAGAAATATCCTCGCAAGTAGAGAGATGGGGAAACACAAATGAACGTCCAGAAGTCTGGAGAAGAGCCTTAAAAAAAAATTTATGTATTATTAAGGCAGGAGAGGCAGATTGCTGCCAGATTTTATACAGTTTTGTATCTAAGGCTTCTTAGTATCACTGCCTGCAAAGAGAATCTCACTTGGGTTTCACAACCTACAGTTTGTTCCTCTATGAGGAACACTTTTTAAACAACTCCCTATCCTAAAGCTAGAAAAAAAATCTAATCAGAAAAACCACCCTGCAGGAGAAATCCTGGAGCTCTTGATCAGTTAGTCCTCTTTGGTTTAATTAAAAAAATGTCCATTATTTCTTCCTCCTGACAATCCTGATGCACCAACAGAATAAAAGGGAAGTGAGCTAGCTTCATGGTTTCTCAACTGTCAGTGGAAACGTTAAATTCCCATTCATTGCACCTTCAGAAAAGGGGCGAACTGGTGTCACATGCAGCCAGCTTGACTCGGAATATTAATTACTTCTGATTAGATCTGAGAAACAGAAAGCCAGCTTGACTGAACAGACTGAAATTGCGCTGCTTAAGATAAAATAAAATTTAAAAACATCTCTACAAATAGAATATACTGGAGGCAGAGTCAAAAGTCTTGACAGTGCCCTTCGGGCTCTTTCTAGAAGATGTTCGCCACAGGACCCTCTGCTCCTGGTGAAGTCCCAGGGATTTTCTCTGTGAGGAAAACGCGCGCTCTCGACGCCAAGGTGTGAATTCAAGATGGCAGTCAAAATGCTCCCCGTTCGGTCCTATTGCCCTGAAACGACTTCCCGGGTGGGAACTTCCACCACGATATTTCCCGACGGTTAACTTTCGCATCTTTCGCTGCAACCTGCGCGGTGCCTCGGGCTCGGGCCAGCGGCACCCCCACCTCCCCGGCGGCAGGAGCCGGGGACGCGGCACCGAGCGGCAGCGGCAGCTCTCCCTCGCCCGGGGAAGCGCCCCTGCCCGTGGCCGCGCCCGCCAGGGCTGCCCCGGCTCCCCTTCGCCAGGGCGGCGGGCCCGGGCGGGCCGCGGGCCCGGGCACCGGCGGGAAGAGCTTCCTCCTTCCTCACGGCCCCGCGGCCGGCGCTGAGACGGTTCCCCTCGGCCGGCGCTGACCTGGCCGCCCAGCCCCTTTCCCCGGCCCGCCGCAGCTCCCTCGGGGCGGACCGCCGGCCCGGGGAGAAGCCCCGCAGCGCTGGGGGAGGCTAATCCGTCCCGCCCGCCGGCGCCTCCGGGGCGCCGCTCCCCTCAGCGCCCCGCGGCCGTCCGGACCCCGTCGACCCCCTGGGGCCCACTGCACCCACGGGGGCACCTGTCCCCGTCCTCCCGGCCCGAACCTGCCCGCCGGGGCCAGGCCCCGGGGCCGCTCCCCGCTGGCGGGCTCACTCACCAGGGTTCTGCCGGGCGGCGGCGTGGCTGGGGCGCCCGGCTGGCTGCAGCGGCCGGGGGCGGTGAGGGCCGGGGCGCGGAGGGCCGTTGTTTACTCCCGGGCCGGGGCGACGAGCCCGGGAGCGGAGCGGAGCAGGCGCAGCGAGCCCCGGCGCCGCTGGCCCCGGCGCCGCTCGCTGCACGGGCCCGGGGAGGAATCCCAGGAATGATGGAATTCTCCTCCTAGCAGGTGGGGAGAGCGGGGCGGCCCCATTGGCTGGGCCCAGCTATGAGGTCAGCATAATTAGGGTAATGAGGCGCTGACATCATATCCTCGCAGGTAGGGAGAGCGCGGCGCAGGCGGCGAAGAGGAAGCGGGAACAGCGCCGAGCCCGGCCCCGCCCTAGGCCCCGCCCCCGCACCAGGCCCCGCCCTGCGCAGAGCACAAAGCGGCGCGGCGCGGCCCGGCCCGGCCGTGTCGGCCCGCGGCGGGGGAACGGCGAGGGCTGAGCCAGGACAGAGCCGGCGCTGCCCGGGTACAGGCTGCTCCCGCCGCACGGGAGCCGAGAGGAGCTCACCCCGCCGGCGGCTGGGCGCCGCGGGGAGCAGGCCAAATAACTGGAGCAGCTGCCCCTCCCCGCGGCAGCAGGGCAGAGCTGGGGCAGAGCTGCTCTCGAACGGAGGGAAAACGATGACAAAGTTTTCGCATAAGAGCAAAGCAAAGCCATTTTTAAAAACAGAAATACAGCACGTGCATTTCAAATTAAAATGCACCATCCTTCAGCCTCTGAGAAACGGGCTTAACAGCCACACACACACACTTAAAATAAGCACAAACAACAAAAAGCAAGCGGTTCAGAGTTTGTAACCTACTACACAGGGGCTGGAGGAGGGGGGAGATTCCATCCCCCTATGGGGTACCATTTGAAGATACGGAGCGTGAACAGAGTTAGCAGTGTCTGTATTTCCAGGGCTCCCGCAGCGCCTTTTTACAGAATCCCTTCTTGCGTTTGATACGACTCACTCACCCATCCGAAGTCAGACTTGTGGGGAACTACAGCCAAGCTACCCCGCTGGCCAACACGGAGCTCTCCTCCACCCCCCCGCCCCAGCCTGTGAGCTCCCCCCTCCCATCACAGAAAGCCTCGGGCTTTGCCAGGAGCAGGAACGAGCCAGCCCCTTCGAAGCTGGACGACTGCGAAGAGCAAGGGCCACGCCTGCTCTCCGGATCCCAGCACACCCTCACTCCTTCCCATCCCTTCACAGCGGTGTTCAGTCCAAGTCTGACATTTTCAAGACTCAAGCAATTTAGGAGCACGCCTTACTGAAGTACTTTGCCTGTTTTGAGTATTTTCATGAAATTAAACTGTCAGACAGCTTGTACATGGGAAAGAACCGTTCCTCAGAAGACGAGCGAAGACCTTACCAACGTACTCTGAAGAACTTGGTAATGCCGTTTTCTGTGACAGACATTTTGGCTTATATAAATTAACCACAGAGCAGGAGATCTGGGAAAGCACTGTACTCGTGTCCTGTTGTCCTCCGGGAACATCAGTCATCTTCTGGAGAATCAGGCCCTGTAATGCCACATTTTACCTTGACAAAGCCACAAGGTACCGAGGTTGCTTCAGGCGGCTCTTGAAGTCCTTCCCAAAGGGAAAGAAAGGGACAACAAATCAACCTCAGCCCACCACAAAAATCCTTAGGGTTGCCTATTTGTGGTGGAACCCAAAAAGAGCACAGGGCAAGAGAAACACAAAGTGTCTCAGTGCAGTTCTGCTCATGGTATTTCACCTACTCAGCTCCTCCCCCTCTCCATGCAACAGACATATACACTAATATAATAAATGCGTAAGTACATAAATGGCAGCACAACTGTCTGTTTTCTCAAGGAAAAAAGTACCAAGACACAGCAAGGTTTACTTCAGATCCTGAAACTGGGATTTATGTATGAAATAGTGGAGGGAGCACAGCTCCCACGTTTACCCAGAAGTGCAGCCAAAGCTGCAGCCGAGCCAAGGGGTGTGGGAGGCTGCGCAGAAGGGAATGGTCGGGGATGAATCCACACACCCTGCATTTTGATTCCTTGAAGGGTCTGTGTTGGCCAGTTCTAATTTAAAAATCTATCAAAATCATGCAAGAATAACTGATAGTGAAGTATTTTCATATCCTTGCAAGGACAGGTCATGAGATCCCAGGGCCATCAAAAGCTAGCCAAAAATGCATTCCAAAAACCAAATGAAATCCAGATTTAGACTCAATACACTTGTTTTTTTAGCAACTGAACTCCTTCTATTAGATATACTGAGAGGCATACAGTCTAATAACAACCATAAACATTATTTTATACACCTCTTAAAACTCATCTATGACATTTATAATAATACATGGTAATCCTTTTTTTTTGAAGTTGATATTGTATTAATACGACTACTGGAAAATATTTTCATTACCAACAAGCAGAATGGGAGTTTGATGATCTAACATTTGGAAAAACGGTAGTCAAAATAGTAACGCAAAATTTATTTGAGAAAAAAAATAAAAGTACCAGACAAGAAAAATACTATGAAATATGGAAAACAATACCACAGGCACCGACAAAAGATCTCAAACAGACGTTGGTACATCTCATGAGAATGAACTGCTGCAGACTAATTACAAACCTTTTTAATATGTATCTTTGAGAAAAAAGTATGCCACTCCTGTTTATAACTGCTGGAGGGGAAGAAGTAGGGAGAGTTTCTTTCTTTAAAGAGACAGAGCTCCTGGGATGAGGAGGAGCTTGAAAAAGCAGAGCTCAAACCAGCTTTTGATCCTTTGGATATGCTATTACAGCTCCCAGCAAAAGTTTTAAGAACAGCGTATTTATTAAACATCTAAAGATTCTAAGGGAACACCAGCTTTCTGGGAACAGTGACCCTGCTTATTCCCGTACAAACACTGCTGGTACAGACAGACTTCCCCACTAAAGTTAGGTGTCAACGTTTGTTAAAACAAACAAAAAAATGAAGCGCAAGTTGTCAAACATCAGAAATCTTCGAAAACAAATCTTAACAGCTAACACGCCACAAGAAAACCTTGTTGAAGCTGAACTCAACACATGCTAATGCTTAGCCAAGCTGTTCCAAAGGCAAATTCACCGATCATCAGCAAAGCAAAAACAATCTTGCTTGATGAACCGTATTTCCGTTTGCTTGGGTGTTAAAATTGGTTTTTCATTTTGCAGGTACTTTATAACTGAATGATACCAAAGGCTTGCAAATACCAGCAAAAACACACTTTGCTGACACAGGAAAACTGACCAGGATGGTTGAAGGTTTGTACCTGACCTAAAACAAAAGTAGTGCTTCAGCCCAAACTCGGGCACCCAGGTAGAGCACCCAACGTACAATTCAAATCCTGGGACAGACTCCAGTTGCCACTCCTGTTCCATATATATATTAATCACTGACAATCTCCACATGCTATAGCCAATGCAACAGAAGAAGATTTAACCACTGCGTGAGGGAGCCAGGATTACGAAAGACCATGCATCTCGGCTGTAGCAGTAACAGCAACGTCACCTAACTCTCCTGCTGTGGAAGATGCTTGTCAAGCAAACATTTGCTACCCTGAATTTGTGTAACAGCCCACATCCCCTGGGCCCACCGAACATGCTGTAGAACAATGTGTTAGCACAGCTTCATGGAAAGACACCAATATTTCACAAGCAACAAAAGCTGCTAGGTCATTTCTGGGTACATTTCGAAAAATTTCTTTGAACAGTCACCACTGTTTCACAACTTGTTTTATTTTTGGGGGGTTTTTTTGGTTTTGTTGGGTGTTTTTTTTTTGTTTGTTTTGGTTTTTTTTTTTTTTTTTAGTGTAGAGGAAGGAAAGAACCTGAAAGCAGAACAGAAAAAAGGTATTCTATCCAGTGCAGTTGCAGTCTATAGGGAGATCCGATGGCCTAGTTCTATGGACCCTACTCAACCATTAATCTAGTAATTATTATTGAAATTAAGCCTGACATCTGTTCCATGGCCAACTAAGAAAATAAAACATTTCCACTATAGCAACAGTTGGTTAAAAACACCTTGGGCAAGTATCTCCCTACATGTGGGCTACAGCAGTGATATGCCTTACTATTGTGAAAGGCTTCAGCGTTAACTAAGACATGGATACTCAGTGTGGAAAGGGACTCAAACCTGGTTTTGTTAAACTATTTTCAAGTGAATTCAGCTTCTAAGACTAGCAGCAGGGGGCACATGTTATGTGTTGCTTCAGTCAACAATAACAAGTCTAAAGCTATAAAGAGATGGTTCTTTTTTCTTTAGGTGCCCATCTAAGGAACTGCTATGCCAGCTGGCATTCACTGCATGTAAAAGAGGAATTCATCAGAGTTCTTCCAATTTCTTACTGCAATCTCACTTTTGCTTTTCAAACAGCAGCAATACAAATACTTCTGTTACAACCGACAGGAACGCATGAAGTTACCTTAAGTCTGAGGAGAAGCCCAAGATACACTAAACTCGCACAAAGATGATTAAGTTTGTGCCAAAAGCAAACGCTTTTCCCAAGACTATCACAAAACACCATTCTTTGTCACGGGCTTAATAAGGTATGTCATTGCTTCACAGTCTCTGTCAGTACAATTACATTGCATACCTCCATCTATCCACATCTTCTTTTAATAAAATACGTTAATTTTACACCAAACGACAGCAGCTTTTAAAATCATATCTCAAAATACATTTTATCACAAACAAATTATGTAGCCTCACAAGCAAACGTCTTTTCCTCAACGTTAACACTGTTAAACTCTGAATCTAAAGCTTCCCTACAAAAATCTAGATTCATTTGCACTGCACCTCAAAGCTACCTTATATAAGACGACACCCAAATGCAAAACACTGTAGCACATAAGATTTAGAGACACTTTAAATTTTTTGGAAGATAGTTTATTATTTCATTAGACCATAATGTGTTAAATTGAAGTCATTCCAGACAGACAAGTTGATCCAAACTGTAAGTTGATGGAGATGGTTATTTATTACCTGCTTCAAGACAAAGCTTGCCCTCTTCATAATTGTCTGCCCCATCATCCAAATGAAGATTAAAAGACACAGCATGATTTCAGTTGGAGCAGGGTCATAACAGCAGCATAATCTTCAAGCAAACAATGAGATACTTTCAGAGTCAAACAGAAATATGAACACCACTAACTCTGTTCTTTCAGAACATTTAACCACAGGTACTTTTTGCTTGCTTTGTTCTAGAGAAGAGGAAGATTCCACCCTATGGAGGTTCCCATAACATGAAGACAGACAAGATAGTTGAGCAAAAAAAAAAAAAAGGAGGAGTGTCAGATTAACAAATTAAAAGCACCCTTTGGCCATAACCCACTGGTTTTCATTTGTTAAAGTTTTGATAAACACCACTAAAATGACCACAACTGGCTCACAGCAAAACGGCGAACTCAGCGTAAAAGAAAGGTCAGTATAATTAGTGATACGCAGATGCAGGTAAATATTCAGAGTAACCCATTTATTTTACACTTTTTTCCTGATTCTACTCCTCTTCTTGTGCAGTAAACACATACATATAATAGATTTAACTCCCTATTATATTTGTATCCTAACTTTCACATAGGACAAGAGAAAGCTTAGTGCAACATTAAAATCATGAACAGGTTGCAGTTCACAATGAGATGCAAAATTATTTTAAGATTTTACATTTACATAAGAGTTTACTAACTCATTGTACGCTACATAATTTACATACATTTTAGTGCTGTAAGAAAAGGTTATTTAGTCACCAGAATTTCTTCTAAACCAAAGTCACCAGCAGTGGGTCACTGGGCAAAAGGAACATGCCCACCTAAAGGAACTGGACACCAAAAGACTGCCTAAAGCCCTTCTGAATACCCCTACCTATGAGCTCGACGGCGCGTCAGGGAATCACGCTGGAAGAATCAAGTTTAGTCACGTTTGTTGGATGAGAGTACCCGCACCAACTTTAATACTGTTTCTTCATGCCAACTTTATAGCTCTTACAGCCTCATCCTGGCAATTACTGAGGACTCTAAATCCTTACTGGCTAGCAATTTCTAGACTACGGTCAGTTATCTCATCGGAGCAAGCGGGCTTTCTCCTCAGGTTTCCAGACGTGCCCTGACCACCGCGATTTCAGAATTGGTTTTTCTGAATTCAGATTTCTGGCTTGCAGAAGGTTGCAGGTGACCCCAGCACAGCCTTGCTGCCTGCAGTCCCTGGGTTGATCAGGGACAGGAACAGGGCTGGAAGGCACCACACCAGCAGCTGCGCTGACGCAAGGGGAACATCAGACAGCCATCAGATCACTTTAGTCGTCAACTCACGAGGGTACAAGGGTTTGGGACTCTGGGGTTCCCCCCCCCCAACATTGTTTTTAATACAAATAACACACTAATTTTTCAGTTTTATATTGGAAAGAGAATCCCGCTGAAGTTAGTTACAAATAAACTAGACAAGGAACAGAGGTGATACGTTCTTTAAACACCAGAAAGTAAAGCAGAATAAAACATAAAATTTAAAAGCACCTATGCAAGTACAACCTTTAAATATAATCCACTTTAAAATGCCATAAGAATTTAAAGCACAGTGATGTAGTTTCATCATCTACTGTTGTCTGTATAAACTCACCTTCAAACTGTCAAAATGTTACTGACTCAGTCTTCTAGTTGGCAATTTTTGGCTAAGTTAGCCATGACTGCAGGATGTGCACAATCTAATCATCTGGGATGTAGGCCCCAATACCAGACTTGGAAGGCAATGAAAAAAAAAATTGGCTAGATTTTATAGTGAAAATAATTTGGTTTTAAAAAGCCTTGCCCCACACTGTAATGCCAAAGAACTGCAACAGCATCACGAGACAGACATTGGTAGGCTGCTTTGTATCAGCTCTTCCCCCTCTCCGGCACCACTTCTTGAAGCATTCGAAGAAGCTACTAACTTCTTGGCTCTCACTACTGTCTTATGCCAGGAGTGAGCCAGACGTTCCATCATTGCATAAGAGCAAGACAACTAGAAGATGGCAACATTAAAAGAAAAAAAACAAAACCACAAACAAAAAACCCCCAAAAAAACCCCCCACTGAACGCCCCCTTCTCATGCTTCGCTACTAATTTTAAAATATGAGGTTTGGAGAAACTTTGGCAGGAAGCAGGGATTAAAAAAATAATCCCCTGTGTGAGAACACAACCTTTCAAATTTACCAAGTATACCATAGAGCTAGATAGATTCCATGTAAGAGAAGTAATACAAATTAATTTGATAAAGCCAAAATGACATATTTAACTATTTACTTAGCTTGTTTAATTGAGTAGGGAAGGTATCTTAATCATTAGGCTCCAATCTTTGAAAGTAGGTCTCACAGTACAACAAAGGCAAGTGAAGGAAGAAAAAGACAGAGTGTTATGATCTTTTTTTCACCTTTTTTTTTAAGACAGTCCCTTATGGATGCAAATGCGCAAGAATCAAATTCTACTCAAATTTAAAACCAGGAAGAACCCTGTGTAGCCATTACACTTCCATGAAGTTTCAGTCAGATCAGAACACTGGTCTTTGCAACTACATGACCTTCATTTTCTCAGAAAAAAAAAAATATGTGCGTAACTATCAAAATAGCCATCCACCATTAACAAAAAGGTTTTGGCAGAACGCTGGATCTTGAAGGCAAAAATGACATGCAAGTTCTTAGATTAAAGGTGTAACTGAAATTTTGGAGGTTTTACGAATAATTTCATAATGTATAGTCTGAAGCTTCCTGCTCATGTACTAAAACTTAATCCATTTCTTAACTTTTCTGATTTAACAAGTCTGAGTAAGAGGTTAAAACATGCAAGAGTAAAATGATTACAGCCTCTCCCTAAAGCGGTCATTAACTTCAGGATCAGTTAGCAACTGTGCTGTAGATTTTGATCTAGAAAAACAGGTAAATAAGGTCACTGCAAAATTTTATGAAACCACAGTATGAAAAGTGACAGCATAGCTGTTCAAGCAAACAAAAAAATATACCAGAAAATAGCTATACCAAGGCAACGTCTCTTCCTTCTGCAGTAGATAATACAAAGAAAATTCCTTTTCTACACTTTCAGAATATAAAGCCAGCAGAAGTGAATTTGAAAATGAAGAACGCTTTGTCCTCTGAACACCTTACCCATGAAAAACTATCAGACACACACTGACCTGACATTCTGACCTTCAAAGCATATTTCAATTTCAATTCTATTTTTAAAGTAATTGCTGGGAAAAGGCATGAGTCACAACTCTGCTTGGATCCCCCTCTACTGGACACTCACCAAGTGCTATGTTTATTCTAAAGTTTCCCAAGTTGGAACAGGCTCTAGCATTACCTCCTCAATCAATTTAAAGAACCTTACAGTTCAGTTCCCTAAGCCACCCAGGAATACTGGCCTCCATATCCATCTTGATCTTCCCAATTTGGCAAAGGTGTTTGTTGCAATCGTCAGGAAGCTGTGGGATACTATAAAGCCCTGCTCTCTAGCAGAAAGGAGTCACACTGGTTCAGCTGTATGCTACCTAGAGGCACCTTGTTATGATAAGGCTGCAGCTGTTACTCTCCATCTGTTAATCAAATTTACTGACATTGAAGGTCAACCAAATCTAAAGAGAACCCTCACTGAAGCACAGGTGAGAAATACAGAACAGTTGGAACTATGTCAGGTGCATTCAACATAGCCAGTGGTTGAAGGGTCATATAGGCAATCACCTGGAGGAGCTCACTGCTCAAATACTTGGAAAAAAGGGAAATGAGCAAGTGATAAAGAACACACCTTACACATGTTGGAGGAGGAAGTCAGCATCCTGTGTGGTACAGTTTTATGCACTCCCCAGCACTTAACATTAGGAGCAGCCAAACATAATACTGCTAGCCAAATGGGTTGCTCACAACAGTAGGCAAGTTAAAAAAGGGACACAAAACTGTGGTTAAAGACTGTGAAAAGAAATGGAAACCAGAATCTACGCTTATGAATCCAGTCAAATTTTGACTTCCCATTCATCCTGTGTCATCGTTTACTCCCTCTGAAGCACGGGCTAGAGTTACATATTCACTGGCACTGTCGGTCTCGGAGCCATCTAGGCCCATGCTGCTGACTCACCTACGGCAATCCCTAGTAGTTTGGTTGGGTCCAGGGTCTCCATTACAAAGGAGCCTTTTGATACATCAAGAAATAAATCATCTGCCTGCTTGCCTTTAATGAAAGCACTGTTACACAGGAAGAAAGGGGATGGAGCATGAAACAACATCCATGGTGGAATGGCCAAAGCAGAAAAGAGGGATGTCTGAAGAACAGAATGAAAGACTTGAGAATTAAGTCAAGAACAATAAAGCAGTATGGAAACGGAGCAGGAAGGTATAAACAGGAAACTTAGAAATAGCTTGAAAAGCTAAAGTGACTATTTTTCATGAAAGAACAAACACATCTCATTACAACAAAGAGTTAGTAACATATTCCCATGTACTAACTTCCTGTGCAACAATCACTAGTTTGTTTAGTGGATTACAGCTGTACGACCATAAGAAATCATTTCCACATACTGTTGAGGAACTTCAAAAAGCCACTAACAAGTCTGAAATCAATCTCTCTTCTCTTAAAAGTTTTACATAGCAAAGCGTTGTAACAACTGCATGAAGTATTTTCTATTAACAATAGCGAGGAGTTCAGACCGTAAGCTGCTCTAGGCTATGATTCATTCGTGGCGCTCTGCCAAAAAAATAAATACATCCAAGACCAGTGGCCTCAAGGGGAAAGGTAGGCCACTTTTTAAAAAGCACAGAGATAAATGATTTACAGAACAGAATACAGTATGAGATTTCAGCCTATATGGATTATGAGGAAGGACTTTCTTATGTCTCACAAAGATTTACCGCACAGGCTTGACTACTGGCAATGTATCAACAGATGGAGTAAACTAGGAACTATTAAACTGGGATTTGCAAAACTCTCTCCAAAGAGCAAGAAATGACCCATTATATTGCTATACACAAAGAAAGTTCATAAAGCCAAATCAAGATATGTAATGGGTATTTCAGCCACGTAAGACAAACACGGCCAGTTCAGATTACAGGCAGACTCTGCAGTAAAGTAACACCTGTAAAGGGAAAGACCAAGCCACTGGCAGCATGACAAACAGTTTAAAGGTTGGGAGGGTTTGACGCCATACAGCATCTGCTTCACATAAAAATGTTTAATTAGCTGCTAAACAGCAAGCAGTACATTCCTATTTTTTCTACGAGAACATTATTTCTTGAATAAATGCCCTTGCTTAGCTAGCAAGGTTCAGAATGCAGATAGCTGCTTCACTACGGCAGCAGAGGCCAACTCATTCTCACACAGCAGACTGACTTGTAATTGACTTCTAATGTTGTGAACCACCATTTCAGTAACAAGCACCCTCTGAAACACCAAGCACACTTCTAAATGTGTCTTCTTTAATATTCAGAACATTATCTTTAACTGTACTGCTAATGGCTTTTAAAAGAAAGATTCTCTTTTAAATGCTTCCCTAGAGTTACAACTGCATTTCACCATTTAAAGACAATTCTAGATTTAACTGCTGCTCATCTGCAAAACTTAGCAGTAATGAGGAACTGAAGAAAAGGAGAAACCCTGAGCCTCTTAGGATGCAAGACATCCTCATAGGATACTCTAATTAAAGTTCTGGTACACACAGGTCTCCAAGGTACCCTCTCTCCATAAAAGCGAAAACAGCCACAACCTCAAGGTAGCAAGTAAAAATCACCAGAGGGAATGAGCTGCAGAAGGGGTTTAGCAGTGTCCAACTGTACTGAAACAATCACATAGATTTTTTTAAAAAAATTTTTCTACTTCTGTAGATTCAATCCCAAGCTATATGTTCCCCTTAGTCTCAAAAAGGAATTACATACCTATTCAGCAACAGTAGTAATGTATGCATTTTAAGTCAAGCATGTGATTAAATGCTCTGCTAGTAAGAATTCTCAACCAGATGCTGGCCATTCTTATGACACGTCATTTCTCAACCAGTGCTTGAAGCAGTTATAATTTATGAGCCAGTGGTTTCACATCCTGTGGTGCTGTTATTTAACCAGGTTTAAAAAGCCCCATCCTCACCTTTTCATTTAAAAAAACCCCAAAAACACAAAAAAACCCCAGAAAAAATGTACAGGTTGGTCAGGATGGTTTTGTTCAATGATACTACTTCCCAGTATGGCTCATGATGTAAAACTTCACTTAATTGCACTACTACAGGAGGGAGGAATGTGCTCCTTAAAAGGTAAGAGTGTCCAGTTTTGCCACTGCCTACTTTTTTTTTTAATTTGGTCATATTGCTTATTCTGTGGATAAGTTTTTTGCTCCATCTGTGCACCACAGATGCCCCTTCCTTTTTTTTTCCCCCCTTTCAGCCTGTACATTTCTATAGAGCACCCAGGAAAGCCTGCATTCTTCAAGGAATTATGGGAATTACACAAATGCAATAGTTAAATTTTCATTTACAGACACCGAGGGGAGATAAAAGAGGCAAAATCTGGAAGAACATTTTAGTTGCTAGGCTTAATTATCTGGTAGCGTATTCAGTACATGGAATAGTTTTCTAACAATCCAGTGTGCAGCACTTAGCATTTTTTAAAAACATCAAACCAACTATATTTTTCTGCTTACAGTGCTGACTTTCCAAAAATTGACTACAGGAACAGAATTCAAGTTAAGGCTCACTTCTAAGGCTCCTACACAGCCTTAGAAGAATATAAACACAAAGACAAGAGAAGCCCAGAACATATAAAATTCAGTTACATTAAAAATAAGGTAAAAATCAAGTAAGCAAGCAGTCATTCTGGTAACCATTCATGCAGAGGGTTATTTTTGAAAGGGTCCCGTTTCCTACAAAGAGTTGATACATTATGTGCTGTCAACTTCCGTTTCCAAATTTTTTTTGTATCCTAAGACTTTCACAGATAAGCCTTTTTTTTTTTCCCATCCAAATAATACAGTGGACTCCACTAAAAATTTGCTAACACCAAATTGCTGGTGTAAAAATCAGTATTTTGTCCATGCTCTTGCCCATATGCAGTTTCCCCTACCGTGTACTTCATTTGGGACAAAAAATAAAAGCTGTTACCTCATTAGATGACTAAACCAGGCAGTTCTGCCAGCACTGCACTTCTTACCTGGTAACTATTTCATTCAAAAGGTCATGAGTCCATCCTGAATTTTTTCTCTTGCTGTTCATTTGTCCAAAAGCCTTGTAGCAGTCGGGGTCTGTTTCTACCACTGGGATCAGTATTCTCTGTTCTTAAGAATTTTCCACCGAGCATACCTAAATAAGTTAACATCTGATTTCAGATTTCTTTTTACTAGAGCTTATGCTGAAATGTGAAAAAAAAAAAAAATTAAAAAAAATTGTATGGCTATTTCAAGACTTCACTACATCTGAAGTTAATTTAAAGGTGGATAGGGAGTATTTTGTATAAAAGACTTCTAGATTATCCAGAAAGGAACCTCTTCATGCAAATAAAAAAAATCCACCCAAACCCCAAGATTAATTTAATTTCAGTAGTGGCTTAAATTCCCTCGCTGTCTCCTATAATATAAACTTTTCAAATCAGGGACTTTGGCCTCTTACTAACAGGGACAGAGAATGCTAGCACCAAGCTAGAGAATGTTTGTATGCATAAGTCACTTCTTTTGCAGAATATGCCACCGTAGAAAGCTTGGTTAGCCTCCTAAAAATCAGAAAAGGGACACTTGAGGGCATTTGTCTTACGAATTCTAGATCTATCATCAAAGGATAATGCAAAGTGTTAGAAATCTGCCTATGACCGTAGAAAGTTACTATTTCACAGTAATAATATTTTCCAAGAAAATAAAAAGAGGGGCACATTTATTTCCTGACTCTAGATTCAAATTTTGCCACTTTAAACTGAAATATTTTTAAATAATCAATATTTAAAAGTTCCCCTGTGATTAAAGTAAGCCTGAATGAGTCCTATTACATACAATAATATGTTTTCTGACTTTCTTAAATTTATGCTTTCAACTGCTCCCTGGAAACAGTTAGCAGCCAATTTCTTAAGTAAGATCACTAGAACAAATGTAGCTTGAGAGATGGCCCTACTGATCACATAATACACAAGAAAAAATACATGGTAATCAGGAAAGATACATTTTATTTCCATTTTTTACCTTTAAATTATTTTTATCATTGACACTCTCACAAATAAAATGTTCTCTCAATTTCTTTCTATTAAGAAAAACATCCAAATTAGCAAACCCACCTGACTCAGTGCGAAAAAAAGTCTATTTACAACAGATGCTCCAAATTTATTGCATCACACATGAATACTGCCAGAAATGTAGTATTCTTTAGCGGCATGATCAATTGAACACATTACGTAGAAGTCCAGTTTTCTTTGGTTTAGCTAATTTAATTAAGCAAGGGAGAACAAGTTTTATCTTTGTATATAGTATTTTCAGGGAAAAAAATTTAAAAAAAAAATCAAACAATAGGTACTTTTGTTCATAAAATTCCCAGCTTTAAAGCACTTGCAATCTTCTGCCAAACACCACACATGCCATAAATCTGCTCAAGTAGGTCCTGGAGGTCAATGAAAATATAACTTTCCTTCCAACTATGACACTTCTGCCAGTGCTTAGCTATGAGCTGGGCAGTTGTCATCTCAGTCTCATGAAAGGAATGTACAATTTTTAAAGGATCTGATACCTGGCAAGCTTCTCATTTGAAACACTCTTTCCCAGACTGAAAGTCATAGTCAAAAATCTTTGTATTCAGAATGTCACACATCTGCGGAAAAATTTACTTTTCATGAAGTCTACCCTGCAGAAGCACCCAGTAAGCACCCTGAGAAGATCCTAAGGATGAACTTGTAAGCGCAGAAACAATGTATTTCAAGAGAACACTTTCACATCTACTTAAAACTCAATGAACTCTCTGGTTCCGTAAGTCCCTGAAAGAACCAAAATTGGGACAGTGACTATTTTGAAAGAGCCCAGGGGTATTTTGGAAAACAAAGCTAGCAATACATAAAAACCAAAGCCACTCATTTTCTAATTCACATGTACAATCAATCCTTTTTACTCAGCACTTCTGAAAATCTAAGCTATAGCATACAGGAAAATTCATTTCAGTATTTACACAGTCCAGTGCCTTTGCCCTGCTACTATCAAACCTTCCCCACTAACAAAAGTTCCTATCTTAGTAGTAAAATTGGGCACGTAAATTACTAGAACAGACTTCTTAAATGCACTTTAATCTCTGCAAGTAGGCAATGCAACATCTGCAAAATATTTAGAGAAAAAGTACCATTTATTTACCCATATACAGTATGTCAAGACTCAGGATGTCTTCCTTAACCATCCCTTTGTCATTTTATATAGTTTCTTCATACTGTAAGTTATAGATTTCTTTGCCCCTAGAAAAAGAGAAACACAAAACCCAGAAAATATCAACAATTAGGAAGATTTAACTCAAACACTAGGTTCTTACTACATTAAGTAAAACATTTCCCTAGGAGAATAACAACCTAATCCCTCAGGCAGACATGCAAATAACCTCCTTGTCACATTCATTACACAGTAATAATGACACAAAGAAATACTTTCAACACTATCAAAGCACGCAAAATAGAATAGGTTCATTCTATTTTGAAGACAACCTGCCGATGTTGCGTACAAGCACATACAGTGACCGAGGTACAGCAAACATAGAGATTCATGATAAAACTCGTAACTAGTACAGAAGGAAACTTCTAATTTACATAGTTGTTCCTAAATGCTAAGTATAGGAAGGCTTTTAAACCATCTGTGTCTACTGCAGACCCTCACCAAACCAATACCTTATGCTTTTCAAGCCCTTTCTGCTCTACTGCTAGGCAGCGTGTCCAGCCGAGTAGGATTGCACCCTGGCCTGGTAAGGGACACCAGCAACCTGACAGACCCTGTTCTGCAGCAGGAGACCCAAGCAGGACTATTTAGAGAAATCCAGGCTGTTAGGCACGCAGGTTAATTAGCTGGCCAGGAGTATGAGAAGAATCTAGTTGTCAAAGCATTTCTGCTTTTGAGACAGGAGCCCACCACCAAATTCTGTAGAGTAGATGAGGCCTAATCATAAGAACCACAGCAATGCCCAAAGCTGTGCAGCCAAAATTTTACTCAAGGGGGGAGGGGGAGGGAGAAAGAGACTGAACCAGGACAAAAGAACAGTCTGCTCAAGCAAGACAAGCAAACTCTGCACGACTGGTAGACAACAAGCTTTATAATTCCAAATTCTACTTCACCAATTTCTTCTGCTAGTCAAATTTTAGTTAGCCTTGCTTCATGCTATACGTCATTGATTGAATGTAATCAAACATTGCACACCAGCAGCAGCTTTCCATGACAAACAAACCCACAACATTGCTATGCAAAGGCTTGTGAATTAAAAATGAAAACAGAATTTTTGATTTTTTTTTTTTAATAGGAAATGTGCTGGTGACTGTTGAGGTGGAAATCTGTTCTGGTTTCAACAAGCTGTGAAGTACATTATAACCTCCTTCAATATTTTGTTACTGCCTCATCCTGACTAATGGCAGCTACCGTTTCATAACTGAGAGAATAGCATCCCCGCAAGAGAATGAAACTGCTCGACTTGCATAATGAAATGACATCTTTATCCTTAGGTAAAAAGCAGTAATACTGAGATGATGATGGGTATGGAAAACCAGATTAATAAGGCATAGACCCAGGTAAAGAAAGAAGCAAAAATAGTTAGATGATGACAGACAGCTGTAACTTGGCAGCACTGCCAATATCAGAAGTATACCATGGACACCAGTGTGAATACCCTGTCATAGGGATGTTGTCTGGACCAATTTTGCTTCAGAGTAACCTGCCTGTTGCTTGTTTATTATAAACCTCGTATGAAGCCAGAATAGCTGTCGTACTCTACCATCATCCTGCAGCAGCCCACAACTAGTAAACTCTGGTAAATACTACTATACCATTACGCTAGGCCTACAATGAAGGAAGGTATTTCTCAATTTTCATAAAGATACAGAAGGATTTTGCAGCAGTCATTGCCTCCAACCTTTTAAAAGTTTTAGATATGAAGGGATTGAGGATGACTCCCACACAATTTGTAAAGTGTACCCTTAGAGTTAAACACTTCCCGAAGTCCTAACAGAGATGAGCCTTCTCTTACAGAACGAGAGTAAAAAAAGACAGCCTTTTGCTGGATTTAGTCATCTAGTATTTGGAAACTTAAAAACAAAATATCGTTAGTCTCGGCATTTCAGCAGGCTTCTGAGAGCCTTGCCAGTAGAGCTACTTATTTTTCCTCCTTCCAGCTTTTTTTGATTAAAAAACCACCCCAAAACAAAACAGCGAAAAAAACCCCAACATAAAACACAGAGTGACTTTTCAGATTACAACAGAGTTTAATCATACCCTTACAAATTCAAAACTGAGTAGGCAAATTTTTAATGCTGCACAACAAGCTTTTGATTTATTGTCTTAATTTTGACACTTATATGCACAGATGAAAGTATGGTACATTATACTTGCTACAATCTCTCTCACATTTATTTAACTGAACACCGTTTACCTGACTAGACTGACTAAAAGTATACAGAAGCAGTATAGCCAGAAGTCACACAGTATGACACACCAGAAGAGATCTTCTGGAACAAATGAGCAACTTAGACCCAGGTTCTTCCATCCACTGCACTGCACTTTTTTGGGGGGTGGAGAAGCATGGTGAGGGTGGGTGGGAGGGGAGTATGATAATATTTTATTTTGAAAAGACCTTAGCAAGTAATCAAATGAAGGTAAAAATACGTTAGGTGAAAGATGCATTCAGTACTAGCAGTCTAGAGGCACCAGAAGTCAAATGAGTAAGCAGTAATAAGGAAAAGCACATGCTCTATTTCTGAAGGAATGTGATGGCGAGAAGAAAGCCTATAACAACAAACACGCTGTATATAATCAGTTTTGCACTTCTTGTGCATCTAGTTGCAATTTAAATAAATTCAACTTTACCTTTTGTAATCAATCATCTGTACATATATTTTCAACTTACATATGGGACGCACATGGTTTTGTAAGCTCAAACATTTCTGTATTTGATAGGCTTTTGCTAAAAGCAAGCAAACTAAAGTCACAATGGGCTTTTCTTTGCAGCATCTTAAATAACAAGTAAATAATAATGTAAATTCCGAAGCGCCTCACATATCTGCTTTAAACTGCACACAGTGCAAGAATTCCAGTCACAGAACAAAGCCAGAGTGAAGCTCAGGCACAGCACATAAATGAAAGAAGCGGTTCCAATCCCCAAAGTTTTAAGCTCCGTAACTGTACGGCTTTGAAAATTACTGTCCAGTCTCCTAGATACTACACTTCCACGATACAGCCCCTTGAATACCAAAATTGCTCTGCCAGAATCGATGCTGTTCTGCCATTCCAACGAAGTCAGCGTACTTCTGGAAGCACAGTACAGCATGTGGCAAATCAACAGTAACACAGCTGATACAGCCCTGCAGGACTGTAATTAACTGCATTGGCACCGCAGCCGGCAAGTCAGCTTGTTCTATCAGCTTGCCAACCCACTCTGCCTCTTGCCGCAGCTCAACATAAAGAGATTTTTCTCCTTCATATTTTCCCCCTGCAGGGAGCACTCTACTGAACTCCACCCACTAGAGCCTTATGTAGTAAGATGCTTACATTTCTGCCCTAGCACATCATGCTACAAAGCAAAATACAGGTTTATACATACAGCTGGTTTCTTAAAGCAGCCCTCAGGGTGATGAGTCACATCTGTAGTAAAAGTTAATGGTTGTAATTATGGCTCAGTCTCAGACTCCGAAGCAGTTGGACCACATGAAAATGTCTTTCTACTTTAGCTATGAATCTATGACTCGGTGGTTCCACCTCCCCTTTAGATTTTTCCACTATATGATACAGAACAAAGACCTAATGCACATGGAATCAAGACCACAAAATTTCAGCGTAAACATCAGTTGTATCTGGTTTTACTTAAGAATCCATGTTCGGTTTTTTGGAAGTGTTAGTGCTGTAGGATAGTAATTTGGCTATAATGTAAGTCCCCCAAAGTTTCCCAGTACATATGTCTGGCTATGGTATTCTTCATTTCCTTTTGAAAAGGAGGGCTACTGCTGAAGACCTGTTGTGTAGAGGCAGATAGTTATATATTGTCAGTGTATCATACTGAGACACATGCAAACTTTTTCACACATATTTACAGTGAAGCACAGTGGTATGCCGTATCTGCTCAGGCAGCTCATCAAGACAGCCATTAACACAAATCTACAGAGTATTTTATATGTAAAGCTGTCCCGTACAGTTAAAAAAAAAAATTCCTTGAAGACATAGTATACTAATATCCCAACTCTAAGAAAACAAATGTTATTCACAGAGCAGCTGCGAGCATTTGTGCTAACTTAAAAGGATCTTGAACAATTGCTTCAATTGATTATTTAATTCATAGTATTTTATTTACAAGAAATTTCCAAGGCTTGCAGCATTCCTCTAGTAAGATATAAAGAAGAAATCTAAGCTAAAGAAGTATCAACATCTCCTTCAGAGGAGCTAAATATAAGAACTCCAGAGTTAGTTCCCAAAGACCACGCAGACTCTGGCTATGTGGGAAAATAAATCAATGATGGTGCCATCTCTAATGGGAAACAGAGAGGCAATCTCGCCACAGACTCGAAGAAATACACAGGCACATTTTCAAAAACTAAATAGGGCATTTAACAACAAACAAAAACATAGAGCTTGAGCTCAACTTTAAAACCACATTGGCAGAGAAAGATGAAAAAAGTTCTCTTAAATGGGTTGAAATTCTTTATTTTGCTTGTGCTCGTTGCCAATAATGTTAATACACAGCATGCCATCTCAGCAACGACTATTCCTGATTTAACATTTAATTTAGAAACATACTGTACATTGGACTACTATGCTACAAACCAGAGAGTAGGCATTTCACTTTTTTTTTGTTCTTAAGATAAAACAATCAGCTTAGGAAATACATGTCCCCCGTTACATTTCAAAAAAAATTATGGCCAGGTAATGCAAACTAATTCTTTTGCAAGCAGGCATAGGACTGAAGTGCTTGTACAGTTATTAGGAACAGCACGAAAAAAAATAGTCAGAGCTTATTTAATGGAGCCACTAATTTCGTGACTCTCTCTCATAATTCCCTTATTTTAGCTGCTCCTCTTAACATAAGCACTGCAGGAGGACAAAGCCATGATACTCTTCCTTCAAGTGTCTTCTAGAAAGTGTGAACAAGGGTCTTAGGGGAACAGAACATTAGACAAGATTTGGTTAAAGAACCAAGAAAGAAATACAGCATCCTTAGGGATTAAATTTAAAAGCTCAACACCTTCCTGTAACACATGAGTCAAGCAAACACTTTCAATGTAGAAGCCACAATGTTTTGTCTGTGTACAGTATGTATCTATATGAATATCAGCTGATAAGAGCCCCAAGAAACGGCAAAGCAAGGTGAACAGTATTCATGCCGCCTGCCTCCTAAGGATGAATTTTTTAAATTAAGAAACTGTGATTGGGAGAAAATCTTCATTAGAAGGTGCAGCAAGATTTAACATACACTCAATTATGAATGTTTGGAGAGAAGGATTTTTTGAAAACAGGCAAAAGGCTTCTATTAACTCCTAAACCAGTGGAAATCCATCCCTCCTAAATTCCAGGGAAGATCACTGAAGATATACAAACATCACATCTGAAAAATATTGAGGTTACGCCCCAGTCAGTTAAATTTAATTTCTTCTTTCATGTGCACTACAATATAGGTTTTTTATTACAAAAATACTACTTCTATGTTTCAGTCCATCTTCAGTGAGTGAAACTGGTGGTGCTCTCCCACACAGGCTTGTGGGGGAAGCAGGGCTATGCCTACATCACAAAGTGAGGCACTGCTCACTTCATGTGCGGCAGCACACGTACAGACACACTCCTGATCCTAACTGAAGCAGCAGGACTCCTTTCCTCCAGCCAGGGTGGCCTGCACAGCGATGCTCAGGAAGGTTAGCTCTACCAACAAGTTTTGCATTCATTGAACAACATTCAGAGGTTAGGAAATCCCAGAAACAATCCTTTTCCAAATCTAATTCATTTCCCTTGGCACATAATCTCTGAGTAACCCCGAAAGATCAATTCTCAATTCTGTTGCTAATGGTTTTGGCTGGATTCTGGCTGAAGTGCATAAATACAGTTAAAAATAACACAAACTAAATTATGCTACAAGTAAGAAAACTAAACTCTCCCAAGCCTCCTCGCTCAAATTTGGCTTGTGTTTGAGGCAAACGATCACAAGTGCTTTGCTCTACCTGAATCAAACCACAAAAAATGCATTTTCAACACCAGAAGTACTAGCAGAAAATAGATGGTTTTAGATGTAAGTGTTACTCTATGTAACTGGCTGGTAAGAAGACAACTAGAGTTTGTTTTAAAGGGAAAAACACACCACTAGATATAAACTGAAAAGCAGGTAAGACAATGGAAAGGCATTTCACAAACACCTAGTCAGGTGGACAAAACAGAAAACACAGTAAAAATTACAAGTCCTACTAAAAGATGCATTACAACGCCTACAAAAGCCCTAGTAACAATATAGGCTTTAAGTGACTTGCTGCATGACATGCAAAGGAGCTAACAATTCCCAGACGTGATGTTCTGTCTATCAGAACGGACAGAAGGCGAGCATACATAATCTGACGAAGTTTAGCTGTTTTTATTCATACTCTTGCAGTTACACACAAACAGCTTTGCTCCCCAGGCAGACAGGCTGCTAACTTTCACAAGCACTGAATTAAACATAACGCTGTCTTTGGCCCCTCGCCTGCAACTATTTTGCTCTACAAAATCTACTCTCCCCGGCTTTAGAAACAGATAGATTACAAGCTGGTGTTTCTAAAAGAGGCATGTTACAATACAAGAAGTCGTGACCACTGGTAGGTAATTTTGACAACAAACCCTAGAAAAACATCACCTATTTGGTTGGAAACCTTACATTAGAAACTAGTACCTACAATATGACTAACTCCTAAAACAAAAATTTGCTTTTCTCAGATGGAGTTATGTCCTTAGTCTCCTCCAGCTACTAAAGTTAGGCAATAGTTTTGTCAGCCTTCTTCCATTTAATAGAACTAGACTATTAACAGAAGCATATAAAAAGTACAGCTATTGCTGCTTATTTTACTCAGCAGACCACTAATGGTCCTGAACACTGCAACCTGTGTTTCTTTACAAGGAGGTAGGAAATATAATGTGGAGCCACCAACTTTAATTCTAAACAGGAAGGGAATAGCAGCTGTAGAAGTCTCGATAAGGACTGCTCAGTAGGAAACTATACAGCTGCCTTTAAAACCAGTAATGGCATAATTTGTATATAATTGCCTTTGTAGAAGAATTATGAATAGGTATGAATGAGTTCAGAAAATTATTTGAGCAACTTCATGCAAGCAGCAACGATTTTTCCCTTTGCAGATATTAAGACTACCTCCTGATCAGAGTTTTAAGTAAACGAAGGCTCAGTTCTTAAGTCTTTCTTTTAAATAAAGCTGTAGTGCTTTCAGCTTTTTAAAATGTCAAAACCAGGTCACCTTAAAATTAGATTTATTCCAGCACTCAGAAAACAGGATGAAGCCCCAGCTACATAACTGACAGAACTTCCATTCAGTTAGGAAGACTTCAACAGCTGAAAAGCATGACTAGTTTTCCCATGTTTCTACACAAGCAAGTCCTTTTTTTCCCGCCCCCTCCTTCTATACCTTCTCCTACATTGACTTTGTAATACTCAACTCTTTTTCTACAGTAATTAATTTTGAAGTATGAGAGTTACAGCAATATCCAGTGCTCACCAAGTATATCTCAGTTTGGAAAACATGTCCTCAAATACACACCTGTCTTCCAAGCCTGACAAAAGCATCACATCCTGCCAAACTTCTCTCCCTCAAAACTCCTCCCCTCCTTTATTTTATGATGAAGTAACCTTATAGTCTACATAACACACCAATATGACGTACTGATCATCTAGGGTTCTGCTCACATGTAGAAAGCCAGAGTGAATGAAGAAATATCTTTTTTCCATTTTTTAATACAAAAAGAGCAGAACTAGGGCACATTGGCCAAATCAAGCCCCACATGTAAAATTAAATCGAAGTCAGAGGTTGTTTTTTGTTACATTTGGGTTGTTGGGGTTTGTTGTTTGTTTAAGAGTCATGTATAGACTCCAATCCATATAGAGAGTCCTTTTGGCATTTTACAATTTCTCCAGAGTTATACAAATCTTCTGTTTTAAATATCAGTTTTAAATACCAGGGGCTTCCAAATAGATACCCAAAAAGTTTATTCTTTAAAATCCTGTAACAAGACAGTCTTGGGGCCCTATAATTTTACTTTGTGAAATCAGAAGGCCTGTGTTGATAGAAGTCACACACATTCTTACCAGCTGTTAGTATGGTTTTAGCACTCTGCACTATACTGGAAGATCTCACAATTCCCGAAATGCCTGCAGAGAGAAGAGCACACAGATGTTAACCATCTTAGCAGTTTTGTGGGGATTTTTTTAATCCTCCAATATACACAAAAAACTTAAATCTTTTTCCAGTTATCCAATCAAGCCAGCCTGAAAGTAAAACATACACTTCAGCTGAGAAAGTTTGTTTCTGTCCTGCTTTGTCATACTCATTGGAAATATTCTCCAAGCTATTTTAGATTATTTTATATGTAACACACACAAAAAAAACCCCCCAATATTAGAAGAGATAACAACCAGAAGGAATTGATCAATTAATTCACGTAGTGTTCCCATTATTTCTCTGAGACGATTAGTCACAAAGAATTCAGAGTTGTTTCATATTAACTTTCTAGAGCAGAACAAATTATACTAATTGTTTACTTCAGTATAAAATTCGGATTTTGCACTTCCCTGATGAAGAAGAGATGCCTATACTGTGCAGTGTTTGCCTGGCTTTTTTAAATTACCAGCTTTTGGAGATAAGGCTTGTTTACCACTTCGCACCGTGGCACATTCAGTTCTCATTGCCCAATGGTTCTCAGGTATTAATGGAATAGTAAATAAAACATTAAAACTTTTTTTGAAAAGTATTAAGTTTTATCTATTCTAACATATATATATATATAAGCATACTGATATGTGCAGAACAAAACTACTGTACATAACTAAATCTTAAAAATGTAGAAATGCAATAGTCCCAGAGTTAGTCTTCTAAACTGAAAGTTGTTCTTCTAGCCTTAACCAGAATGTAGAATATAATTTCAAATACTATTTTTAAATTCTTCTTTCAAAACCATTTCTATGAGGAAGAACAAAGCTTAGGGAAATCCATGAATAAGCAAGAGGGGTACAATATTCTACCGGAAAATAATTTGGGAGGGTAGGAATGGGCAGGGGAAGGAAACAAATAGCGTTGAGCTAGCAAAATACCTGGGGGCAATGCAATTCAAGTTGAGTACTCAGCTCTGTCTTGCAGGATTACCAAATGGCTTGTGCTGTCCTTTACCCATATTCTTGATTTAGGAAAATCTTTCAGCCACAAAAGTGAAAAGAGGCGTTTTGATTTGTTCTCCTATGAGTACAAACTGCTTGGCTTGAGAAGACTGTATCTATCCAATGTTTTGATACTGAAGAGCTGCACCACTGCGCACAGGCCACAGTCACAGCCATGCCTGCGATACCCCACATAAACGTAACCACAAGGATAGGTAGATCAACAACTCAGAGCTCTAAAACTACATGCAGCTCACAACCGCTGCAACTCCTGCTCCCAGATTCCGTTATTGTCACATTACTGTTGCAGTTCAGCCAGTGTAGCATAGAAGCTGCCATAGACTGACATGAAAGATGCTGGACACCTTGAGGTCCAGGTGCAATTCATCCTATACTGTCAACAGAGTACCACAACTCTCAGGAGCTTTATATCCCCAAACAGAAATCAGCTTAACTGCTCCCTCCACAGTTGGATAGTGGCTCTCGGGTATCCAGGAAGTTTTTGCTGTGCTCAGGGAGCTCGCAAAATTATCCACCTGGAACTAAGATGTGTCAAGTTCTTTAAAAATGTAAAAGGACTCTTCAAGTACTAAATATTTTCATTTTTCTGCAGCATAAGAAAACATTCATGTCTGCAGCATAAGCTTTAACTTGCTCATACAACATTATCTTGCCTCAGAGAAGCTACCTGTGATGATGAGAAACACCTCAATCTTTTTCCTCAAAGCCTGAGTTCTCCGCCAGAGCTCACATATCTGGACTAACTATGAAAACTGGGAAAGGTAATGACAGCAAGCTAGAAAGTTAACTTGGCATGACTGATAGGATATATAGCTTAGTATTTAGATGAAGTTATGCCAGCCAATAAAATCCTGAAGGTGTAAGCATCCCAGAGTCAGATGGTCTAAGTAGGCCACACTAATTCCTAAAGACTACTTCTTTCAGAATCCAAAACAAAACATATCTTTATCAGTAGGAATGCTGTTTTTCTAGTATTGCAAACAAACAAATCCAAAACCATGCTTTTAGGAATGTATCTCAAGACCAACGTTTTATTCTCTTCTCTCTAAAGCAGTGTGCCCAGGTGGCCAAGGAGGCCAACAGCATCCCGGCTTGTATCAGAAACAGTGTGGCCAGCAAGAGTAGGGAAGTGATCGTCCCCCTGTACTCCGCACTGGTGAGGCCACACCTGTGTTCACCTACTGTGTTCAGTTTTGGGCCCCTCACTACAAGAAGGATGTTGAGGTGCAGAGGGCAATGAAGCTGGCAAAGGATCTAGAGAACAAGTCCTACAAGGAGCAGCTGAGGGAACTGGGGTTGTTCAGTCTGGAGAAGAGGAGGCTGAGGGGAGACCTTATCGCTCTCTACAACTCCCTGAAAGGGGGTTGTGGCGAGGTGAGTGTCGGTATCTTCTCCCAAGTAACAAGAAATAGGGCAAGAGGAAACAGTCTCAAATTCTGCCAAGGGAGGTTTAGATTGGATATTACTAAAAACTTAGTCACTGAAAGGGTTGTCAAGCACTGGAACAGGCTGCCCAGGGAAGTGGTTGAGTGACCGTCCCTGGAGGAATTTAAAAGACATGTAGATGTGGCGCTTAGGGACACGGTTTAGTGGTGGACTTGGCAATGTCAGGTTTGTGGTTGAACTCTATGATCTTAAGGGTCTTTTCCAACCTAAATGATTCTATGATACTAAATCATCCTTCTGAACTAGAAGAACATGTACAATAAATCTCCATATCTATCATGCCTTAAATGAGATTACAGACACTGATCTAGGCCTACCTTGATGCACCACAAATCCGCAGTCAGGGTCATGGGCAACTTGCAGTAAAATTTCCTCCACATCTCTGTTTTTACCGGGAGGGTCTACCAGAGAAGTTATCTTTTGTTGCAGAGTCCGTGGCAAAGCCATTAGTTGTGTAAATTGGCCTTCTGGACTTTTATCAATCTAAACGTTTTAAAAATAAGACAGTAAAAACATTGTTAATAAAGTAAGTTCTTTTTTCAAAGAAGTCAGAAAAGTCTTTTGGCTATCTTTGGCCTCTGATAAATATCTCAAAGAATATGATGCATTTTGCTTGTAAAAGTCATTGACAATGCTACTGAAAACTTCCCAAGCACTGGGAAATGCAGTATCTCAGTTCTGAAATAACTCAATGCAAAGATGTTAATTTTTATCCAAGGGAAGACTAAAGTACATGCATGATCTTGCTGCCTCTGCAAGCAACTTTTCATTGAAACTGTATCATTTCTGTTCTATCCAATTTCCTTTGGAAACAAAAGTACACTACAATGAAAAAAAAAAGTTCCCAAAAGACCACTTAGCTCAGTTTTTTCTGCCTGAACATAATCAAACTATACACACACACATTTCAAGTTAGTTTGAAAAACATTTTCTCTGCTTTAAACTCAAACCACATCTGGTTTGTATAATTTGAAGGAAACATTCATTTCACATTTTCCAATCTAAATCAGAAATTCAATGACCCTGTTTTGAATACAATGATACCAATGTGCAGGGCTGTACGCATTTATACAAAAAGTAAGCACAAATACTGAAAAATGCATAATGGAGTAGATCCTTCCAAAACTGGAGGAAAATATGAAGAGCTCAATTCCTCCCACACAACTCTTTAGACAGTTCATGGATACATCAGACAGGAGTCTAGTTGCCCTATACACTCCCTTTAGTCAATAGGGAGAAAATGATATCCAGATGAATCACCCACTGACTACAGAGGAAGCCGACAACGACCAGGCTCTTAACATTATGTGGGAGGGAAGAATCCACGCCTGAACCAGAACTGTAAGAACTAGTGTCTGCCTTCCATTGTTTTTGAGGAACCTTTTAAGAAAGGACTTTCTCTGTAACTGTGAAGATGTATACTTGGAGAAGGGGTTTCTATTCTGCGTTAAAGAGCACTCCCGATAGCAGTCATCCTCTTCAATCTGGGGAATAACTGCCAATAACCAGACCAAGGTGTGAGGAATACATTATTAAAGCACTTTGCTCAAAATCAACAGTAAAAATATAGCATTTAATCAGCAGCCTTGATGACTATTATGGAATTACTGACAGATTTATTATCCAGCAACTTATTTGTAGTATGCTACTAGGATTTGTAAAGGTAACACAACAGGGACTACTATTCTAACTAGCCATTTTCTTGGACAAAGCATTAATGATTCTTTTCAAAATTATTTCAAATACTTCTTTGACTAAACTGTTCGAAAGCACATTGGTAAGAAAACACGGAGACAGGTACAGTATAATACAGATTTGCCTATGCTGTACTCCAAAGTGTTGCAGTAAAACTATTCACTGTACTCACGCTTGCTTGTATCTGTACTTCAGTTTCTAAAAAAGACATGTCCTAAAAGGAGACATTTGTGAGACAATTGCCAAGGAGACTTGAGGATAAAGAGATACCCATGTCCATGAGACAACCCATGCTATTTCTAACTTCACGTCAAAACGTATATCACACTTGAATATTCAGACATGGACATGCATACATACAGGAGGAAAAACGGCTGTTGGACCCCTGACTGTGGCACCTCTCCCCTAAATGCAATGTTATACCTTATGCCAGAAAGATGGAATTCAAGATACTGGTCATTTTGTATACCTGTTTCCCAAATACTAAGAAAATTTTGGTTTAGTAGGGGTATTTAAAGGTAATGCCAGAATTTTATTTGGGTTTAGTCAACTGATCTTCATAACTAGCACTCTAGGGGGGGTTTCTGAGACGCAGTTTTTGATGGCAGAAAGTTGCACCTCTAAATTACAGCCTAATCGTTTTAACACAAACCATATGTTTATTCATCACTTCCTAGACTGTTGTTTCCATATGGTAGTCATTAGAACACATGTTTTGAAACGATCTTCTCTTGTTCCCTTGCTAGGGCTCTAGTTCGGTGTCCATACTCAAAGAAAATGAACAGTAGTTCCCACATATGCAGAGACTGGTATTTAAGACAAGTCTTCCGGTTACAGAACTAACTAAACAACAGAAACATAACAAACAGGACATACAGTGACTAAAACTGCTCGCCTTAGCGTATGGCATAATTCCTGCCTTCTGTCAATGTGATAAAGCACTTCCACTTGCTTGTTTTAAAAATGGTTCGAAGAAGAACACTTGCCTCTAGCCTTCCCAGATGGTGCTTATATACCACTTGAGGGCAGTCCTGTAATATGTTACTGTACAGCTTCTGAAAATGGGGAACATTAGGTTTCACTATGTTCTGCACTTTCAATCTGTCTTCTCCTATTACCATTCTGAAATCACCTAATCAAGAAAAGAAAAACAGTTAATTCATTAGGAAAAAACTGGAAACTCGAAGAATGTAACAGCAACCAACATAGCACACAGGTGTTATCTAAAACTTTACTCTCCAATTCTACCAATGCCTATATAATCCACAATAACGTTCACCTCCTAATAGTAAAAAAAACCCCAACCTACTCAAATATCTTCAAGCACAGAAAATAAGTTCGTAATACAGCATTCATCTACTTCTATTAGGTACCACCCTGGTAACTTCCAGGGTTACCAGCCAGGAGTTACAGGCTCAGTGCAGCACATATCAACAAACAAAATGCTGAATCAATTTGTTTTCCTCACTTCCCACATTCAGGAGATAAATGTTGTTGCAAGGTGGCAACTTGCTAGCATTACTTAGCTCATTTCAATTTATGCCAAGCCACAAAACAAACACTTTCCCTATAAATGGTACTGACTCTCTGAAATGCATAAAAAAATAAAAGGATAAACATTTTCCAAATTAAAGCATGAACAACTCTTTTCAGCGGTCTCCAAGGAGACTGATTAGGGTAACACATAAAATCAATTTTGTCTACTAATACACCCTCTGAAAAGTTTAAGACTTAAGACAATGGCAGCAAAATAAAATATCCACAAACACGTTGTTGACAGCCTTTTTCTTGAACATTCCCAACCGAAAGTCTTACTGCCTTAGCTTCGTTCACACAGCAGAGTCAACTGAAACATCTCACAGAATGGTAACAGATCTCCCGCATTTTTGGTTAATTGCGCTGTTTCAAAGGACATGTAAAAAAGTATCTTGGTCACTAGTGCTCACCAAGAACCTAATGGACAGGCTTCAGGCGGGCAGGCATGCAGTCCTGTACCAAGCATCCCTGGTTAGCAACCCTTAGCCATCCCACTGTCAGTACCCTCTTTACTTTACTACCGCTTTCAAACAGACGACTCAGGAAAAAAGTGCTAAGGAAAAGCTGAACAAATTGCAGTCTAAACTGACCAGAGAAATACCACATAAAGAACAGTTAACACTCCTCAGTAGAACCAAGCTGCAGCTTATAAACTCTGCTTGCCTACCTGGGATTTTTTTTTTTTTTTTTAAAGCCAAACCTGCATTTCTATATGAGCAAAGAAAGTGCTGTGTAAAGTACAACTCCAATCAAACTTGTTAATAGCTATTTCATTAAGGATATCAACATTTAAATAGCAATGCTGAATTGAATTGTAACAATTAAATCTTGTATCGAAGAGACATCTGGAGTAATGTCTTAAATTTTTTCCATACCAATTTCCTAACTAAAGAAAGGGGGAAATTCTCTTACCAAAAAAAGAGTCAACAAATACCAACCAGGAGGTGAGTGTTAAATGTACATTGAAGAATCATAATCTGCATCTTTAAGTTAACTAAATCAGAACCTCAAACATCGCATATTCAAGAAGTAAGAGATAACAAAGCATGGGTCAGACTATCAGATGAATCAACATTACACAGAGTGAAAACAAAATTTTTTTTCCAGGGTTTTGAACCATTACAACCAAAATACAATCCCTACAAACAGGAAAAAACCCAACATTATTTCACCATATTCAATTGCCCATACTTAGCTGTTCATAAATCAAGCAGGTATAAGATACATATTTGTTTATGTACCTGTTTTCTATGAATAAGCACAATTAGTCTTTGCCAGCCATTATATACCAGAACAGTAAAATATTGTTATCTGAGCATGCAACACTGTAGGCCCAAAGCAGATGATTCATTGTACATTAGACTTTCTACTGTGGTACAACAGCTCCAACTACAGCTTTTCTCCTCAAAGGCTTTAGAGACCATATACTAACCGGAATAGGAGAGTCCTGCAATCTGCATATAGAGGTCTTCTTCAGAGAAACTTTCTGGTAACATGAGAAAGGCTGCTGTAACTGCACTCTTCAGATTGCTCACAAGAGCAGCCTGCAGCTTGCTGTTCTCATTCTGTGTCAGTATTTTCACCTGAAAAAGCAGAGTCATTGGAAGCAAGACTTCAGGAAAGTGCTACTGAACATGGAGGTAGAAATGTTACCCAACCCAACGTGAAAAATAAATACGAAATTTATTTAAGATTAGATACTATTATTATGGTACAAGACTAGAGGGTGCCCTTTTGTTTACACAGAAATACTTCATACGTGATTATGCAACAAGAAAAAAGACCACTGTCACACTGAAAGACAATGGAATACCAGAAAGAGAGGCAAGCTTTCCTATTAATTTATTTTTTTAATAGAGGACTCCTCTATCATATGCTTCAAGTAGCTTCTTAGAAATTAGTTGTCCTCCTAGAAGAAGCAGGACTTTATTTTGCACTTTGTAGGCGCAGAATGTGAGCTCAATGGGTACTTCACATATACATGAAGAACAGATCACTGAAGTTGAGTGCTTCTCTTGACTGCCACAGAGAAATTAATTTTTAGGAAATATTCACACCATTCAAAACCAACTACAGAATCCAGTCACCTAGGATATGGAAATATACCGGAATAAAAAGAGGATCTTCAGCAAGAACTGAATATAGAAACATATTATTATAGAACATTAGACAGATGAAGCCTGCCTGGCTTACAAGATGGCCAACTATGCTCTTTCAGAAAGAACACTCTCAAGAATACCTGCCTGTCTTGAGTTTGTCCTTTTTCAGCATTCTGATTAAGCAATACCATCCTGCTTACAAGGGGCAGCTTCTTAATACTTGTTGACTTTAGAATACCTTAAAATGCAAACCCAGTGGCAGTTATGAACAAGTGTATCCAACTTGCTTCTACTCCCCAAAAGCCCATTCACACAGAAATGAGTTGCTTTCAAGTATTACTTGAAATTCTGCCTCCAAATATAAACCTGCAACAGCTAAGGTATACTTTCAAGTAAATATTTTCCTTTAGGAATCTAAATACTCTGTTAATGAAGAAAAAAAAAAAAGAGCCCAGATTCTTTACTAAAGAAAGTAAGACAATCAGACATATCTGCTACACAAAATTCTTCTTATAGAAAGGCCATTGACAAAGCAATGTCATGGCTGGCCAATACTATATTCAGAACATAATTTTTAATTACAGTGAAATTTTTAAGAGGGATAAAACTAGAACAATATCTCATTTTGATATGGCGGTAAATGCAACAGTATACAGGCTGCTTGTTTCAATCTTTTTGCACTAAAGCATGGGTTTGCCTAACATCAAATCCATATGATAGTCTGGAATTGGTCCAGGGTGGATTTTTGAAGGATGTTTTCCCTTTGATTTTAATTGTAAAAATAAAAAAAGAGTTCACTGTACAAACGAACGTTCCAGAATTCCTCCTAACTTCTCCTGCAAGTTACTGTATTTTTTTAGCATTAAAATGAAAGACAATGACAAAACACATTAAAATAACAATACACTCATCTGTCAGGAAGCCGAGAGTACATTTTGTTTCCTTGAAAATCAGGGAGAAGTTTACAGAGTGCATACAGACTTGCTCAGATAAGATCCAATACACAAGACAGACTGGTCATGAGCATAAATTAATATTTAAAAACTCATCAACTAATTCACTTATATGTACTTTCATAACTTGCTGCTACAGGGAAAAATCTAAGGAAAGACAGAAGAGAGAAGTCTGTGGCACCCCAAGCCATCACGCAAACTGCTTATACTGTAGGCTAGCCCTGGAAATACCAGCAAGGTATGGACATGTTTGTAAAACACCACAGCTACAGCCTTTTACAACGTGAAACCTCAGCAGAGATGCTGTTCATCCTCATGGAAGACCACAGACTTACTTTACTGAAGTAAAAGGAATAATCTCCTCCTCTGCTAAAAATACTCCCGAACATAAACCAGATTTTTTCAAAGGGAAATAATATGCTAGGCTTCAAAATTTAAACACATGAAATGCTGCAGTAGTGATACCATTTATGAACAAATTTTAAACAGTTCAGGTAGCTAGAAATCTCCCAGGAAGACAGACTGCAATAGTTATCACCAAGATATGACACGGATGAATGTTGATTCTGGTCTTCTTTCAGATTTACCACAAAAGTTAAGGAAGGCTTTTTCACAGTACAGAAAACTCATGATCAGAACTAGTCACTGTACCATGTCACATAAGGGGATTTATTCTGGATTTACAGTACACAGAGAATTCAGTTAACTAACAGTACAACTGAGACTTAAATTATCAAATATTTTAAATGAGAAATATATTCCATTTTATATATAAGCATGACCCCCAGTCATCACAACAGTTTAAAGTAGGAAATGTACTACCTTCACTGCTAGGAAATTCATACACAAGAAGCTGCAGGCGTGTGTACACAAAGATACTTACAGGCAAACAAAATACACAAAGAAAATCTCATTATAGAAAGAAAGGTGTCGAAAGCACTATTCCAGTTTGCCATTTAGCCACATCCACACACTGCTAAATATCACAAGGGGATTTTTCCATTATCTTTCCAAAAAAAAAAAAAGTTTTTACAGATTCGGACAATGGAGAAATTCTGTAAACAAATACGTGCTCTGTCACTCCTTCATGGGAATTTCCGTAATGTAAAGAAACCTAAACCTCCCAAGACCCACCTGAAAAGGACAAGATATTTCTATACAACATTCATACTCCTCTCTCTCACCTCGCTTCAACTTATTAACACTTCCTTCTTTTAATAGTTTCTCCAGGACAACAGTAAATATAGTTCCTTACTCTACAGCAATTACACCATGTTTAACAAAAATGCAGTAACACTTTTTATGTTTTTTAAAAAGATGCTTTTAAAAGTCTCCTTCCTCTGAAAACCAATTATGTGTCACTTGTGCTTTTTCATTTTACTTCTTAGGTACAGCAACATGTTTTTTCCCTTCAGGAGACCCGTCAGTTATGGAGAAATTACAACTAAGTTTATTCTATTTTTTCCAATACAGTTAAATGGGAATTTAGCTGATCAGCATTATAAATTTAACATAGGATGAAAAGCCAATAAACTTTTAACACAAACAAAGAAGCCTGGAAAGAAAATCAGCATTTCTAAGTGGCAATTCCAAACTCCATCTATTCTGCCAAACATTCTGGAAAGATTACTTGGTCAAGGCTACCAGTTTATAACAGAAACAAAACCTCCAGTGAAAATTAAGCCAAGATTTTCAAGCCAGAGCAAATGTTTTCGCTCATGTGCTAGAATAGCTTGGATAGCTTTCACTCATAGTGTGACAGCTTTGTAACGGAACACCAGAAAGGCGCTGGGCTCTTCCTCCTCCATATGAGAGTGAGGAGGAAATTCCCAGACAAACAAACAATATTAATCTGGCTTCAGTCAACTGTGTCCAGAAGTAGCACAAATGGTATGTAAGAGATTATAGTGGATAAGAAAACAAACCTAACCCCGTGTCTCCCTCCAAAAGAAGCTTATTGTACATTTTTAGGGAGTTAAAAAAAAAAAGCCTTCTATCACTATCACTTACAACATATATATCAAAACATCAAATCAGTTGTGAAGCCAGGACCAGCAGGCATTTGAAACCCATATAACAGATCTAAACAAATGATTTGGTCATTTTTTGTCAACACCGTATAACACTCAAAATCCTAGTTAGTGTTTTTATAGGTTCTACAGGAAGAGACAGTTTAAATATTCACCAAGTAATCTTTTGGTCCAATTCTAGTTTAAGTCCCGTAGTCTACACTCAACGCAAATTCCTGTGAACTTTATGAAAATAATCTGGACTGATTTCTTGTTTTATCTGTTAAACACAGATGTGGTATCTCCACTGTCTTGTTAGCAACCAACCAAAATACCTAATTCTGCCTTCTTATGCAAGTGTGTACTCCCATTGAATTTAAACAAAAGATATGAAGCGCGATTTATATACACTAAGACGAAAAACCCTAAAATAAGTCAAAGCAGCAGCAAATACAGTTACAATGAAAATGAATACTCAGTACTCATTGTTAATGCAAAATTCCGAATTATTTCTTCAGTTATTCTTCTCAATGTATTGAGTTTTGTTCTTTGTAAAGGTAACAGCTGTTCTAGCCTGTAACATGCTGTAATACATCCCTGGAGATACAGAAAAGCCTGAGATAATCTATTCAAACTTTCACCCCAAATTTTTAGTTTAAAAGCATAATTAACTTCTGTTCTGAGACTTGAACAGAGTTCTCCTCTCCTTCCCCCCTCCTCTCAAGAAATTTTAACTTAGCACTGCTGCCATCTGCTGAAAGCACACTGCATCAGGCACTCATGGGAAAGCAAAGACCTCATCTTTTTTGACGACACAAGCATGGAGGAGAAAAACCAACTTGCTTAACACATGGTTCAGTCAATTATAGAGACTTTAACAACACAATTAACAAGACAGTAACTGCACACCAAAGAAAATTTCATCTTTAAAGACTTCCATTATTTATCTATGTTAAATTCTGGCGACTCCTATATTCTGTTGCAAAAGGTAAATACTGCATTTAACATCAAAGGGACTTTGAGTTAATATAGTCCAGTTATTCAAGATTTACTACAAGCAGAAAGCTGTGATTAATATACTTACCTTTAGTTTCTTTTCACATAACACAGAATATAATTAAGGACTACATTTTACTTCCTTTCTGAGAGATTATCCCTCTAGGACCAGACTCCTAAATCAGGGCAGATTATTTGTTCAGTACTGATGCATAGATCCTTAACAGTTAAAGTTAAAACTACAACTGATAATTTTCCAGCCCTGTAATTTCCTGCAGTTCAAGACAGATAACTGAACAGATGAACAGTTACCGGTTTTTGTAGGCGTCCAGCGACATAGAGGGTTTTCCAGTGAAGTAAATCATCAATCAGGGTATCAGTGCTAATTACACCATATTTTATCATCTGGGAAAAAAGCAAAAAAAAGGCTTTTGAAAAACCATACACCTGCACCATTTTCACTACACGAAACTTACTATAACTATCATTAATTCTAAGGAACACACACCTCCAATAAAAAGCTGGATGCATAACATGAAAACATTTTAATGAACACAGGAGGTAAAAAAATATTCTTACTTACATGCAAACTTCTGGGGGGAAAAAAAAAAGGTGGAACGGGATGATGCAGAAAACCCCCTAAGATCCCTTCTAGAATCAAGTCACAATAAAGTCACCCTAGGATCAATCACTACAGTAGACTTAAAACCCCAAAGAAACTTAGTCTAGACAGACACTGACACTGAAGAGATCTGAACGTAAAAATACAACTGTTCATAAAAAGATTTTGGAAACGTTTTGTAACAGCCAAACGTTACAATAGTTGGAATAATCCACAGTATCCTTTATGATATTCAGAGCGCTAAAATAAACAAAGCTCCTAGCCATTTATGTGTACCATTACTGAGAGGTGAGGCATGTATCAGGGAGGTTTTTCTTTTACTCTTTGATGTTAGAAAACAAATTGTTAATTTTCTAGTTCATTTTCTGTAACTGGAAAAAAGATGAACTTTCAACAGTTTGTTACCAATTTGCACTTCTTGTGTTTCCAAAGATTATCACCACAGCAAGGCACTCAATTCCAGAATTTCTGGATAACAAAGGACCATAGACTGCAATATGACTGAGTCATTACAGCATGAGATAAGAGCATAAAGAGCCACGAAGAACAGAATTTCACAGCAAAGATCATTGGCCCTTAAAATAAAATCTAAAATCATACATAAAGCGAACAAGGTTTAAACCCTAAGTTCTTGCCTCATACAGATGCCTTTAAACAAAACAGCAAGTACGTAACAGACTGTCTCCAACTTTCTATGAAGAATTCTGACATATACCAAATATTACTGCCACCATGCGTGCTCTAAGAAACTTCTCTAAAGTATATAGTGCTTACATGGCATTTTTCCATGACTGTCCTTCATTTCATTTAATTTCCCATCTTTCTTAAAAGACCTTGCTTTCCCTATGTACAGTCAGTTACTACATGGCAAAAGTTACTCCAAATCAACACCAAGACAGAGAGATACAGTGTCTCCCTGCCCTGACTCCTATTTGCACTCCTCCTTACCAAACATAGTCTACACAGAGATGTAGGAGTATGACTTGCTGGACAAGTACTACTTACCTAGAATTATTAATTATACTAAGGCTTCACAGGTCAGGACATTAGCCATTAAATAACACAGATGTCAATTCCATCTCGCCATGTTAAATATTTGCATTTTATGTCAAACAAGCAGTAAGAATCCACTTTGCTATTACTACACGGTCAACTGCTGGAATTAAGGTCCTGTTTCCCCACGATACACTTTGCAACCACCAAAACTGGCAGACAGCAAGTAATAAGGAATATAAATTCAGTTTCTGCAGTGCTTTAGCTGTAAATTCCAAACATTGCTCACACATTTAAAGTGCAAGAGCAGCCACTCAGTTTCCTTTTTAATTAACGTGCCATTTGTGAAACAGTTTGAGACATAAATATTGAAGATACCATGAGTTAAGGACCAGTTACAGCCTACAAGATTTGCTTCCTGCAGAGAAATCAGCTTTAAACTGATCATTTCAACACTTCACACACAAATATTTGACTTAATTTACTCAAACTACTTGTACTTACCCTACCATTACATGGCACTAAAGTATTGTAGTAAATCCCTGCTCCATAGCTCTGTATACTACTTATCTGTTTTGGCCCAAAAACTTTTAGGAAGGAATAATGACTCCTGTTCTTCAACAAGTTCATCATATGCCAGGTCACAGAATCATCAACAGCAAACACAAAGTCCAGCATATTATTCTGTGGATAAGGAGAAAAGTATTGGGGTTTACATGTTAGGAAGCAAACGATGTTAATCATATTAATCTAAGACATACATAGTATCAAACTACCAGCTAATCATTTTTCACATGAGTAAAAAAACCCCACAAACATTCATGTCAAATACAGTTTAAAAGTTCTGATTAAGAAGTTGTATGTTTTCTTGCCAGTCTAGCCGAGACGGTCCAAAATTTCCCTGTCCTCCTGGTTAAGTGACCTCCCCTCCGAAACAGGGGAGCACACGATGCTCACGATTCACCATTCACCATCCTAGTTCACAGCTCTGCGTAACAGCTTAAACTGCTAACAAATAGGACTTTTGCTAATATGCGAGGCCATGAGTTGGGCGATGTGGGCAGATAAAGACAGCTTAAAGTTGGCAGCAAGAAACTGCACTTCTAGCACATTCACTTGCTTTTGCCAACAAAAGCAGCGCAACTCCAGAGACCTGTAACGTACAACGCACGCCATGCTCTTCTGAAGAAATAAGTCCACACACCCCCTGCACACAGACGAGTCGACAGTTTACAACTCATACCCACCACAAACTAATCTCTGGAGTGACACTGCTTCAGAGGTAGACATAGGCCTACCTCTCTCTGTGGCTTACTAATTTAATTCTGGGCTGCATCTTAGCTAATTAGTAAACACTACTACAAAGATAGCCTGTTAGCTACCTTTTTTCCCCACTCTTTTGAGTGAGGATGAGATGCTGTTAAGAGCTCTGAAATTCTTATCATCCTCTGGTTTTCTCTTCTCACAACGAAAAGTGAGACATATTTAAAGTCGCATTTGTGGGCAGTGCTTACCTGGCAAGCCATAACGAGCAGTACTGCCTATTAAGAATTTTTAAAAGGCCAAACACACAAAAAAATTTTGAAATGGCTATTTCCAAGCAGCTTGACCTCCAAACGATGAGGAAGCGGCAAGAATGACACTTCAGTGTGGTAATGTATTTTAAGTTACCCTCATACGCCCCTCAGCAAACAGACCCTTTGGACAAGCTGTAACTTTTTTTTTTTTTTTAAAGCCGGTGGTAAAGGAGCTCGCAGGCAGAGGGATACAGGGGCACCTGGGCTTCACACCGCTATAGAACGGCCGTCAGGGGCCGCCCCGGCGGACACCCACACGCCCACCGCCCCGCTCTTTGCTGAGGGGATTGGGGGGGGGGGGGAGTGTCGCCCCTTTGCGTGCGGAACCCGCCGCCACGACGGCGGCGGCTCCCGGTAACGCACGGCGCCACCTCCGCACCGGTAACGGAAAAGCACGGAATCCACGGCCACCGGCCGCCCTCCCCCGCCACACACCGCGGCGGCTGGGAAAGGGGACGCCGAGGGGCCGGCCCGGGCCAGAGCAAGCCGCCGCGCTCACCTCGCCGTGCCCGGCCGAGTCTCCCGCTTGCTGGAAGACTCCGGACCCGTAGGCGAAGGCTAAGCTCAGCTCCTGAGGGAAGTGCGCCAGGACCCGCCGGAACTTCACCCCCGAACTCGACAGCACCGGCAGAGCCATGGCGCCTGCCGGGCAGGGCCCGGCCCGCCTTCCCGCTTCTCCCGCTGAGGCAGCGGCGCGAGGAAGAGAGGCCGCAGCCGGAAGGGGTCGGCGGCGCCGGCGCGCAGCGCCCTCTGCTGTCCGGTGCGGGGCTGGCGGGGTGCGGCCACTTTCCCGCCCGGGGTGGTGGCCCCCTGCGGCCCGGGCGGGGCGACCCCGGGTGGGCGCGCGGCCGCTGAGGCGGCGCTGAGGGAGCGGTCCTCAGGGCGGGTGGCGGCCAGCCGCGCCCGAGGCCTCCCCGAGCGTCCCGGAGCCCCGGGAGGGTGTGTTCCCGCCGGTGAGGCCCCTTGAGGTGTCTGAGAGCGGGTCCCGGTGCGTTTCAGGCTGCGTGCCTCCTGAGGCTGTGCTGTCCCGCCCAACCCCGGAGGCCCGGTAAGCACAGGCTCCGGCGGCGGCAGCAGCGAAGTTATATTCAGCGGATGGGTTCGACTTTACGGTCTTTCCCCCTCAACCCCTTCTCAGTTTAATTCTTTTACGTCATCGCAGTTCTGTTCCCCTTCGTCCGTGATGTCTCCCGCTCCTCCCGCCTTTTTTTTTTTTTTTTTTTTTTGCTACTGATTCGAGCCTTCCCTGAGGAATTGTCACCGGCTTTATAGCTCGCTCACACATCCCCCATGCTACGAAAACAGAAAACCCACAGCGTTTAATCATTCCGTTTGTGCCCATGATTGTCTCGTGCTTTCCTCATACTGGGCCTAGCTCGGTTTTAATTTTCGAGTCCTACACAATAAACTTGCCTGAACTCAATGAGAGTACTAAATGTATAAAAATGGCTGACAAGATTGAAGTGGATCCTGTTTCCTCACGATACCTGTCTTCCCAAAGATCACATTTTATCCTCCTTCGTTTTAATGGCTTTCAAAATACCTTATTTATGCTGTACGCTGTTCTGAGGAAACACGGGCAGGTCACATCCAGTCTGAGGCGTTGCCAAGCTACATTTCATACTTGTGATAAATTTCAGACTTGATCAGGTCTTTAGACACCACTGGACTCCTAACGTCTGCTTAAAACCAACATACAAAAGGATCTGGAATTCTCTATAGCAGAAAATGCAGTTTGATATCCACAGTTAAGTCGCAATCTATACCACTGCTTTTGTGGGGATAAATTAGCGCATGTGTGTAAACCTGGCCATTAGGAATATTGGAGGGGAGCACCTGAGGCAAGAGAACAGTCCTTGTTACTGTTGGCAAATAATAGAAAACACCAACTATGTGAGGTGGGTGCCATTGTAAAACTGCATCAGACCTCTACTCTTCTGAGCTTTTCGGTATCGAATGACAGCCAGGCCCTTCCTTCTGAAGTCTCCACTCTGAATACTCACTTTCAGAGAAGAAACCGTAGTATACTAAAAGGAATGTGTGTTTACATTAGAAATAATCACATGCTAACTAACTGAATTTTTACTATTCTGAATAATAAGGTCCCGAAGGTCCAACTATGGCTTGGAGACTTGTTTTCCACTAAGATTGTGATTCAGTACCCAGTAGTGTCTTTGCACTGATTTAACTAGTCATAAGTCAGATCATGGACCTTGTTCTTTCCTTAGTAAAAGTATTTAAATTATTAGTATTTAACTTATTAATTGTATTAATAATATATTGATATAAATTGTTATATTAATCTATATTAATCCTAATTAATATTTATTATTTAAATACTTCATGGCACACAATATAAAAACCAGTAGATTTGTTGAGCTCACATTCAAAATTCTTTCCTATTGCTTAGGTTAGCAAAAGATTTTGCATTACTTTTGAGAGGAGGATCTAACTCTAAACCTCAATTTATGGAAGTATCCAAAGAAACATTTCTGAGGTACTATCTGATATTTGTCATCCTGATTAAAATGTTGGGATGCAAATTATATTTAATGCTAGTTAACCCATTTGAGCATTGGCTTCATGTAGTTTTTTTTAATGAGTTGTACTAATTTGGCACATTCGCAAGTACTGGTATGAATACATTTACTCAACGTTCAATTTTTTTAGTATATTTGCTGCAACTTTTAAAAGAGTTATCTTTAAATCGTGGGACTGCATGTGTTGCATGCTGCTACAAATGGTAACTCCTGTCTGGTTAGTAAACAATCTAATTTGCTTACTTAAGAATTTAAATTAGCTGACAAGGAAGGGTAGTAGAAGTAGCTGGTATTGCTCAATTAGTTCTTTTTGTGACCACTTAGAAAGCTTTCAAATATCTACAGTCCCATATTAGTCAAGTTTATTTTCTAAATTCTATTCACCTTTTTTATAGCTACCTGCAAACTCAAGAAAAGAAGAGCTCCATAATTCTCCATCATTAGTTTTATTAAAAAGATGATCAGAAGAGAGTAGGACAACAGTGGCTCACCATTAGAATTATCTGGAGGAAAGCATGAGGAAGGAGAAGGTATAAAAATGTTTAATGGAGATAAAGTGTTATGAATGAAAATGATTAGCTAATAAGGAAGACCCTCTATCCCAGCCTGCCTTTAAATTGCATTCAGGAGGTTAGAAGTAGCTCAGAAGTGAGGGAAAAGATGTTGTGTTTCCATGAATTTAGTATGCTAGATTTATCATGTCTATTTGTTTAGAGGTCTAAAATCCATGCTTCTGAAACATAGTTAACTTTTATTTGATTTTTGTAGGGTAAGTCTAATTTCATTAAATCAAAATAAAAGCAAAAGGGTATTAAATATGTTTTTATGGATGGTATTGGTCTAGAATGCACTTATTCTAATAAGTAAGTAAAAAAGGGAAAGCTTGTTTGAAAATGAACAGACTGGTAACCTTTCAGAAAGATATTTAACATTAAGGTAGCAAAGCAAAGGTTTGAGTGGGAATGTCTGGAGCATTTTTAATTGAATATTTGTGTATTAGAGAAAATTTGGGGAATGAGGTTGTTACAGTCTTGCAAAACTGTTGATCTCAATCTTTACCTTACCAGCTCAAAATCTTTCCTTGAGGCCTCCAAGGTGGATTTTGCTCATAGAACTTCAAGGCCGTGTTTTCTAGCTTTCCTACAACTGTGTTCTTTGTTGTATATCCTTAACTGGCTTTTATGTATTTTGGGCAAAATCTAAAGTTTGGTTCTTATATCTATTACTGACTTCTAAATTGGTTTTGTTTCCAATAGCACAGTTAGTTTTGAGAGTAATAGTTGTGATCTGGGACAAAATGTTGAGAGTCTATAAAGAGCTTATGTGAAAGCTTATATAAAGTTATGTTACGTCTTGTACTGATTTTGGACTTGGCCTCTAATCTGTTTTTCAGTCTAACTTCTGCTTTGCTAACTTTGGTAAGAAAATCTGCAAACACCAGAAGGTCTTAAGTTTCATTTACATTTTCAGCTAGCACTGCTGTTGAAGGGAGCAGTTTTCTTCTAGCCGCTTGTATCAGCGTAGGTGTTTGTGCGGCTGCATATCAGAACAGATTGGGGAATTGATGTGGGTTAAAACCAACTGTGGTGTAGTTTGTTGTTTGTTTTTTTTTTAACCAGTCTACTTTTAACCAGGTCACCAGTGTGCTTTAACCACACATGTTTGTGCTGGTACAAGCAAGAGAGACGGTAAGATTGCTTTTTCTGTTGACAGTGCTGGTTCAAAAGATACAAGTACTTGGGTTTTTTTTATAAAATTTTCTCACTTAAAATCTTGGCTGCAATTGATTTCATGCATTAAAGTTGTGTAAGGAAGGGTACAATATTCTGTATGTTGCACAGTCATGTTTTGCTTTTATTCCTTCTTTTTTCAGTCAAGGAAGTTCTAATACTTGTTGCAGTGTATCTCTCATGAGAGAGCGTGACAAAAAGCCTGAGCCTTTATTTAAGTTTTTGCCACTAGCAATGAAATGCATACTTTGAGTAGCGTTTCTACAGGTGTAGTTTCTGTTTCTACCTTGACACCGTGTCATGGGTGTTCTTTATCACCCTAGAGTCAAGGAGTCTCACAGATGTTGACTTTGCTCAGCTTCTGAATTCTAAGTGGTACATGCAGCTCAACACATATGCTAAGCATAATATTGTAGAAGACTTCAGCGTTAAATCTTTACAGTTATCTTAATACCAGCATCTTCAGCTAAAAATAACAATTTTGACTAGCTTGATATGGAAATTCAAATAATTTTGGTCTGTCAATCCATGAGTTGGATCTGGCAGTTTGAAACGGGGCTTAGCTCCCCTCTGCACTTCTGTATGGGCCAGTGGTGGTTCTCTACAGCATCAGAAATGCTGTGCTTTAGGTGGTGGTACTGCTTCCCAAGAATAAGCTGGTTCTGTTCTTCCTCTGCTCTTGCCTCTGTGGATATTCCCCCAGCAAAACCGACAACTTAGTTTTTCAATAGTGGGGAATCTGTCCTACTTTTTCACAGCATGTGTCTCTTGGAGGTGGCAGCCTCCTATGATCATAGAGTTGATACTTGTGTATGTAACCACTATAACTCTAGAGAGTCATTTTCATAAAGTAGTGGCAGCACCTAGAATCAGCAAATTGTATTGTTTGTTATAAATTTCTGTGTGTTTCTGCGATTACATTCTTTTAAATTCTCCATCACTCCAAAAAAAAAAAAAATTTCGAGTGTTGGATTATCTTAATTGTTGCTGGTGCAGCTGCACACCGGTATGCTTTGGCTTGCTGTTTGTATACACTAAAAACTAAACACCACCAGGTGTCCTCTGTCTCTGTATCAGTGCTGAATTACCTCCTGGAGAGCCTCCTGGGGATTCTAACTGAAAATACTGATTTTTAAACAAACCAAAGGTGGGGGACAACGATGATACACAAACCTTTTTCCTTGGTTTTGAAGGGGTTGAGGAGTGAAGTGGCTTGGAAGTGTTAAGGGAATGTGTGCTATTTGTTACATGTTGTTAGTAAAGCTTTCCCCCCCACCCCACGAGCTTATTGGTCACCCTGTGACTCATCAGTATCCAAGGGATTATTTTCTAACAAGGACAGAGAAATAGCTGGATATTTCTAGGTGTCTCCTCCGGACCCGTTGCTGAAACCGGCTCAGTCATCACCACGCAAAGGCTTCCCTTCTCTTGCTGATAGATTATTAGCAGGCAATAATTATAATCAATCAACAAGTTGATTTTTTTGTAACCTTGCAGCAATAATAGTCAAGATAATAGAAATTAGAATGAGTATAAAAGTTGGTTAAATCTGAATTTTGGCTTTTCTTCTCACCTTGATTCTGTCTGCTTGCTTGTTCTAGTCAGGAAGGGATTTCTGTGACAGACTGGCAATGTGTGAGAACATATTTTTACACAGCAACATTAATCATTCTGTGGGATGCAGTGAAATGTTGTGAGACAGAAATCGTGACATGTTCCTGCAGGTGGTGTACTGCAGGCTATTTCACCCCAGGCCAAGTGGTTATTTTGTCCCCAGCAACTTCAGAGTTATGGGGAACTGACCTCTGCATGAGACCCAGTGTCACACATTGCCAGCTGAAATCCTGTGGGAGCTGGGAGCCACTGTTTCACAGAAGTGATGCATAGCACTGTTGTCATTCTTCTTACTGAATGTTTTAAACTAGTATCCCTCCTTAAAGTTTTCGGGGAAGTTGCACCTTATTTTCTGTACTTGGATACGAGTGATAAGAAAAAGCCATTTTCATGGTTTTTTCCCCTCTATGGAGATACCAAACAGCAACAAATTAGGGTGTTCCCTTGTGCCACTATTAGATAGAACAAATAGGAGCTGTAGGTTATCCTCAGTTCATTACTTCCTATTTCAGCTCTGTACTCCTGAATTATTAACAGCCCTGGCTCTGGAAGGGTAACAGAACTCCAGCTGTAATCCCAGAGCATTAACCTAGAGCAATACCAGATGCTGGCTCGCTGATGGCTCTATTTGTTGGAAGTAGTGAGGCAAGTGATGAAACACCACCCGAAGGTGATTTCAGTCACAAGTAATTACAATGGTAATAATGCTTTCAAGGCTGATGACTGTAATAGGATTGTTTCCTTACCATCCTTAAGTTTAATTCCATTTTGTGGCTACTTGTAATTGAAAGAGTGTATCATGTGGTTAACCATAACCTTTATTAAGGACTTGTTTTTCCTATGATATACATAGATGGTAATAAGCCATGTTAAGTGTGTAAGGCTTAGGGTGTGATGATGTGAGGTTCTGAATGCCCACCATGTATTCTGGAGTAGTTATTTGGTATTTCTATGTATTTTAGTTGATAAACTGTTGACTATAGTTTAGCCATGCTTCATTACATCATAGTTTGTGAAAGGGAGTGAGGTCTTGCAGTTTGCTTGTACAATTTGTGTGTTGGAGGAACTTTATTGTACAACAGCTTGAATTCAAGTGTGTTTAACTGCCTAAATCATTACTAATACAGTAATATCTTTGAATCTGTTCATAAGCAAGGCAGTTATAGCTTTGATACAGTACATTATTAATTAGCCTAATAATTGTAGCCACTAAACTGCGTATTCTCATCATCTATTACTAAAGCAGTATTGAAATTCTATCCTCATAAAAAAAAAATTAAAAGGATCATTAAGCAGAATAAACAGCAAGTGATGCTGAAAAATACGTTACAGTGCTATTTTAAGCTAATGCTTGTGTGGGCTGTGTGAAAGCACAAAGAGTTTATCTCCTACAAACCTTTTTGCAATTCTGCAGAAGTAGTTTGTACTGCTGCTTCCCTTTACCTGGGTAGGCTGGGTAAGGCCCTTTATGTCCTGAAGCAAGAGAGGGGCATGAGCAAGGTGTTGACCTAGAAAATGACTGATACACAATTAATGACCATTATGTCGTTTTAAGACAACTTATTTCATTTTTCATAAAGGTTGATCTTAATTAGGAGGAATCTTTTGTCCCTTGTATAGATTTAATTTGTGCTTTTTATCTTTTTTAGGTTGTAGTCCAAATGGAGACTCTAGGTTGTTATTCTTTATTCCATGCATGAAAGGGCAAATTGTAATTGTAGTTCCTTGTTTATGAACATACTCACTTGTCTTATAGTGTTACCCGTGGAATCCTAGCTTTTCTTCCACAAATGAAGCTGATGTATTTAAAATTATTATAGTGGGAGGAAAAAATCAATACAGTCATATTCTGGGAAAACTAGAGCTTTTAATATTAACTATAGTTTATAACGTTATGACAATATTAATTCATCATGTTCTTGAAAACTGAGAATGTCTACTTTCTGATGTTTTGTATACTAGTTTAGAAGTGACCGTGTTTATCTGCATTTTGCACAGACTTGGCTATCTGCAGTGCAAATGAAAAATATTTAAAAGGGCATTTTCATGTAGCTAGTCAGTCCTATAAGGTTAATGTTTCATTTGTTTCATCATAAGTGCTGCTCCTTGAAGTGCTGAAGTAGATCTGTCTGAAATGTCTGCCGTCCACATTTGCAGTTCACCTGAGTAGTGGTTATATTTGCTTTCTTATTCTGCATTTAATTACATAAGGCTTTGTCTTCTTTATTTAGAAGAATCTCAGAGGATTTTAACTACTTTGCAGAGCAGCAATTATAAGCCAGATCTTTTATTGTGGTGAATTTTTTTTGGTCTCTCTAGTTGTTACAAAATCTTTGAAGAAGTTTGCAGAACATAGTATCTTCAGTGCACTAATGATTGCATAAATAGAAAAGAGAAACAGCTGAATTTTAATTTCTGTCAAAGGTGTTTCTCTTCCCTTTTGCTTAAAGGTTAAAAACTGTTGCAAAAATCCAGATGATGAGCATATTTTGCCACAGGCTTGCAAGCTGCCTCATTGGTTTGCTTATGGCTGTGTATCTTATGGGATGCATAGTTAACACAGCCATGTAGGAAAATGGTTTACATTTTGCTGGGGGCAGGTGAGGGCTGGCTGTGGTTATTATAAAATTACATTAATGTCTTTGTTAATTTGCCTTAAAAAGCATGATCTAGGATGAACTTAATTAGTCATTCATAAATGTTTTGAGTATGTCATGAATGGATAAAAATGGATATGGCCTCAAGTTACGCCAGGGGAGGTTTAGATTGGATATTAGGAAAAATTTCGTCAACTGAGAGGGTGGTCAAGCATTGGAACAGGCTGCCCAGGGAGGTGGTGGAGTCGCCATCTCTGGAAGTGTTCGAAAAACGTGTGGATGTGGCGCTTCAGGACATGGTTTAGGGGATATGGTGGTGCTGGATTAATGGTTGGACTTGATGATCTTGAAGGTCCTTTCCAACCGTTCTGTGTGGTTCTGTGTAAAATCACTTGAGCTGCCACAACATCCTTGTTGACAAACTGGTAAGAGATGAACTGGAGCAGAGGTGGAAAACTGTCTGAATTGAACTACCAAGCTCAAAGGGTAGTAGTCAATGGCTCAAAGTTGAACTGGCAGCTGGTCACAGGTACAGTTCTTCAGGGGACAAAACTGAGCCCATCATTCAATAGCTTTATGAATGATCTGGATGACTGGCCTGAATGCATCGTCATGCAGTTTACAGATGACTCCAGAGTGGACAAGGGATAGATGTGTCAGAGGGAAAATCCATCACTGAGAGAGCCTACTGAATTGGAAGATAGGTCTGCAAAGAAGTGTGTGGTGTTCAACAAAGATAAAGCCCTGCACCTGGGACAGCAAAATCTGAGGCAGCAGTGCAGGCAGGAGTCTGCCTGACTAGGTGTAACTGCTGCAAAGGACCTGGGTGTCATGGTGGATCACAAGTTAACTGTGAACAGCAGTGTTCCCTTGCAGCAATGAAGGCAGACTGTGTCTTGGGCTGTGCCAGCAAATCGGGGATGTAATTATTCCACTCTGCCTGGTGCTTGTTAGACAATGTTGTGTCCAGTTATGGTTCCTCAGTTCACAAGATGCATTGAAAAACTGGAGGGGACCTATCAGAAGGGAATCAAGAGAGCTAGAGGGCTTAGAGAATGTGGCATAAGAGGAAAGGTTGAAAGAAACTAGGGAATTGGATTTGTTCAGCCTAGAAAAGAGAGGGGATCCAATTATACTCTTCCAGTAGCTAAAAGATATAGAGAAGGTGGAGATGCTCTCTCTTCACAAAGTGAGAACAACAGGCACAGTCAACTTTGGGGGAAACTTGGCTGGATATAAGGGAAAAAAAAACCCCAAATCCTCACCATAAGAGCTCTTAAACACTGGAAATACATTGTCCAGAGAAATGGTAGAATCTCCCTTGCTTGGAATATTTAAGACTTGACAGGGCCTCACAAAACATAATTTAACCAAATTTCAAATTTAACCTGCTTTCAACCAAAAGGTAGACCAGGTGGTGCCTTCCTTGGCACCAAGACTTTGACTTGTTAGATTCAGGACTTGAAAACTGGTGCCTGAAACTCTTCTTTGAAAGTGCTGCTCATCACTGGATGAAGTTCTTACTCTTTTAAAGCTAGGTGTGTTTAACAGCACAGAGTTTGACTGCTGTGGAAACACACCCTTTCCATGACCCATCTGTAATATACAGTCTCTTTTACGCAGGTGTATTAGTATCTGTGCCTGGGTTTGCTCATTGTTCAATCCAGCTGGTTAACTGTCTGCGAGTAGGTGATACTTCAGTGCTGAAGCAGTCACCCATGTCAGTATTTGCTCATGTTTCCCAAAGTTGAATCAGATAATTACCATTTTTCTTAGAGTATTCTCTTTCTATGAATGATTGGCATTTATTTACCTTTTTAAATATCTTGGTGCTGAAATAGTAGTTTCTAGATACAGACCACTGAACCTTCCAGTGTGGTTAATTAAACAATTTTCTTTTTATATATTTATAAGACCTTGTTGCCCAAGGATAAGTTATAAGATGTTCTTGGGTTTGGCCTTATTAGCGCTTTGAGATTCTCAATAATCACTTTGCTGTCTCTCTTTGTTTATGCATGTGTTTTGTGTAAAATATCCTTTGGATTTTGAGTCTGTCTTGTATTTCGAAACAAAATGGGTCATTAATGTTGACTTTCCTTGAAGAATTTGTGATAACCTGATAAAACCAAACTCTTGCACTTATGTGAAATGCTAAAGCAAGAAATGAATAGTATAGATCTGTAAAATCTATCTTTTTAAATGGTAGTTTCATAGCCAATGTAATGGTAATAATGGATTCTTAAATCTGGAGAAACCTCTTTGTTACATTAAAAATGATAATTCCCTGATAATTATCTTAGACAAGGCAGTAGATGATGAACAGGAGGGAGCAAGGTTTCACTGGGAGAGAAATACGCCTTCTGCAACAAGATCTGAAATTTGTCCTGTTAGCAGAGCCCTGGTGTAAAATTAGGGGGGGTAAATCACTGTCCAGTTTTCTTAAGGTTAACTTGTTTGAATGCAAGTGTGCAGCTGTGGAGAAAGCAACATTAAATATATCCTTTTTCAGGTACTAAAACTGAGAAAAGTAATTCCTAATTGTCGGAGTCCCTCTAAATTGAAGGGATGTTGTGATTCTTTTCTGACTGTGACATGACCGTGATTCATGTGCAAACCCCACTGAGGTACTGTATAGGTGAAGACACATAAAGTTGAACAGTCTGCTCTCAGTGAAGTTTAGCTTACTTCTAGTTCTTAAACACCTGTTTATTTTGCAAAAATTCTTTGTTCAAAGGCTGAGAACTACATGATGAAATCCAGTAAAGTGAACTGTGGATAAGCAATTAATTTCAAAACTAAATAAAAGATTATTGGAGCTTGAAGTGGTTTTTAAAATTTTTTCTCAGATCTAAAGCCACAGCTTTTGAACTTGATAACTTGAATTTGAGTCCTGCTTGCATGATGCTCTATTGCCCTGATGTTTAGGATTATTAGGAAACTACACTTCTGCTTGTTGTCGGAGAATCAGAAATTTTGAGAACTGTGAAGGATTAGGATGCACACCACCTTTGTCTGTTCAGATGCACATAAAATGCTATTTCTGATGTTTTCTGTAACATAATTGATTTTTACTTATAACTTTAACCCCGTATAAAAAATAGCCTGTGTTACTTAGACTTTTTTTTTGTCCTACGTGTACTTTATATTATCTATTCCTGTTTGGTTCTTTTCTAAGACTACTTTTGTTAGCTAAAGAAATAATAGACTTAGAAGCGAATTTTTTACAAGATTAGTAGGCAGCTTTTCCTACTGGAGTGGTACCTTGCTTTGCTTTAAATAGTTTTGCCCAGTAACTTGTAGTTAATTCTTTATCTAATTTAGTTCTTTGTTCTAACTACATATTTGAATGTCTGCAAGTTGTCCAACAAGCTAGTTATGTTCTTCCAATTCCCTTCTTTTATGTGTTAATAAAAATTGGAGAAGTAGTGTCATGCCATCCTAACAAATCTCACTTTGGCAGAAATGAAAAGGGACAGTTCACTTGTATTTTATTTGATTCCTCCAAAATCTTCTCTAGATGGAGAGTTTTAGCTATTGTCTGTGAGTGTAGGTAAAGTGAAGAGTAGTTGAATAATAGTCATATGAATCCTGTGTCCAGTAAAACCTCTCAAGTGTTGAGATCATATTTCAGTTTAATCTGAAGTAGCAACAATATTGAAGTGTTGTATGATGCTCAGAACAAAAATTTCCATTCTTTCTGACCTGGTAGTGTTCCTGACATTTTCCCTAATTTTTTTTTTTTTAGTTTACTACTTGGACTATTGCTTTTTTCATTTTCTGTTTTGTCAGAGCTAAAACACGGACTTTTACCAGAAGCCTGGAAACATAAGAAAGCTTTTGCTTTAAGAAAACACCAAACAAACGAAAAACCACAAGAAAAAAACCCCAACAAACACACCACACACAACACCCACTTGCAGTTGGTAGACCTGGAATACAGATCGGAAGAGTTGTTTTCTCAGCAACCTGAAACTGCTGCTTTCTGGATATATTAAGTTTTGGATGTTTGCTCTTGTCCGCTGAATTCCTAAATGACCTAGCAATTATTTGTTTTCAGTAGGGGGAGGAATCTACTCAACTTAGTTGTCCACCTTATTTAGGAAAAAATAGTTCTTGTATGTGACAGTGTTCATGGAAGAACACATCGAAAGCAGCTATGTTAGTCACTGCTTCTAAGTTAGCACAGAAGGTTCCCACATTGACTCAGGGAGATATGTCAGCTCCATGTCTGGTTATTTTTAGTGTGTTTCTTAGGTTCTAATTAGCGATGTCTTAAAACACAGTTAAAATTCAGATGATTCCTGAGCTAGCTGTTTATTTTATCTTCATAGTAAATGAGATTAACAAATGTTTCTTAGTAGAAAAAAGCATGTATTTGACTTCCCTATTAGAAATGGTCAGTTCTCCTAATAGTGTAGGTCTGTAGCTTCTGTAAAGCTAAAAAGATTTGTGACAGCAATTCTTTAAAGGGTCACTCTGTGATCTGATGATGTTGGGACTTAGATGTGTATCGATCTTTGAGGAAACGGAGGCTTCTTCTGTAGCCTTTGGGAAAAGGATGTACAGCTCTGCTAACTCTTTACGACAGAATTCAACCATATGTGGCTTCATTACCATTGTGTGACCTAATTATTCTATGCATACACGGGCCACAAACCTTTGATACTTTGTCTTGAATTCAACCTATGGGAAGTTGCTGTTAACCCTTTTTTTTTTTTTTTCAGTGGAAGTGATTATACAAGACAATGTACACCCAAATTTGATGTGATAGTCTTGAATTTGGAGAGCAGATTTTAAAGATTTGGGCAGGCCTAGATCCCTTTCTCTATTTACATATTTTAGGCTGCTTAGATGCAAGTGCTTTGTTTAAGGTTTGTATTTCAATATACTGCTAACAAGTGTATGGGGTAGCTATTTTTGGCAGACTTAATTACGTACTACTAAGGTCAAAGATTCCTGTGTTAATTAAGTAAATGACATCTTTCATCTTTACAAGTACCCTGGATTTTAAAATGTAGAACAAGAAGAATCCTGTACATACATGTATATATATACTGAATCATTAAAGGAGCTGACACTTGTTACTATTCGTGCAGTGACTGGAATACATTTCACATGGGAGGCGACCAAGTTTGTCTGTGTGAAATCCATCCAGCTCATAACTAGTTCTTGATGTTCATATATATTCACACAAATAGTATTCCTATAAAATGTGTACATTTTTACCATTATTATAAATCTGAATAAGATTGTCTGAAAACAAGCAGTCTTGTGAGGTGTTTCTCAAGGAGAACGCTGCAGTTCATGGACAGGAGCATAGAAGAAGTTAGCGCAGCTACTTTGTACATTCTGTTGCTGGTCTCTGGCTGTGTAGGAGGCTTAATTCTCAGATCTATTTTTCCTGCTGTCTTCCAAGAGAATTGAAATGTCATCGCTTAAAACTCATTTTTTCAGAATAAAATGTACACCCTCCCAAAATACTGTATTGACTGAGTAGTTCACCCACTTTAAACCAGATTTGTAAAGAATTCAGGCCAATTAAGCTGGCTCAGATCTCACTTCTTTGATTCTAGCTCTGGAATGGAAGAGTCTTAATGTCAAGTGTTCTTGTTGACTTTCTGGGAATGATAAACCAAACCTGTTTCCTTCCCTAATAGCAATAGACTGATACTTATGACTATCTTAGGGTTGAATTTTTAAAACCCTCTATGACTTGCAAAGATTTAATTTTCGAGTTTAAAAAATAGTATGTAGATTAAGTTAACCAAATAACAAAAGCACATTGGCAATGCAGGATACTTCACAGCTTGGCACTGGGTGCTTTTTTTTTTTTTTAGACGGTGACATGTGCAGAGATTCTCAGACAAAAATGAATTGTGAAGTAAATGACTTTTTTCATTTACAGAGAGCATTGGGGGAAAAACAGAGCTGCAAAATACCAAAAGATGTTTCCCACAGCACAAATAGCGGAAAGTATGTTAAGGTCGTCTTCAGCAGAAGACTGTTAATGTTTTACGGAAATTTCTGCTTGCCTACAGCATGGCTTCTCTTGAGGTTTAATCGAAGTAGATGCATGCCATCAATTCCTCGTGGCTAAGGGCTTGTCCTGCCTGCAACAGTAAGACCTGCTGAGGAGCAGAGTGTAAGAGTTCAAGTGTTTACACTGCCTCTGGTGTGCAAAACAGACTTTCTTCTGCCTGCGACATCCCCTGTGGGCACACAGTTAAAATTTAACTTGCTAAAAAATTACTAAAATGAGCTGGTTACAGTAGCACGGTGGGAAACAGCTCATTCTTAAGTGAGTCATATGCTTAATGTAGCTCTAGGATGAAGAATAATAATGTGTAAAAAAAAAAAAAAGAATATTTGTGTTATACTGAAGTGAAAGTGACTTAGTCAAAGTGCTGCAAAAGAACTTGAGCATCTGCAGCATAAATAGAATTTAAGATGCAGTTAGAGATTCCCTTTTTATTCAAGCATCAAAAATTCAAGTCTTGGGTATTCTGCAGGTAGCAAAAACTGATTTTGGATTCAGACCAACCTAAACACTATTCCTGTCAAAAATTTAGTCACAGAAGAATTTCCATCTTTAATTCAACCAAATGTCCAAGATTGTTCATATGCATATTTTTTTCTTGGGGTACTTCTCATTACATCACGTTGCCAGTGTTTTATTTCAGCACTTTCCTTTACATTTTTTCCCCTTTTTTTCCCATCCTTTTCCTTCAGTGTACCATCATTCACCCTTCATCTCTCTAGTTTATTGCAACTTCACGTTCCCCTTCAGAATATAACACTCAGTATTTTTCTTTCTTCCATTTTCTCCAAGCTCTGATAAATCCAGCCTGAGCTCCTACTCCCAGATCTTGCACTGTAAATTTTGGCAATGCTTATCTCAAGCTGCTCCAGTTCTCTTGGGGGGCCTTTGGCACTGCACATGGCGACCCAGAAACTCCATGCAGAGTGCTTAGGAGTGAGTCTGCATTCCCCAGGATGAAGCATCACCCCTCCATCTGTTTGCCCCATCCCCCTGGTCAGTTATAGAAGAGAAGGCAAAAGAAATGGTCAGCTGCAGTTTTGTGCATGAAAGCAATTATTGGCTCTTCTCCACCTTCTCTTTGGTCTGAAGTAAATATTACACTGTTCTTTCTAGTAGCTGTGGACACATTCAGAAAGGTGAGATACAAAGCCCAGGTGGAATATCACTGAGCTTTCTCATGCCCTGACTCAGGATGGTTGTCAGGAATTGGACTAGTAAAGAACAACAGGAAGCCGTTTTACATAAGGTTCCTAGTGAGCTGCTCATGAGTATACGAATAACACTTGCACTATGAAAAAATACTCCAGAGATCCATAGTTTTTAGCCAAGTATATACCACAGTATTATCTAGATATACCATTGATAACACAAAATATTTCAAATGTATGAGGGTGGTTAAGGTGGTTACTGTCTGTGTGTCATATTATAGAAACATAGCTTTTTTATTTGTGGATATTTTTCAGTTAAGGGTTTTAATCATGACTTTATAGATTCTTATCCATGAAACAATGTCCTTAACTTAGCATCACAAAATTCCAACATTATTTGCTTGTAGATTGTCAAGTTGTCCATGGAATTACAGATTGTTGTAATTTTCTGGCCATGGAATAATGTGGGCAGTTCTCCCTCTCCTCCCCCACAGTTTAAATGTCAATATTGTGTTTACTATATTTGAACAACATCAGGTATGGTGACTACCTGAAGTGTGGGGGTGTTTTTGTTCACTACAACAGAAATATCATTTTGGCTTTTTTCCTGTGGTCAGTCCATGTAACCCTTACTACAGCACATGATTGAATAATTAAAATGGTTCTCCTCCTCTTCCTTTCCTCACTTAATTTGAACAGAAAATTGGTGGTGCTCAAATATATTGAGCACTAAGAAGCCATGAGACAAATATATTCTCCCAGCCTAGCTTTATACAAACAGTCCTACCCTTTGTTTTTAAAAAATAAAACAATAATTTGAACAGTCTGGGGTATTTTTAAAAACCTGATGTTATTCTGAATCTCATGTGTTTCCTTTTTATTCAGAAGGATATTGTGTAACTTCATTAAAACTTTCTTTTTTACTGCCCAAGAATATATTCTTCATTGATATGTGTAACCCCTTATGTGTATGGAAGCAGCTTTATGGCCTTGAGTTCAGCGTGAGCCAATAATGGGATTAGTGCTGCTGTGCCATCCCCCTGTGACTTCCATATACGTGCACTCATTTCACTTTACCTGTCTTGACTGAAATGAAAACAGACTATTCCTTCTCATGCTTATGTATTGCATATTGTTACTGAAATACTGTGACTTTTTCTTCAATAAGTGCAAAACATAGCCTTGTCCTGTAAGATACTTTTCTAGTGAGAAATGATAATATAATGATTATATAATGATTATGTAATAAACTCCAGAAATGATAATATACTGAGTAGCAAGCATATTTCAATATCCAGTGGATGTTAGTTTATTTAAAGATATTATTTAAGATGCCTGTTAAAGTATTCTTCAGCCAGCAAAGATCTTTTCGGATCTGATTTTTGCCTTCAGTTGCCAAATACCTTGCTGATTCATTTCTCTTAAAATCTGGGATGCTCAAAATGAACTTGAAAAGAGTAATCAGTTCAGTTTTGGAGTTGATTGTGTGCATTTACCCAATTTGACAATTTAAGAGCACTGTGTAAGTGAAATCATGTGTTCCTATAACAACATATACGGCCTGGAAGAGCTTCCATGATGTACAGGCTGTATTGAATCCTTAAAAACAAAAACAAATTAAAAACAAGAGGTAAGCTTAATAAAAAATATTAATGGATGTAAAGAATATGGGCTCTGAGACAGCCCATATATAGGCAATAAGAGGACATGTCTCCTGTTAGGTGTTAGAATGCCCTTTAAATGCCCTTTTGTTAAGGTGCCTTTGCTTGTTTCTTGGCAAAAGTTTCTGGAATCACAGAGCTTGTCTGACCTCACTGCTGAGTTTGCCAAGCAGCTGAGGTTATGGCAGTGGCAGTGTGTCTGACTCAGCGAGGTTACAGCATGAACCCTGTATTTAAATAGTGAGGTGCTGGCAAGAAGGTTTTTTGTAGAGAATTAGAAAAAGACCATTGTTTTTCTTTTTCCCAGTAAGTCAGCCTTGCCCTTTCCATTTATTTGTTGGAGACCAAGCCTGGAAGTCCAAAGGAAGACTAAGATGGTCTCTTTGTTTTTTTTCTTACACTCCTGGTTTTTTAGTTGAGAGAAAAAAACTAGTCCTTGTTGAAAGATGAACTCGGAGTGCTTATGAGTAGTAGGTTTTTCTGGTGAACAGAACACAACTGATTGTCTGCCAGTCTCGTACAACAAAGCACGTAAGGAAAACCTCAGTCCTTTCTCATGTGCATCTTTGTAGAACAGCATCGGTGGAGAATGAACCTAATGAAGCCTAAAGGCAAAGGGTAGGAAGGGCTCTTACTTGAAAAGAATACAAAGCCAGAAATTTAAATAGAAATAAGTTGAAGCACAGGCATCTCTGAGAGAAATGAAGAAGGATGTTTTTGTATTAATACCGTTTCTAAAGTTTAATATAAATGCTGTAGTACAACTCACAGTTGCCAAAATAATAGCTTGTGTTGAAAGTCTGTATTATAGCAGTACAAATATGTCCAAGATGAGAAAAATAATATGTGGTTAACCTTTCAAAAACTGAGGGAAGACAAGGTTTTTAACGTTTGATAATCTCTGGTTTGATACGTGCACATGATATAAGCTACATATATAAAATAGGATACAAATTTCATCACCATGCAAGAGGAAAAAGCCAAAGTTTAATACTGAACAGGGCTATAACTTGATGATGGAGATGCACTGGATTAATGGTTCTCTGCTTATTGAAGGGAAATCTTGTGACTTGCTTGTACTCATTCATACCTCCCTGTGATCCCACACCTCTCTTCCCTTCTCCAGACCAGCTCTTGGGGTTGCCTGAAGGCAAGGAAGGCTGAGTCAGCTCTACCACCTGGCAAACGCCATCCCCTGAATTCAGCTGTCACTGTTTCCATCAGCAGATAAGCACCAGACAGCCCTCGGGCAAGCAATAGCTGAATGGGTTTGGGAGCTAGGAAAAAAGGAGAGAGGGGAAAGGAAAACAGTCTTCCTCTTTTGGGGCAGAAAGGAAGGTTTTTTGCTTAGTCTAGGAGAAGAGAATTCCAAATCAGTCTAGGGTTTCAATTATGTCTGTAACAGTCTTGATCTTATGAAAATGATGATGTTTACAAATAAATATATAGATAATTTCTTATTTAGAACTTTTAAAGGAAACTTATGAATTAGTATAACTCAATAAAAATCTGCAGGGTTTTGGTTTTTTTTTAGTTCTTGCATAGCACACAGAAGAATTCCTTGGAGTTTGAGATGTGTTCATGACTGCTTTTAATGTGGTTCTGACAGTTAAATTCTTTGTTTGTGTATAGCATTTATAGGGATCATAATTCATGACGGCCTGCAGTAGCTGAATAACATATGTCAATGCTAAAACAGACTTTATTTTGACTCTCCTTACCATTTATGAGTGGTGAGGGTAGAGTACTTTGGGTAATAGAGATATAAAATCCTATTGGTTATAGTACAACTTTTTCTTCTGTCTTCATTTTACTCCCGTTACCTTGTACATCTTGCTCTCCCCAACTGGACAACCATCTGCATTTTAATGGACTTTGTGTTTAAGCTAATGCAGCACTTTGAGAATAGAATTAATGCTCTCTGTCTTAAAACACTTAATTTTAATTTGGATTTTAAAATTTGTTGTGTAGTGTAACAGTGTTGTTTGCAGTGTAACTTTTAAATTATGTGTTTAAACTAGCGGGAAATAATCTGTTCCTTGAATCCAGTTCTGGTTTTCTGTCTCTTTTCAGAATGTGAAAATGAAGGCAGATTTTCTATTAATGTTCCTTCTTTTATTTGTATTTTAATCTTATGTTACTAACAGATAAGGGTCTATAATTACTTTTTAAAAATATTTGGAGAGTGCTTTCTGGTAAGTCATCCTGGTATCATATCCAGCTTATATAGATATAAAGACTTCTCTGTCCACACTAGAACATTCCAGGAAAGAAAAGCCTAAACACAAAGACAACTGTAAAGCCTAAATTTTTCTAACAACTAGAAACATGTATCTCGTACAGGATACATCTTGGGGTTAGGTTAGAGAATAACTTGGGTTAGGAAATTTCAAATTTACTATAAAAAATTTATCTACAATATTAATTTAAGTTATTAGCATGTAAGTTCCTCTCAATAGGACAAATGTTACTGTATATTAGAAACCAAGTTTGCTTTCTCATTGACTTCTGTATATAAGCTTCAGACAATACTAAATACTGTACCAACAAACAGAGGCATGCTGGTTATACTGTGTTCGTAAATGTGCTCACCTGTCATTTGAACGTATTTATTCCTTTTAAGAATGGGTAAATGCGTTTTTAAATAAGGTAGGAGCATAGGGGGTTTTTTTTGGAGAAGGCTGTTTTCCCACAGCCATTACTTACTAGGAGTTCTGATGTATACAGTAGGATGATGTGCCTAGTTCTGAGTAACTATTAGAACTCAGTTTGTAAAACTATGCTTAATATGTGACCTTGAAGTAGTTGCTCATCCATTTACAAATGGGAATGTGGAGCAATGTCCACAACACCTGGCTTTTTTTTGCCCTGGATATGAAGGGCAGTGGAACTAATAGCTTTACTTACCTGTGTCACTACTCCACGCAAGGTACTGCAATAAAATGCCCTTTCGTTAAGAGAATGCATTCTCTCACTCTTGATGTAAACAGAACCGGCCTGTGAACAGTACTTTATGGTATGGCACTGAAAGGTTTGGCCAAAGACAAGTTGCCTTGTATGGGGTTCAACAAAGGGATTGGTACTTAAGAACTTCTTAGCACGAATAGAGTTCTTGGCTTCATGAATGCATCTAAGTAGCATTGTGTCTGAAAACCCACAACCACATCCTTGAAACCCCAGTGTTTTCTCCATCCTCCTCTTCTGTGTTTGTCATTAGAGCCTTTTTCTGCTGATGCTTGGCACGTATTTAATTTATCTCATTTGATGTGTCAGACAGTAAAAGCATTAAAAATGTCTTGCATGCTAGAGTAGATGTATTTTCCATTTTGCAATGCTTTCATTATCTTTCCAAGTATACTGTGACAAGAGAGTACTGTAAGGCAAAACAGAAAAAAGACCAATCTTTTGAAAAGTTTCAAGTAACTTGCACTCCTGTTTTCTGTAGGAATTTTTTTGTGCATTCCTATACAGGTTTGCAAACCTGTATCCCAGGTTACACAGGTCAGTAGGCAACAGTAAATATTTTGGTATGCAGGTGATATTCAACTGCTTCTAACTAGCGTGAAAACCCAATGCTGTAGAAATTCAAGCAGAACTCTGGCCACTCTATAAAAGCCAAGGAAAAAGGCTGTACCTGGTAAACTTGAGTCATGAGGTGTTGGAACAGAGTGTGAGACACACTTATAACGTGATGGATATGAATGTAAAACTGAGTCTTTGAAGATGAGCATGCTGTAAGCTTCTTTTAGTAAACAGACAATTTAACAGAAATAGTGTTTTGCATATTTGGTACAAGCTCTAGATAAATACTATAGTTTCTTTGGGGAAGATCAGGGTAGGCTACGAGCTACTGCAAGGTAATGAAGAAACGAATGTCTGTTTGCCTTAGCTTTTTCTGAGTGAAGTACGAGACTGATGTCTCTGTCAACTTTTTCTAGATATGTCAAACATGGACGAAATGTCTGTGTGGGAAAGAACTTGGATTAGATCCAAAGATTTTTGAGGCATTACAATTGAAGATAATCAGTTCATATAATATGATCAGTTTTGTTTAGATAAGTTCAGGAGAATCTTTCATTCTTCTTAAATACTGCCATTAGCAGTTGTAATATTCTCCTTACCACACATGAGTGTGAGCCAACAAAAGACTCTTGCATGTGCATAACCACAAATTGGGTATATTAAAAGTTGGTCACAGAAACACTCTTTCATTCTACAAAATTTTAGAAAAAGAAATCCCTATTCTTCATTGGGATGATACAAAGACTTCCAAAAACATTTCTGAGAAGAGTAAGAAAATATTAATACAGTAAATAATCTGAAATATTAAGACCCTTGTTCTCTCCAGAAACCATGGTCTCCCATTATACTAAATGAATGCCTTTATTGCTGACATCTTGTCTAGTTTTGAGAGTTCTGTCCTTTTTGGAGCTGTAGAACTCTCTGTAAGTATTTATATTGCCAAGATTCTAAGTGTCTGAAATCCATGCTTACAAAATCTTTTTCTGAATCGTCACTACTTGCATGAGATGAAATATGTGCACTAGAAAGAGCTGGCCACAGAGCAGGCCATTGACTAGGCCTCTACCTTGGAATATGGGAGAATGACAAAACAAGGACTTAAAGCAGTGGTTTTCACACTATAGCCAATTGTCACAGCCAACAGACTAATGAGTTTGTTTTGGCAAATTCCTGACCATGTCCAATTAAAACTCTCTGAACAGTCCTGAAATGCTCTTCCACTGCTTTTCTTTGAGTGTCATTGTTGATATAAATTAAATAGTTCAAGAAGTTTCCTTATATGCATTTCCAAGTGACTGACTGCCATCTGTTTAAGGTCATGAATGCAGCATCTGCTGGGTCACTGATCTGCGAGAGTGAGAGCACCTAAGTTTTCTTCTCAAATGGGCTGCTCAGAGTTCCTGTTTCTCTTGAGCGAGCTGCCTGCCTGCAGCTACTACTTCCATTTCGCCCGTCCCCAGCATAGGTAGCTCATTTCGCATGCACTTTTTACATATAATTTGCAGTAATAGCAAACGTGCACATGTGGAGACATTGAATATTTTTCTCTGTACGTGAAATAACTGGAACTTTGTTGTGCAAAATCCCTTGTATTTCGCTGCATACCTGTGCGTTTCACTGTGGAATTCAGGTGTAGTGCAGAGCTGCTGAGGAAATTTTGTAATTAAATACCTTACCTTAAAACACAGTGTGCTGAGCATAGTAATTAGCATTCATTATTTCCACATAGTTAAAAATATTAGGTGAAATAGTGTTTTGAATGCTTCTTTTAGTATTGAATCACTTATATTAGACACCTGAAGAAGTATTGTCTTTTGCCTCTACGACTGACCTGTGCTGGAAGCATGCTTATAAGTGTTTGCAGTCCTGTAGCAATGTGTCCTGCAGAAACATACAGCATGCTGCAGAACAGCTAAGCTAGAACTTTCTAGTGAGAACTTTTCCTTAAACAAAAGTCTGAAGAAATCGGTGGGTTTTTTTTTTGTCCAAGTGGCGGACATAATCAAATCAAAAAGCCGAGGCAGTGGCAATAAAAGTAGCAGTACCACATATTGACTCTAAATAATTATGCTTTTTATCTATGCCTTCCAAAGAAAATTGGGTGAGATTAATGTTAAGAGTTAGTTGACCGAGGTACAAGAAGTACTATCAAATAGCATAAACAAATCTTAGTGTAGCTATTTAAGATCAATTTATAAGAAACTTACAGGTGGAGGGCTGGGTGGACTGTATGTCTGTCCTTGCCTGAGCTGTGCGTTCTGTAGGTTAGTACCTACAGAAACCTCAACTTTCCTGTTAACACATGCCTTTTCTCATCTAATGAACAATAAATGGTAATTTGTTTTGCTCTTCCCAGAACTCTTCCTGCTCAAACCTCTTTTGCTTACTTTACTGGATTATTCATAAATACTTTTCAATGGAGCCAGTGAGATGAATCTGATTCAGTAGCCATGTGAGCCAGATCTCCCTGTATTTTTGGAGACAGCCCTGGTACCTGGCTGCATGCTACCATTTTTTGCCTGAGGGCATAAATTGATTACTGCTGAAATCGGAAAGGAATGCTGTCTTCTGAATCTCTGCCCACTGCTATAGGGAAATGAACTGGACAGATACAACCTGACAGACTGTATTTCTGTATTGCTAGATTCTAATTTTGATGTTAATGTAAAGTTTGTTCTGAACATAATTACAAACTGACAAGTACAAATTCATTCTAATTGCATTTCATAAGACTACTTAATCTTCATAAAGACACTAAGTCTGCACAATGTCTCAGTGTCACAAGCAGTGAGTCATGAAGAGGAAGAGGAAAATACAGAACTCTAGGTCTTTCTGGTGCTCTGTGAAAAACTAAATGGGTCTAACAAGGTATGGGATCTTTAATTTCAAAATAAGTTGTCTTTGCAGGGCACTTTAAAAAGCTGCTGTTTCATTCTGACATTAGATGTGGAACTAACATGTATTTATAAAAATATTTTTGGAAAGCTTTTGTTTGTCATTTGATAGCCGAATGTCAGGGATTTTCCCAGCAGTCCTACAGTATGTTTTCCTACAACTAAATATATTTTGGAGAGAAGAGGATGTCTGTAAGGGGTAAAAATAAATAACTTGGTGCAGCTAATATAACAGGATTTATAACTAATCAGTATAGAGAATTTCACTATGTTACTTCTGAAGGAGTTGCTTTTCACGAAGAAGATACAATAGAGAAACTTCAGGCAGATTAAAATGATCTTCCTAGATTCATTGAGAACATATAGCAGATTCTTAGAGAGAGGTTGTCATCATGCAAGATGGCTATTTTCTGAGAACTCTGAAGGTAGTAGTTACTGTCAGGGATGGCTCTTGGAAAGAGGCAGTATGCAGTGCTAAGCCAGCATTCCCTTAGTCACTTCACTGGAAGTTCTTATCTGTTTACATTATTCTGCTGGGATAGAGGTAATCTTCTTCAGAGCAGCTGGTATGGGGCTAGGTTTTGGATTTGTGCTGAAAAAAGTGTTGATAATGTAGAAATGTTTTCCTTGGTGTTGAGTAGTGCTTACGCAGTGTCAAGGCCTTTTCTATTCTTCATGCTGCCCTGCCGGTGAGGAGGCTGGGGGGCACAAGAAGTTGGGAGGGGACACAGCTGGGACAGCTGACCCCAAATGACGACAGGGATATTCCATACCACATGACGTCATGCCTAGCATATAAAACTGTGGGGAAGGAGGAGGAAGGCGGGGGATGTTCGGAGTGATGGTGTTTGTTCTTCCCAAGTAACTGCTACGCATGGTGGAGCCCTGCTGTACCTATCAAACTGTCTTTATCTCAACCCAGGAGTTTTCTCACTTTTACTCTTTTGATTCTGTCCCCCGTCCTGCCGTGGGGGGAGTGAGTGAGCGGCTCTGTGGTGCTTAGTTGACGGCTAGGGTTAAACCGTGACAATTATTTAGTCATCCTGTCTGGGGCTTCATTAGCCTATTGCCTTGGGGATTGGGACAGCAAACAGCAGCAAGAGAGCTGAGAAATCTGTTAAATAATGGTTCCAAACAAGCTTGAAACTGGTTCTGTTGGGCCTGATTCTTACTTTTGCTAAGTTACTACTGGCCTTTTTGTCCTTCTGGAACTGATATTTAAGGACATGCTGATACACTGCTAGCACCTTGAGCAGGAACCGGGGAGGTGCCTGCCACCATGCTGAGTCAGAGCTAATACACTCTTTTTAGCAAAGTATATGGGCACCTTAGATGGCCAACAAAAATATTGACTTTTTATAATGAATAAATGCAGCAGTTTTGCCTAGACCTTAACCCCCAAACTGAAATTTTTCCCAACTCGAATGAGGAAAACAAAACATACATTTCAAGAGGGACGCTCTTCAAAAAAGGCTGATTCTCCCCTGGATGGAAGGAATGACTGAAACACACTGCTGCCTGGCCCAAATGTAAGTAGAGGCTTTAAAAATAATTCATTGTTTGGGCTGATTCGCATTGGCACATATTTACCACGTAAAGCCTAAGAGACATTCCCCTGGTGGCTGTGCTACTCCCGCAGGATTGGCAGGAGACAAGACTGTTGTTCGCCTGCTTTTGGAGAATTTATCTTGCCTTGGCACTACACAAACTGCAATTCCACAGCTTCCACCAGCTTGAGTGCAGGCAGAGATCACCATTTAGCCATAACATGAAGATACCTAGGCAAAAGACGAAACTGGAGCCGGAAATACAGGCTTTGCTACTCCACCCTTCCCATGAGTAGCATAGGCATAACAGTGTTGTGCTAAGTTACAGTATTTCTCCAAATCCGTATGAGTGGAAAAAAATCCAAAGTATTCCCATAGGGTGTTTTTGAAGAGTACTGGATAAATACAGTAAATCACAAGGCTGTATGACCTTTTCCAGAAATCCTTATCACAGCAGTTAGAAATTAGAAGGTTATTTAATTGAAGTGCAAATACTAATTCATTAACCATAATTTGTTTGTGGCTTGAAGTTAGCATACTCCAGTAACAAAAATAAGATGGGATTTGTAAATTGACTTAGTGTTTCTGAAATTAGGAAGACTGTTACTTGGAACGTTGGGCCACTAACCTGACTTTACCAAGTTAATGATTTGTCTGAAATAAAATATGGAAATTTTTCTTCACAGTGTATATATTCAGCACTCTTCTGTGATCTGAATAATCTTCTATCCATCCATCATCTACACTACTGAAAGGAAAGCTAAATGGCAGCCTTTTGCAATGAACTGGTGTCATGGAGATGGGATAGAAACAATATTCTCGCTTTCATCTGATGAGCTGTGTGACTGGCAGTGAAAAGTCAGTTCTGAAGACGGAGCCAATGCTCTATGCAGGGCTGAGATGTTTGCAAGAGTTTTACAGAGCTGTTTATAACAGCTAGAACTTAGAAGACAAACCCCTGTTACTTTTTGAAGGGCACCAACCACTCTTCTGAAAGAAAGCATTACAGATTATTTTTAGACAAGTTCCTTAAGTGGATATACTGACTTGTGTGAAGGATATAGGTATACAGGAAATTATGTATTTGAATTTAAGAGTATTTAGAGCAATAGAATCAGGCATATATTTAAATTTTTACCTGCCTGATATAACCAAATCCTATCAAAATTTCAAGTAAAACAAACAACAAAGAAAAGTGTGATATAAGTAGCTATGACTCTCGTATGCCATATTTTGAAACATAAATCTTCTGCTTGGAGACAGGCCTGTAAGAAGATGCAGAATGATTATTTTGCTTCCTAAGTGATGCTCTTTTTCCCTTTGCGTACTTCCTTCATAAAGTACCAATTACCATGTCAGCACATGGTTTTGCTCTTTGAACATGGAAAAATTATAACACTTAACGTCTTAAATCCCCAGTGTTAATTCAGTTCCCTGTTGTGTATAATTTGGAATACAGTCACTAATGACATGATCACATTTGCTTTCTCTTGCGTGGTGTGGGTTTTTTCCTCTCTCTCCAGAATGCCCCCACCTCACTGAAAGCACAGACAGCTTGGACAAGATGAGTCAGAGCTGTTCAGTAAACACAGACTTAAATTTCCCCTTCCTTCACTAAAGAAAGTTATATCACCTATGTCTAAACAGACATCTTTTTGAAATTGTAGAAGTGGCTTTCAAGAGGATCTTAAACCTGCTATAATAGACCAGTTGCTGGTTGAGAGCTTTAAAAAAAAAAAAAAAAGACTGCCTGGACAGACTGATAAAAACATTAGAAAAATGGTGAGTCATACAGGCCATTAATTAAGGGGAAAAAAAAGGGGGGGGGGAATACTGTTAAGACACAATTGCCTTTGTATGGGTAGAAAAAAAATCAGGCTAAAACTACTTTAGAACATAGTGGTTGAAGTAAATGATGGTGAAAAGCAATACTGAGAAGAACACCTTTTTATGATCATAGGTGTTTTGATTTAAAACAGGATGAAAATATTTGTTTAGCTTAGTCTAAACACTTATATGACATATTTATCTTCTGAAATGCTTGAGTCTCTCTGGCATTCTTTTGCACTGGCATATGGAGTGATAAATGTGCCACAGTTTCTCATTCTGCCCTTTACATTCTAATTAAAGGAGAAACAACCCACTTATCTGACTGTTTTCCAGAAGGAGGGATGATAAAATTTATGATAGTTTGAGTTGGAACCTTCTCCCACTTTCCCTGCACAAGGCCTTAGAGAACAGAATCTATTTTGTAACTATCTGATCGAGGTAGCAATCTTTTAATGAGAGATTCTTGACATAAAAATATCACAGTTTACTTCTTATTCTGAGATGGGGAAAACCATGAAAGATTTCTTACGTTCTCTAGTAATAGTGGTATTCTTATATTTTTGAGTGCCTTTTCATGTTGATACTGCATTCTTATAGAACTATCAGAATATCTTCCATATATTATCTGAGAGGCAACAGCTAATGTTAAAGGTGTAACTGAGTAAGCAAAGTAATTTTTCCTGATTATTGCTTTGCACTTCTTGACATTGTGTCTTTCATTTCATTCTCATCAAGATCCTTGAAGTCTGCTTTAGATTTTAGTACACTGGAAAACTCAGTGTTTTTCACCCTTTCTTACAGAATGTGTCTGCAAGTGTTGAACAGTACCAGTCCCATAAAATGTGCTTGGTGACCTCATTATTAATATTGTTCCTTTGTGAAAACTGTCCACTTATTCCCAGACTTTTTTATTTATTAAAAGTATTAGTCCATGCAAAGACTTTTTTCTTTTTGTTCTAGGGGAACTTATTTTCATGAAGAGCCTTTGATGAGATGTGAGAGGTTTGAAAAATCCCGTTATAGTATACTTAAGTAATTTTTAACAAATACAGTAACTGATTTCTTTAAAGAACTCCAGAAGATGTCACTTAGCTTTTCTCTAATGGCTGTATATTCCCTGAGTAAATAAAAGGAGTGTGAGCATGTTTAAATTCAACCAATTGTATTAATACTTGTGTAAGTATTGAAAACTATGTCTCTGCATCCTGAACAACTGTATTACTCAGGAGCTTTTTGCCTTAACTTATATTTTCTGGTCTTCTGAAGTATGTGTCCTCATCTGACTTTGTTCCACTCCCCTCACCCTCCCTACTTGCTTTGCATATGGTATACCTAATAACATGGCTTAGATTATTTTAAGCAAATATGGAATGCACAGGATGAGCTAAATGGTTGAAATAGAATAGCTGTCATTGTAGTTTTTAAAGAGAAGCTAATTAATAAATTAAGGTCCCCAAACAAGATCTGAAATTATTACGGAAATTGTCTGAAACTGAAAGCACCAGACAGTCTGTTTTAGGTCCGACTGATTAAATAGAAGCATTAAATTCTCTGGATATGTCTATACACTATAAATATGTACTTTTACAGATGAGGTGGTGATTTTTTGCAGTTGCGTCTTTTGTAGCTGCTTGTTACTGCTTAGATCGGCTTTTACTGTAGGAAGACAGATTTTTATTTGAATTATTTTTTTTTTAATTTAATTTTAGTCTGTAACTGTTATGGGATCTTCACGTAAAAGCAATGAAAGGGCCAGTCACTGTGGAGAATTTTCTGACCTTTCTTCAAGTGAGTTAAGTTTTCTGAGCCACCCATCCCAACGGTATGGTCTTGCCATTTATTGGAATGACACTTGTGACGCAGGCTGACGACTATCGGAACTGTGAAAATGAAAATGCTTCTGTTATATTTCCATTAGTACTTCTGTTTTAGTTGCTGTCTGGAGAAAAGACCCAAACCCTGACTCTAGTGGTGACTCAAATACCCACATAAAAAAGATAACAGGAGCTACAAAAGGAAGGACATTATTTCTAATTTTAACCTGTATATTTTCCTTCCAAAACCTGCAAGGTAAGGACCATGTTTCCCATGGCAAACCCAGCATTTGCCTGATCATTTTAAGTCACCACAGTTTTGGAGGTGTAGGGCATGTTTTGCAAGGCATCAACTCTTATTAATGATCAATTGTCAAAGCACTGCTGACCAACATGGAAAAATCCAATCACGGTGTTCAATTTCATGCATCACCCCCGATTTTATTTTTGCCATATACATTAGATACTGTGCAGTAGAAGTGTCCGTTACAATAAGGGAATTGTGAGCAAGTTTAATAAATTGTGGATAGGAAAGGTAAGAAATATCTCATGCATTGGTAATCTATACATATAGGGGAGCAAGCTGTTTTGTGCAGCAGACATTGACCTCCAGCAGCTGTAAAGTAGGATTGCACATGCCAGTCAATAAGAATAATAATAAAAAAACCTCTTTGCTGAGTGTATTTGTTATGCACAATCACAATTACAACATCTAAACATTTTTCATTTCAAGTGTGTGGCTTTTTTTTTTTTACTAAAAGACAGATTTGGATCAATAGTCTCGAAATTAGCAATCCCTGATGGATTTGCCAGATGTAGGCAGCAGAAACTGGATTTATAAATACGTGGTGCTTCTAATGCATAATTATCTGCAACTGAAAGGTTCCTAAATATTGGTTTTACTAGGCTTTGTTCTTAAAAATCACTATCTCTTCAAGTGGCATGCAGTGTGGGAGGGAAGCTAGTGATGTAATGTGAATCAGAATGTGACTGATAGTAAAATATTCCAAAAACATTAAATGCCACTGGAGCCCTATAGATTGAGGATTTCTTCTGTGAGGTTTCTCAGCTTTTTCAGTAGAGCTGCGCTCTAGTTTTTAAGCTAGTAAAAAAAAAAAAAAGTCTAGTACTCGTATTAAGAGAAGCTTGCAAATGAAAACATTGTTAGCTGTCTTCATGGCAACAGGATACCTTTGGAAAAGAGGCAGGAAGTATAAAATAATTAGTTGGTGCATTATACTGGAACATGGAGAGCTTTTAATTATAAGATGCAACAAAACCTACTTTTCCCACAGGTTCAAATAAGCATCCCTTTGGTCCTACCTGCTGATCTTCCCCCCAAAAATTTGTATCTTAGCTGTAAGTGACCCAGATTATTTACATTGCTACCATTGTAGAGTCATTTATCTTGTAATTGTTTTAAAATTCAGGTTCTGTTCCTTTCTTTAATGAGATTGCTGGTATTCAAAGAGTTTGTTTCCAGCTTAGTGTTCTGTGAAGACAGGGGACTTGCTCATGCTTTATCAGATGTTAAAAGAGATGGTCTAATCCAGAAGTTTAACTACAAGCTTGATTATCTCCCTTTAATAGTTATGTAATACTGTTATGTAGGTGCAGCCTGTTCTATTCAACAGGCGACCGGAATAAGACGACTCTATTGGTGGCTGCTTTGAGGGAAAAGAGCAGCATGAAATAAAAAATTGAGGTCTGTTATTGTGACAGACGTGGTTTCTGCTACCTTCCACATGTGGTAATTGCTTTAAAAAAAAAAAAACAACTTAAAAAAATTTCAAAGTGACCGTAGAGCTGACTTACAGAGAACGTTTCTGTTAAGCTGGAATATATCCAGTTTTTTTCTTTCTCCGGGAGAAAAGAGTATAGGATAGGTGGATAGAAAGAAGCAACCCTAAGATGAGAGCAGTGTGTCCAGCTTCCAGTGCTACTTTTGACAGAGCTCGACACATCTTATTGACAAGCATCTACTGCTTCCATGTCTTGAGAACAGCGTGCTCTTAGATTGTGGAGTTAACTTGCCCTAGGAATTTTCTATTATTCTGTATCTTATAACAGGATACATATAACTGGCAGATAAGATCTGGGTTTTGTTGTTTCTGAGGCTTTGGATTTGGGGGGGGACGTTTCTGCTTTTTAGTGTAAAACAGAATCAGCAGTTTCTGTTTTGCTTGTATTATTTATTTTTTTTTTTACACATAACTGGTGGTTGTGTTGAATCTCTCCCACTGAAAAAGGTAAACCGAATTAATTTTTCCCTAGTGTATATTTATCTTCCGTAAAACATTTATACACTCTTTAATTTGTATTAATAATAAGTCTTCAGATGTGTTCTGTAAATCTGTTTGAAGCTTGGTATATAATTTCCTTTAGGAATGGCCAAGAGAAATTTAAGGTTGACTTGGAGGGGTTTTTTTAACTGAGTGAAGAGACCTAGGTATAGGTACAGCTATGTAAGATTCAGAACTCATCGCTGAAAAAAAAAAAAGAACTAATGCAAAAGTATGTTGATTTGGGTTGAATGCTGATTCTTCTCAAACCACACCCCCTCTTCTTTAAAGACTGAGCGGTTTCTCCAAAATATAAGGAACATAAATGTGAAGTGTATTTTAATCTGTCTCTCTGTCCCGTGTCTTCCCCCCCCTCCCGCCATGGTTCCTCTCCTCTCCCCCTGTGGAAGCACTGTAACTGGGCCCACCTAAACCCTGAATTTCCAGTACAAATCCTTGTTTTACAGGCAAACATATTATGCAGGTGACTACATTTTCCTGCACTACCAGACACCTGGCTATGGGAACAGCACTATCTAGTAGCTTAGGGATTATTAGATGGTCGCTATCCTTCCCACAGACACAACAGTGTGAACACAATCAGCTCAACATATCCAGGACACGCTGGCTTTGGTCTATGTGCAGTGCATCTTGTCACAACACAGGCTGCGGTTTCTCTCCTTTTTTTTTTTTTTTTCTTTGACATATCAGGTTTATTGTTGATGTATTGGGTCTGCATATACCTGTGTATTTCTTGTCAGGAAATCATGAAGAGCTATGACAGCCCTTGCCATGTGAATTGGCTCTCATTATGGGTCTTTAATCTTATAAATACTATCTTTCTCATCTTGCTATGTTTCTTTTTCTTTCTTTCATCAGAAATTGAATGAGAGTCTAAACACAAGCACAGTTTGCTCCCTTCCCCTATCTAACCATCTATCTTGCAGGCCTCATCCTTAGAGCTGTGCTCAACCAGGATGTTTAAAAACTATTTCTGTTTTGTAATCAAAGATCCAGACCAAATGCCAAGATTGCAATTTGAGCTTCCCCTGTGAAACAGCTCAGGTGTTTCTGTTGCTGTACTCATCTGTATTGCAGAGGGGAAGCAGGACTGGAAAGACGAAAAATCATGGCGGTCTAAAATTACCAATACATTTGCTTGCATAATCGGGCTTATGTACCTCAGGTTATAGGCAAAACACCAAGCTAACCTTTTCTGTGTTTACCATCTCTCTTAAATGAGCCTAGCCGCAGAATAAGTGTGTATGCATCGTAGATAGCTGAATACTGGGTTTCTCTTGGCTAGCATTTTGTTACTGTGTGGTACTAAAATAGCTGTAATTATGTGAAATGAGTAGTGGTGGTTCCGTGACGCTTTCTTTAGGAACTGAATCTGTCTCTGAGTTTTGTAGTATCTCATTACGTGCCTCATTTCTGTAAAATGGCAGTGGTATCAGGAAATTGTTGAGAAGGAAGAATATATTTCTCTTTTAAAAAACCAAACAGCAGCCTTCATTTCTAGTAAAATCCACCTTTGTTGTCTTGAGAAGTGGACTTAATTACTGTTCAAAACTAATTTTGTTTAAAAATGTGTTAGCTATTAAGATTTCTTCCTATATTTTTTTATTTACATGATGGGATTTTGTAACCAGTTACATGTGGGGTTTTTTATAGCTTAAAAAAAAAAAAGTTTAAAAAAAATCTAAGTGTCATAGGTTATCCTGATAGGATGACCTGTGTTTATACAACTTCAAAAATTATTTTAAAAAGAAAACATGTACTTTCTCTAATAGGAAAATTGGGATAGGGAGAAGACAGCTTGTGTAGGACTTGGGTAGGGAGAAGAAAGCCTGTGTAGGATACTCAGTAAGATGAATGGAGTGAAACTAATAAAATAAGAATGAGAAACAGAATTGTACAAACCAGTTTTTATCAAGAGATCATTGACTATTCCTGGTAAGATATGTCTAACTAATGCTAATTATTTAAGGCTTTTGCTTATATATATGGCCTATAGCCTCTGGCTATTTGTGAATATTTGAGAAGGAAAGATAGTTGTTTTTTCTCACTCATTCATGAAAGCTTATTAAGGATATGGCAATGTTGACAAATACTTGTTAAGCAGCCTCCTCTCACTTAAATTTTATCTCAGTTTTGAATCCCCAGGCAAACCAGGGAATGTATTCGCTCTCCCCCTTTTGCTATCTTTATTTTTCAATGTTTCTTATGCTGACTTCTGCAGAAATTCAGTACGATGAAAGTAAAAATCAAATTTGGTTTCTCTTTCAAACTTCTTGACATCCATTAAGTCATCTTTTGACATGAGGAAAGGAAATGAAAATACCTACTATTTTTTTAAAATCCCTTTCTAAGCACTGCTGGTCTTTGGTGACATTGTGTCAGAGTAGGTGGAAAAGATCTATAGCTCTGGCAAAGCACAGAAGCATTTTGCATAACAAACTACGTATTTCCATTAGAATTTTTCTGGGGCAAGTGTTCTACACAAACTCCTGGTATCGGCATAAATTTACCGGATCTTGTAGACTAGGTGCTGTGTTAATTTGGCTAGTGTGCAGTTGAGCACCTTGCTGACAGTCCTGCAACTATGGAATGGTTAAATAAACCAAGTGAATGTGCCATCTAGCTAATGGTATGCCAGCAGAAGGCTGTGGAGATAGAGGTGTTGTTGGTACAAATAGTCTAATTTGCTACCTGGTTTACAGACAAGTAACTAGATGTGACAAGTCCTAGGGCATGTGGGGCGTATGAACAACTGACAGGGTTTCCCTGTCTTATGTTTTTGTTTTGGTTTAAGTCTGGTGTTCCACAAAAGTATAGAATTGCCTTTGTTATCTTAAGGGATGGGGTGGCTCAGGTTTGCAAATGTTTGTGGTTGCAGACCGTGTCATTTGCACTGTAATATTCATACTGCAGCCTAACCATGTATTTTCATGTAACTTCCAGAAGCTCTGTCAAGTTTGACTGAAATTGGCCAAGAGTCCCAAAAGCTAAGAGGGGAAAAGGCAGCATCCCAATATGCACACAATATGATTCCAGAAGCTTCAGTTCTAGGAACCTGGATTAAAAATATCTGCATTTAATACTGACTTAATAGAATTCTTGAACACTTTTTTAAATGCCTCCTTATTAATAACTTCCATTTCCTAGTATAGTATGGTATAGCATCCACATGTTTTGTCACCATCTTAAAACTCCATTAATTTCTAATTTGGGAGTGCTTGTGTTCAGGTGCTTTCTCACAGGAAGAGGCTTTGAATTGGGTCGGGGGGCGGAGGGGGAATTACTTATTTGCTTCTATCCTATTGTTTCTTGGTTACAGAAGGCCAGTCTAAAACCATGATTGCTGCTGCAGTAATTAGGGGCAGTTGGATTTTTTTTTTTTTTGCCAAGTAGGTAAGAGTTCCATAAACAGCCTGCAAATTGGAGAGACTTCAGTAGTATTAGATGTTAAAACAGGAAAATTAAAGAATGCCTGAAAGAATTGTGTGTGTGTACGATCTCAAGAGCAGTGTGAGCAGCTTTAACTATATCCTTTTTGGGATTTAGATTCATGCAGGCAACACGCAGTCTGCAAAGGGAAGAGGTGCTTCTGAATGTCTTCTACCCATACATCTGTATCTCTGTAGCTAATAATAGTCAGCAATATATAGAAGGTGTGTTTAAGTTAAGCAGAACTTCCGAAGGTCATATAAAATCTGCAGGTGGGATGTTTTGCGGTTGTAGGGGTGTTTTTTTTGAGAACTTCAGTTCAAGAATTCTTGAAAATTCCAAGAGATGTCAGTGGCTTGTTGATGCTGTTTGAGATTCATATCAAATCAGACCTCAGATGGATCTTTTCAGATAATATGTTCATATTAAACAAAAATGGCAAGTGACCTTCGTTTTAAGAAAAACAAAAGCAAACCAAAAACCCTAATCAGTTCGTTTAGAAAATTTCTAGCAAGAAAACTATGCAAACAGTAGAATTATTTTTCATTTTTACATGAGTAGGACCCGAAAGCTACCTGTCACTTTTCTGATTTTTTTTTTTAATATAAAAAGAGCTCAGTTATGCAAACAGGTGGACTTATTTAGTACACCAGCTGATAAAGGTTGGGGGAGGTAGCTCAAAAAATAAAGGCTTGTACACCTGTATGCTAGCTTGTTTTTGTCCTATTTATCTCAACTATCTTCATCAGTTAAAATTTCTAGAAAGATTTGTAGATTTATCTCCCTTATTGCCATCATGGACACATTATTTCTGTTTTACACAGTCCTTCACTGAGTATTTGATTTAGTTAATAAGTAACAGCAGTAAAAGTAAAATTGTGAAATGGTTTCTGGTAAATAACTGTTTATGTCCCTCTTCTTCAACTCTAAAATAAGAATAAGTCTAAAAGGTTCATTACTAATTGCATCATTCCAGTTGTCTGTCTTTAATTTTCACTGACAGTAAGAGATACAAATCATGATCAAAGGACTTTAACCTGTTGAATGTAATAAACTGTCAGTCAATTCTGAATTGTGAGAATAATGCTTTTAAAAGGAGAAGTCAAAACGTTTCCCTTAAAATTTTGGAAAACATTAAAAATATGTTGCCAAATACGTTTTTTTCTTTGGGTTTTTTTAATTATGGTATTATCTACTGTTTCAAAATCCTCTTTCCTGTAGGGTGTCTCTGGCCTCTGAATTTTTTTTTTTTTTGATTGCACATGACAGTTTGAAGTTGTAGCTGATGTTCTGCGCTGTGCCATGATTCCTTGTTTGTCTTGAGTGTTGCTTAGTCATAAACATAGACTATTAATTCCATGACCTGAATTCATCAACAGTTGCCTCAGGTCTTGATGGCAGTTCCCCAAAAGAATGTGTAACAAGTTAGTTTGGCTACCTGGGCTTGCAAACAAGACCTTCTGGTTTTGGCACTTAAAATTTTCCACTACAAGAAAATAAGCAGAAAAATAATATATCACAGTGTTTGACGGTATAAGGTCGTTTCAAATGTATTATAGGGATAATAGGTACTAATTCCTAATATTTACGAAGAAATTGCTTTATTCTTCCTTATACCATACCCTAGTATATATTGATTTTTCCACAGGGGGGTTTAAGTATAGTTCTGCTATATGGAGTTGTGCTTGCAGCATTACAAAACTGTAAGAAAATATAGAGTGAAGATAAAGGTGATTCAGCACGCTATAGCTTGAAAAGGATGAGAGCTTTGTTAGCAGAGCAAGCCTCATAGAAGAACGCTGATTAAAAACTATGCAACACCCTCACCAATTCTTTTTTTTTTTTTCCCAGTTTTGCCTCCTACTTGGGAGGCCACACTGACTCATATAGAAATTAGAATTGTTCTGTACTAGCGTAAGCTTTTAGGATCACTTTACTTCCTCAAGTAATTTAGGTGAGTGTGAATATATTGCATTTTCAAGGGCAATTTTGAAGATGTTACTCAAAACAGCGCTCATGGAACCTGTGCAATGCAGAGAGGATAAAACAGAAAGACACTCAGATATATCCTCGCTCTTCTAGGTAGCTCCTTGCAACATCTTTACACAACATGCGCATTATGCCTCTATTGCAAGCTGCATGGAGCACCCCATATAAGCGCAACCAGACCTCAGTCCAGTGGGAGGTGCAGTCTTCTCTTTGGTGGCTGTGGCAAGCATGCAATCTTGTGTCCCAGTGTCTGTATGCTTGTGTTTCAGGGGAAAAAGCAAATACAAATCTATTTTTACAGTACAGATACTGTATTCCAGCTCAAAGCATTGTTTGCAAAGCAGTCTATAGGTTTATAAACAGTTTTGAAAGCTATTTATGAGGCATTTGATTTTAATAATCTACTAATTTATTGTAAATCAGTAAGATGTGCTTTCTGCAGTTAAGGCATTTGTGGTCATGGATCAGGTTAACAGTTTTACGTATCAGTTAAAAATTTAAATGCATTTAATTGCTAATTTCTTAGAGGGGAAGTGAAATCTTGTTACCAAAGACTGTCTGGAGTTCTGAATGTCCATTAAATAATGACTGTGCCCTTGGAAAATTCATTTGCTGCTTATGCTTTGGCTTTCCATTTGCAAAGGGAAATACTGACTCCATTCTCTACCTCTTAATCATTTGATTGCAAGTCAAGACCTAATTTTTTGGTTTGGACCAAGCCCAGTATAGAAGATTCAGTACCAGCTGAAGCCACTACCTACAGTACAAACAACCAGTTTTAAAAGACCTATTTATTTGATTGGCAGTTTTCGAGACCGGAGTTGGTAGCCAGTCTTCTTGCCGTTGTCATTAGGAACAGACATATCGATACTGATGTGGAGACTGTTCTTTGCAGGATTTGACAATAGATTAAAGCTGTAAACACTCTGGCTTGCAGTGATAGGGAGAACAGACAGCATATTGCATTAATTTGTGCTTCATTATTGTTCAGCCACAAGTTACAGGTGTCCAGAAACATTCTGGAGGAGTTTTGTGGCTGTTTGTCTTAGAGACATCTGTTGATAGATAATTTAAATCTGCTGATTCTGATGTATGTTTTATGTGGGTTCATTTTTAACAGAGGTTATTAAAATAAATTAAACCCAAAAGTATTTCTGCAAGTAATAAGCCTCTTTCTTTTGCCTTGCTTTCAGGTTTTTCTGTAAGTCTAGTTTAGCCCTGTTTTGCACAATAGATGTTCTGAGATTACCCACATTATGCTGCTTTAAATCCTGGTATGAGTCGCTGGTCTTTCACTAATTTTTATCACGTGAAACATTATCAACCTATGTATCTTGTTTCTTAGGTCTTTGGTTTTGTTTTGTTTTGTTTTTTTAACTGAACTATGAGGAAACATTTAGGTTTTACAGAGACTCTCTGAAATTACATGGGAGAATGAAAGGAACAGCTTTAATGTACTTAGTCAAATAAGTATTTTTTCTCTGTAAGATTGTCAGCAGCATGTATGAGGAACTTCTAGAAACAGAAAAGGTGGAATACTTAGGCTAATCAGTCTGAAATGCTTAGCCTTTGGTTTTCATAATGAATTCCATTTTATTTTAGGTGTTTGCATGACCAATAGGATCAATCTACAGCAAGTAAAACTTAGTGGTCATGATACAGCGATGTGTAAGGAGAATGTATCTTTTCTTTCTTATGATTTTTTTTAAGTTTTCTACTTTGAGAGCAGAAAGAATTCCAGTAAAAGGATTGTTGTTACCCTCTACGCTAAGTATGAGGTGCAACTCTTCCATGTTTTCTTGACTAGCATAAGCACATAATGGTGCTACCAGACATACACCATGGTGTACCGTATATGACATGATTGTGGACAAAGGATGAGAGAGGAAATAAACTCTGTGCGACAGAGATTAATCATGATAATACAGACAGAGGAGGGTTTTGAAATATATTTTACTGCCTGCCTGCCTGAACTATTGAAAATAGAGCAGTGCAATGAAGGATATATTTGCTTTGACAGAAAGGTTTGGCTGCATAAATCTTGATTATTGGTAATACATAAGATGGAATCTATCGTCTAGTTTTGTAGTGCTGACAGCAATGTTTAAAAGATTCTGTCTCTTACTCAAACCCTACTTCTATCACTGCTCAGTATTTCCTACAGAGACAAAGTGCTTTTCCTCTCGCAGCGCTGCTATCCTAGCATAACCTTCATCTTTTTAGAAGCTTACTGTTGCAATATAATCTGACTGGGGTAGAAACCCCATTGTGAAAAAATGAACATGGTAGCACTCAAAAGAAGCAGTTTTGTACATGACTATTGCAATCAAATACATGAATAACTTTTGGACATAACTTACTTTGTTTCACCTTCAGAGTACAAGGTGCCAGCTACCAAGGTACCAACATTATTAATAGTCATTATTCTTTATTTCACTGGCTAAACTCCAGGTATTTTAGTGCTTTTCCCTGTTGTGAGCAAAAGGGCACCTGTACAACATGCTCCATGCTACTATTAAATGACTGTTATCCATCAGGGCCTTCTCTTCTTTATAAAACCTGTCATGACTCAGTCTTTCTAATTCCATACAAAACAATATTCTGCTAGATGATCTTTTACTAATGAATGTGAGAAATCTTCAAAATAATAAATGGAAGCTGTGATTCTTCAAGTGCAATGCTAAACTGACTGAGACACGTACTGAATGGTAACGAGCAGTGGTCACAGAACATGCCTATAAGGGAAAACCAGAATAGCGGTAGTGAGCTTTTTGCTTAGTGCAACATTTACTAAAGTCAGATTGCCTCTGGCTTAGACAAAATGCAAGTATCATTATTAACCTTCAAGAGAATGTAGAACAGTATGTGCGCTGTTCCTTTTGAGAATATTTGCTTCATGTCTGACACACATATTATGAGCTACGAGTAAATATTCAGACACCTGAACTATCTTTCTGCTTTTACTATGCTGTCCTTGGTTTCTGTCCTGGGAAGCCATATGTGAAAGGCTTGCAGAATCAGCCAGCTAGAACGTCTGGGTTTTTTCTTCCTAGAAACCAAATAGTAGTTGTTTCTTAAAATACAGATGGACCAGAAGTGTGATTCTTGTGCGGTAAGCCTTTGATAATACTGATACTGTGCAGCATTAATTTGTAGTACTCGCAGCTTTTATAGTTAGCTAAATATGTGTGTCTTTCAGGTTCATATAACCTTTTAAGAATAGGTTAAAATTGGAAGCCACTGGTAGAGAGCTCATCTGTTAAAAAACCTATACTGCTTTTGGATTTGCTATCCTTTCACTGCTAGCACTAAGATGCCAGTTTCTTAGGTTGCTTTTCTACCAACACAAATCCCATTTCCTTTAATAATGCCATATTCAGTGTACTGAAGTGAAACATGCAATTAAAGTTCCCTCAATAAATACAGAGAGGGTTGTAAAACAGTGAAAAGGAAATCTGGCAAATAACGTGCACAGGTTAGCAAACTGAATGCTGAAGCAGAGAGGTGATTCCTAGCAAAATCAAGTTTCACTTGAGGTAATTCAACATCTTCTAAGTTACAAGATCTTTTCTGTAGAATGGATGGCAAAACTATGTCATCATATGTTTCATCATGTATGACCCATGTTGTCTTAGAAGTGTCCTCTGTAGGTAACAAACAAGATGATATTGTAATAAAGGTTTACTTACAGTCTATCCTTAGCAATTCTTAAATGATTTCTGCTGCTCTGAGCCTTCCTTCCCCCACTGTATCTGGATGTTCACTTTATCTGGTGTCACATATCTTTCAAGAAAAAAACCAAACACCTTAGTTTAGAAAGGATGTTTTTTGTCTAATCTACTGTAAACTGATTTTTATACAGCATATTTAAAAAATTGTAACAAAACTTTAATGTAAGCTAACTACTGTATTAAATGTGCTAGTCTGACTTAGTATGAAAACTGCTATGGCATTTCGTTGGTAAGATGCTAATTTTTGAAGATTTCATTAATGATCTGAAGAAGTCATTAAGTCAATTTTAGAGAAGAATATAATAGAAGAATGGGGTGTTTGTGTTTTACAGGTTTCACTTGCTATCGCTCCTCAAATTGGTCATGATTTTACTTCTCTTTGATGTTACTTTATTTTACTTTACTTGTAGCTAAATAAAATAAAATGTGTCTTATACAGGAAACTAACTTCTCAGACTTGGGGAGAAAAACTGTAGCTATTGAAATATGATACCCCCTTGAATGTTATGCCACTCTTCAGGCTGGATGTAGATTCAACTTTGAATATGTAGTATCTCCAAAATTAGGACTGTAATGGATCTCTAGCGGTCACATGGTAAAGCAGAATCCCTTCCCTTCATGTTAGTAAAATCCAACGATTCTACTTGAATGAAAATAGTTTCCTGTATGTATTCTTGGTACTCCTTCTTGACCACGTTGGATATACTGGAACAACCCTTCTTAGTATTGTTTAACTCCTTGTTTCTTTTTCAAAGTCCGGAACTTTACAGACATGATGCTGAAGGTAAAAGTAAGCTAAGAAGTGAATGAGATTATACTAAAATAGTATTACTTAGCAGGCTTTATGTTGATCTAGAACTATGCTGATACCTGGCAGGAAGAATACCAAGCTTCCACATCTGTTCATTGCTCCTTGCTCTTCTCGTCCCTCAAAGTTCATGTGCATTTAATTCCCTGCATTTAATGATAAAGATATAAAACTTCTTTTATATGTCGTTTTGTGTACAGAAGTTGTAAACTGTTAATTAAGCAGCCATTTAATTTGCAATGAGTGGTTTGTCTTACTGGAAAAGACAAAGCGAGAAAGACTTTGTTAATGACACTGACTCACTGGTGGGTGTGTGTTTGTTGTTGTTTTGTTCTATCATTTTTCTTAACAGGCAACAATGGGACTGAAAGAAAGTTGCTCCTGGTGAGCAGGGAGCATTTGGGATAGAATACATCTAACTGTTTGCATTTTAATCTCTATCTCATGTTTGCAGAAGAGACCGAAGAATTTTCTGAGATTCCATCATCTTTTATATTGCTAGCATATTTTTCTGTAGCATTTACATCTAGAGCATTTTCAGACCATCTGGAGCAAAGCTGCGTGCAAAAGAAAAAATCGAAACTGACTCTGTGCTCTTTATGTAAATCTATTCAGTGAGCCCCTCCTATCAGTAAGGCAGGTTTTTATCCTGGTTTTCTCGGGATGGATGTAACACTGCTGCTTATGTAACAATGCAATGAGTTTTATCTTTTAGAATAAAAAGTAGGGTAACTAAGCAACGAAAATCATGCTTGCCCTGAACGAAATTGCTTTCCCATGGTTAGGATACTAACACCAATACTTTTAAGAATTTAACAGTGAAGGTTTCAGTGTGAGTAAGTACCTTTCAGCCTTCTCCATTATCTTATTTTAGTAATGCTCAAAATGTTTTTGAAACCCTGTTTTTGTAGAGAGAAGCTATGGGCCCAACTCTGTACTCTGACCCACACGACTTACAACAAAATGCTGTTGTCTTCACCAGGATCCTGTCTTGGTACGTTTATCTGCATGTGTAAATCAGAATACAGGATCAAAAATTTCTGTTTGAGTAGAGTTTTTGCTATTAATTCAGACTTGTCTATAACATACAAGTGCTAGCATTTAAAAATGTAACGTGAAGTTTTAACACAGAGTTTGCTGTGGAGCAGTGGCAGCAGTGCTTTGAGACACTGTATTCAGGCTTCAGGAGGTAATTGGCAAAAAACATTCTCCAGGGCATTAACAATGGCATGGCTCATGTAAGGAGCACAGGAGATGAGGGAAACAATCCCATTCCCATCCCTGGCTGTGTGTGCAGGGGGTTTTAACACTGCCAGGCCATGGCAGAGCCTCCCATAGCACCAGGCATTGCACGGCAATGGTGTCTTGCTCCTCCGTTCCCGCTCTGCAGTAATGAGGGCTTGAGCCTGCTTTCAGGAGCTGAGTGTGGACCTGGTACCAGCCCTCCTCTCCAGATCAGAGCTGGGATCATCTTCCAGGCAGGGGCTTTTAATAAGCCAAGAGCTCTGGTGAAGCTTAATAAGATTATCCACACACAGAACGCAGTTAGTTGGAAATAACATATTGGGAGACACAAACATAATTATACTTTCTTACATAACAAAGTATAATGTATATGATGCAGTTTAAAGATACCAGTGGAAAAAAAAAATTAGGGTTTTTTAGGGACCATGAATGATGAAAGGGACTTTTATCAACTGCAGGGGATGAAAGTTTTTCAGACTTATTCCAATGCAGACTTTTCAAGTTAATTTTTAAGTCCTTTAAATTTCTGTTAATGTACTTCATATGAAAAACGGTTACAAAATTCTGTTTCACAGGTGTTGTGGGAATAAGCTTAAGGGGATGATTGAAAATGAGGAAGGTGCTATTTTTCAGGTTTGGACCTATTTAGTTTGAATGCAAGATAAATGTAGGGTCAAAAGCCCTAAAACCTGTTTATAACCCCACTTGCTTGTAGCATTGTTTGTGAAAGTGGGAGACAGTAAATAGTTTACTGGCACAAAAGCCATATATGTAGCAGCACTTCTGCCTAGTCATATTTGGGAAATTTTGTATAACGTATGTTGTATAACACAGTGAAGTTTAGGGTTAACTGCACAGAGGTGGAAGGAAGCTTTATCAAGCACCGTCTCTGTAAAGAAGCTAGGTGAGTGGAGTGCTTTATGAGGCAGCATGTGGTGAGGGATATGGATGCCAGGTTTAAATAGGAGAGGAGGCTAGTATGGTCATAGACAGCTGAATGGAAAGTCAATAAGCTCACGATGAATGTTGATGCAGCCTTTGTTTTCCCTGCAGATTAGAAGCATGGATGCAAAGTCAGGCAATGTGTTGGTTCCTTTGCTTCAGAATGCACGCTTTCAGGTGTGGGGTGTTTACCAGTATCAGAGACTCAGAAATTTGATGGTGCGAATACAGCTGTACACTGATGTTGAAAGGACAGGGTAAAGAAGCTGCGTGTTTTCATATGGAGAGAAGGCTGTCAAATAAGTAGACACTAATTGTTCTGAAAATTTAGCACTGAAGAAACCAAAGAATATTAAGAATGGCAGAGAGGATGGCAAAAAAAAAACCCCAACACCCTAAACAAAATGAGAGGATATGCTTCACAAAGATTAGCCTGGCAAACAGCTGAAGAAAGAAAGAGGAAAAGGTTGTAGCGAGGTGGGTGTCAGTCTCTTCTCCCAAGTAACAAGTGATAGGACAAGAGGAAACAGCCTCAAGTTGTGCCAGAGGAGGTTTAGATTGGATATTAGGAAATACTTCTTCACAGAAAGGGTTGTTAAGCACTGGAACAGGCTGCCCAGGGAAGTGATGGAGTCACCATTCACCATCCCTGGAGGTATTTAAAAGATGTGTCGACGTGGTGCATAGGGACACGGTTAGTGGTGGATGTGACAGTGCTAGGCTGCCAGTTATACTCGATGATCTTAAAGGTCTTTTCCAACCTAAATGATCCTATGAAAGAGAAAGGATCTGAAACAAGAAACTGCACTGAACAACTGGAGGCAGAGGTAACCATCAGTATGAAACGAGACATGTTCACACTTCACGGTATTTGGGAATTTGGACAGAGAAGTTGAAGAAGAAATGGCAAATGAGGAAGATCCTAAATACAAGGAACAGGAGGAGGTCTATCGCAGTAACACAACTGAGTGGTGAGCTGTGTATGCAGACCCGAGGGAGAGCATTTTGTGTTTAGTACACGCGCATGCTTGGACAGGATTAAAATAACGTCAGAAACAGGATTTGCAGGAAAAGTTGTACAGAGGATGAGATACTAACCAAAATAGCCATGACTCTGCCAGTTGCTGTCTTGTGCTACACTGCACTGACTCATGTTAATGGGAGGAGGGGACGAGAGCGAAGCGCTTAGCCCAGCAAAGGAACCGATGTCTGGGACACTATTAGCGAGGTCTGAGAGCAGAGGATGGGAGTATGGTGATGGACTGTGGAAGGCGAGCTGAATATAGAAGAGAGAGATTAACTCTCTTAGCCTGCACTCTCTCGTTGAATCTAATAGTTTTGTGATTTATGACTTCCTTCTACGGATGTTTTGTTTCAATTTGTGCTTTTTATATGTCACATGACACACATGTGGGTCTGTTCCTACCAAAGTACTTTCACTGTATCCTTTTATTTGATAAGAACTGCAGAATCTCGTTGCGTTATGACAATTCAAAATCTTGGGAAAGATAATAAGAAAATTAATTTGACTCATTATGATGGAAGCAAACAGTTAAATTCAGCTACTGCATCAATAAGCCACTGAATTTGTAGTACACAGTGTTTTAAAATTAGCATCTCTATCAGGTTTTGAACACATCTGTGCAAAGCCATTAGAGGTTATTAAAGTAGAATTTCCCAGGCTACCAGGAAGACAGCAAAATGAAAATCCAGAGCATAATCATGCTTTAACCTCTTGGTGCCTCAGTGAAATGGGTATCAGTTTCTCCTCCCAGGGATACTGTATTGCTTAATACTTGAAGGACAGAGTGATTTGGGTAGGCTTGTTATGCAATTACAAAAGTATGAATTTCTTATTAATGTTGCCCTTGGAACTTTAATGTTTTTTCTAAATTCTTCTTCTACCATCCTTTCAACTATACTCTGACTGTGCTGCAATTACCCTAGTTAAGCTCCGTTTTAGTATGTTGTGCAGCTGAAGAACTACTCAAGATCTCTTTGCTTTTTCACTAAGAAATTGATTGCTTTACTGAGACTAACGGAAAAACGTTCTCTCTAGTAGCTTGACATCAAGTCATAGTCCTCAAGTTTGAGAATTTTAGAAAGCGGAGGCAATGATATTTGTTGTTTCCCTATGCAAGCTCTCTGTATTTCATAAATTCATTGTGTAGTGCAGTGAGGGAAGGACAGACGAGGACCTTTATCACAGTTGTCAAGTATTTTCCCTTGCCCCCTCACAAATAAAGTATTTTTGAGAGCTTTCACTCAGAGGTCAGTCATTCACACAGATTGTATTTTCTAGGAGTATGGAATTACTTTTAAATGCAGCATGCGGTGTAAATATTACGAAGCTTTTGTGATTATGTTTTTCAAATAGAGACCTCAGTTTTCCATGTCCTGTATTTATTTTTGACTTGTCATCTTTAAGGGATCCCAAACACTTTGTAACTTGTTCTCAAAGTAATTCCAGCTAACTGCTGAAACTGCTTGTGAGATGTATTGACTGCTTGTGAGGTAGCCCTCACAAGCTACCATACAAACGTTACGTTGATGTGTTACACCTTATGTTGGGCTCCCCTGAGACTATTTGAAAAAGGAGTCTGAAGCCAGTCCTAAATGTTGTTTTACATACTTCTTACTCATCACCTGGGAATCCACACCTCCCCACATCTTCTGTGACCATTAGGGTAGCACTCTTAGCCCCCAGAGGCCCTTTGCTGGTAGAACTGCACTTCCAGAGGAATCGGCCTGTGTCCCATTTATCTGACATGGCGGCACTGGGCGGAACCGGCCCCTGGCCTGCCGCTCGTCGCCGCCTGCAGCCGCCCCGTGCCGGTCGCAGCCGGTTCCTACGGGGACGGGAACCGAGGGGGCAGGCCCTGCCGGCTCCGACCCGTCGGAGGGGCCCGGGCGCAGTGCGGCGGGCAGTCCCTGAGGTGGCGCGCCCGGCCAGCCCCCTCTTCTGATGTCGGCCTGCAGCCCCCGGGGTTATTCGGGGCTCAGAGCAAGAATGGTAAAGCCACCCAACTTCAGAAGACATGGAGATGTTTCCTGGCTTTTCTGCTACGTGTTGAATAATCAGATTTTAATGTCTGTCTTTCCCTCTCTGACTTGCCGGTTTGGGGGTGGGTGGGGTGGGTGTCGTGTGCCGCCCCCCCCCCGCCCCGCGGCCATTAATGGCTTCTCCACAAAGTGCTGTCAGCTGCGTGTTGCCCAGCTCTCTGTGATGGGAGTACCTACTGCCTTTGTAGGTAAAGGAGAAACGTTTCTAATTCCTCTGAAGTCATGCTTTGCTTCTCTTGCTGTGTCTAAATGAGTAAGGGATAGGGCTGTGATGATCTGTTGATGCTTCATATTCTAACGTCGTTCCCCGTCTTCCCCAGGCCATTTTTTAACATAACTTTCCTGTGCGTAGCTTCTCCTTTGGCTCTCTGTCAGTCCTTGGGTTTTGCAGCTGTCTGGGACAGAGGCTGACTCATGGCTCCTACACCTTTGCTGAGTTACACCAGCTGACTCTGTATTTTTAGAGTATTTCCTCTTTCATTCACTCTATTTATAACTAAACTTCATGTGTTAATAGTTTTTGTCTCAAGAAACATCTATGAAATAGATTGGGAGTGAAACTGGTAGGTACTGAGTAAGATTTAATGGAAATATTTACAGAACAGAGACTTGAGAGCTATACAGACTTTTCTGAACAATCCTAGGGACAGAAATCATCTTCTAGGTGGCCTTGATCCAGCAAAGCGCTTAAGGCACAGGGGTAGTTTCACTGACTTAATTGAGAATATGTACGTGTGTTTAAGTGCTTTGCTGGACTTCAGCCTTGAAAACACTATGCTTTCACTTAATTTCCATTTTTAGTTTTTACTTTTACGTAAGGGCATGAATCTTAACTGGTTTCTTGCCTTATATTATGACACCAGCAAGAGACAATATAAACCTGTAAGTATCAATCAATACCTACAAATTGAAATGAAGGCTGATTTTTTTTTTTTTAATAAATATTTAATAACTATCCTTAAGAGCCATGAATTCTGTTCCATTTGTAATAAATTACTTACAAAAGCAAATTTACTTTTGGGCTGATGTGAACTACAGTATTTTGTTCTGTGATGATCAGCTTTATGGAAAAAACCCCAACAAACCGCAACACCACCAAAATTTAAAAGCTTAATTGAGTCCCTTTCAGCTACTTGAGTTCATAGATCTGCTTCAAGGGGAGATTATTTCTGAGATGCGCTGTTTTATTTTAATGACTACTTACAAGTCAAAAGGTGTGGGTTGTCAATAAAGTCTGTTTGTATCACCCACTCCTCCTCTGTCCATACTTGGATGTGACTTTAAAATAGTTTCTTTGTTTAACCCCTTTGGTGAAGACAGTAATTCATCATTTCAAAATACTGATTAATGCTAAGTGACTTCTATTAAAGCCTAATTGGATCAAAATAATTACCCTTAGTAAAACTGTCATTAATTTAATCTTTTGTTTCAACCAAATGACCAGAATATGAATGATTAATTTACACAATTGAAGTGCTGAAAATGGTAATTTGATTAAAAAACCAAAACACAAAACCAACAAAAAAACCCAACACCCAGCAGTATGAAAATCAGTGTGTTACAAAAGATTCGGATACCATAAGATCATGAGACAGTTCACAGAATAACATTTACACTCATGAAACCTTGATGATAAACAACAAATTAATATAAAATCTATCTAGTGAGACTAAATGCGTGCATGGCAATAAGTGGCTGTTTCTGGTTTTCCTGAGATAAACTTTACATAAAGTTTTACTTCACTTAAAATGGGGGAGAAACTCCAGTGGAACCAATGCAGGATGTTTTTGCCTTGAAGAATTCATGTGGTGCTTCATGTTTGGTACTTGGTCAAGAATAAGCTGTCTATGTTTTACTTGTTCAAACCTGTCTTCCGTATTTGTTTTTACAGTATGATAATGGGGAGTAATGCATAACATTCCAGTGATAAAGCACCTGCTGACATTATACTTGCCTCACCTTCTTCTGGGCTGAATGTAGAATGCGTTTCAGACAATTTTTTTTAGAAAAACATAGTCTGCCCATCACTATATGTTTCCTAGGCAGTATTTCTGGCATACTATATATTTTATCTGCAGAATCTGGAAAGGGGGGCGGGGGGAGTTGTGCAGGTTTTTGGGTTGGATGGTTTGGTGTTTTGTGTTGGGTTTTTTGGGGTTTGTGGGGTTTTTTGTTTTGTTTTTTTTTTCTGAAACTTAAGAAAAAATATGTGGGTTTTTTGGAAACATTTAAAACTGTTCCAATGTCTGTTGTTGTGGGTTGTTTTTTTTTTCCCCTTACATACATCCATGTTAGTAGGTTCTATTTTTGCATATTCATAATATTGAACAATCTCGGTGTCGGTAACTCCCCTGGGTTTTTCTCCTCTGGCAGTAATGCCACATGATGGAATAAGGAAATGTCTTATTGACAAAACTTTCCAAACTGTTTTAAGTGTAGCTTTAATTCTCCAAGTCTTCAATGGAGCAAAGCCTTCCTTCATCACTTAAGTCCTGGATAAATATTTTATACCTGCTTTAGACCACCTGTGTTAAAATCAGTTTGTTTAATGAAGCAGTCACATTAGTGTTCTAACAGGAGAGCCATAAAAAAGAGAGTGAAATAATAATGCAATCAGACTAGAATTTCTCTAAGGGGATTTCTAAGAAGTTGTGAAAAGATAGAATTAATCCCTTTGGGGTATAAGTTGATAGGGGTGGGAGGACTGACTACCGAGGTCACAAATGTTTTATGCTTTGCTGGATAGCATGATGATGGGTATCTCAGGTTATTAAAAAGGGGGCAGGTTGTACAAGATGTATGGGTATGTTGTATTAGGGACTGGAGATCTTTTGTGGGTGGTCTTTTTTTGTTTTACCCCTTTCTGGCTATCCTGACTCAAAGGATGATCTTAAGTAATCAGTGCTAAAGCTTATTTTGAATCAAAGCTTAAATGTATTAAAAAAAAAAAAAGCTGACTGTAAGAACATAAGAACTCAGTGTTAGCCTGAATGGTTTCATGTGTCTGAAATGAAATTGTTGTCTGATTTGCTTAATTCAGTTCTGCATTCTTGGCAGTTTCCTCTTACAGTAGCAGAGTTGAAAAAAATTCTAAAATTTTGAGAGATATGTAATTTTGTCTCACTTGTCTTGATGGCAGGGAAAGAAGGACGTGACTGTAGAGGGTGTGAAGGCTTACTTTTGGTTGTGATTACAAAACTTTTAGTTTATATTACGAAATCTTAAAATAAATTGATTTAAACCATCCTTAGCTAAGTGACTCAGGCAAAATACCTGTAAGGTATAGCTGCATTTAAGCCTTGAGCATGGATTGCTTTCATTATACTTGCAAGTAAAATTGTCAGCATTTTTTTTGATTGGTGTTGATCACTTCTAGAGCCATAAAATATTGAAGATGGAGGTGGGATACAAATAAACAGGATAGTACTAAGTTGGTTGTTAAAGTTTCAATAGTTTATTTACAGTGGGACAAGATGATGGAAAGAAAAATAAGAATAAATAACTCTGAAAGGCTAAAATTAAGTTGGCATGGAAAAATACAGGAACTTTAATTAAAACAATGCTTCCTGAAAGATCAAGTGAAGATATGAAAAAGAACTGGGAAGTATTTAATGATATTAAAAACTTGAATTCACTTGAAAACTATTTCCATTAACTTTTTTCCCCAAGATTACATATCAAAAGTGAATGTTAATTTACCAAATCTATCCTTAATTGAGGTCTCAATGCCTCACTCCTTTCAGTGACTTTTCTTTTAGCATGAAATACATCCAACATAAATAAGAAGACCATTCAGTTATTTTGGACCTGTGGCGGAAGATAGAGGGATGACTGATTGAGCAAAATCTTTAAAGACGTTTCCACTTTGAGGATGCAGTTGTGAGTCTGATTCAGGCACCTACATCTTGAAAAATCCCTAGGTGTCTGGAATAGCTGTAACCTGGTATGCATTCTCATAACTGTCTGTTGTAAATATGGGACAATATGGTGAACAGATATTATCATGCCTTCAAGTACAGTTATTGAAAAAATGTTCTGTACATGGGCCATTGGGCATTACGGAGCTGTCTTTGCTGTCTCTAGTTCAGTGAGGGCATTTTTTTATCCTCATTCCAGCTTCTCTCAGCCTTCCCTGGCTGTATGCACAAGGTGTGGGAAACCATCGATAATTTTTTGTGCTGCACGGCAGTTAGGAAGTATAAACCCCTATCTCTATGAAACCTTGTGTAATACGCATACCCTCACACAGGACTTGAAGTGATGGGGCAAAGAAAGGCCCTGTCATCTTTTGACCTGCTATGAAGGTCAGTGGGGAGCTGGTTTCCCCTTCTCATCCATCTTGAGATTGTGTTTGCCTGAGATGTATGCAATATCCATAGCTTATAATTAAATGCATGAGGTTTTAAGACAGTCTGACAGTCATGTCTTCCTTGGGACCTCTTTCTGTAGTGTGCATTTTTACCTGCTGTGCAATGCAATTTAAGCCTTTCACCTATCTCTTTTTAGAATTGTGCCTAGGAATTATTTATGTATGTCTGCACAAACCCACCATCTTCTAAAGGTTTTCCTATATAAAGGCTGATGTGAGATTCTATGAACATGTCTGAAAATGATAGGCAAAGGCATGGAATATAGATTTTTACAGCATTTTTACTGTGTAGCTCCTTTGGCTTTTCAGAGAGAAAACATAGTAGGCACTGACTACACGACTGAAGATTCAGTACGCTGGAAATTCAGCCGAGGAGGAAAGTATCATTTTGGCTGCATCACTGGAGTAGGCATACTTTAAGTATGTTACAGCTTTTAGCAGTATTGCTGGGATTCCGTTCTGTTCCTTTATCTCAGCTAGTGACTCATACTGCAGTGCAAGTAAAGGCATCACATTCGCATCACCTATCAGCTTATTATTCAGGGCAAAGTAATTGTTGTTGGCATGTTAAAATACTCCTCTGAGTACTTCATACTTCATTTATGAAATATTAGAATCTTCCTTTGAACCAAATCTCTTCAGCCTAAATCAGCTTAATATGTCCATCAAATCCTCCTGGCTCTCTTATTGATGGTATTTCTAGTAATAATTTTTTTTCGTCTGCTGTTTTTGTGACAGCTGGCAAGGAAGGGTGTGTATTTCCAATCCCACATCTTATCTGAAGGCACATTTCTACAATATCAGAAGATAAACAGCACTGGAACCTTGTAGAACTTTCCAGTCTGCCTTCAGACTGAGATTTGCTGATGGAATATGTTGCCAGAAGTAGAAAAAGGTTTTCAGCAGGACTGGTAGGTTAAGAGCAGAAGCTGGGAGATTTGGACCAAGTGTAATAGTGAATTTTCTAGGGAAAAAGACACTGTCTAGTTTCCCCCTCTTGACTGGATTTTCTATGTAAAATTCATTCTTTACATTTAAGTTGAACTTTCTTTGTTTCTGTTTTTGCTTGAAAACTAAGCTTCTGGAATCATCTGGTCACTGAAAGTATGAAAACTAATTTTCTTATAAAATATGTATTTTTTTTTTAAAAGTGGCTTATCCTTGTTTTTGATAAGGTTACTCTGGTTATGCTAATAGTCTATTTGATGACTTTTATTACATTAGTATCTGCAGGTTATAATTAAAGGGATTTCAAAACTAATAATTTTCCTATTGTTAGGAAAAACTGGTTTTGCTTTCTTGATGATAACGAGAACAAGACAAGCAAATGAGTGGGAGCGAGTAAGATGCAGAGCAGACACAGTAGCAAATCTGATGATGTGTTCACACAAATAGTAATGTCCAGTATATTTGTACAACATTTCAGAAATGTTCTGCTTTCAAATATGTTTATTCATCAATATCCAGTTAAGTTAAATCCATCTCTCAGAACATGCTACTGTTTTGAAAGGATTGGCTTTCATAATGTGCAGCTTAATTACAGTAACATTTTGCTGCAACATTGAGGCTTTTTTTTTTTCCCCCTATTAACTGCCATGAAACCCGTGTGACTGGCCTAGTAATATTCTGTCAGTCTCTGTGTTTCTACCAAGCATGTTTTATTTCATTCTCTCTTCAATTTTCTTTAATACATATGGGACAATTGTCATGGGACCCGCTCATGCTTTCATGTTGATGCAGCAAATTGAAGCAGGTTTTAATGCGTTTCTTCCATATGTTAAGCTGTATGACTGGAGAAACCTGTGAAGACGTTAGTTTAAATCCAGTAAGTTGTCCTGTTTAATATGTCAGTAGCCATTAAATGGTCAGGAAAAAAACCAGGCAACACTTCTAATGAAATATGGTGCTCTTTTTTGGAAATGGCCTCTTCACGCACAAGTTGTGCAGGTGACAAGGTTGATTCAACTGTGAATGAAGGGCAAAAATGGATGTATTGTAAAGCTGCAGGTTTTTTTCTATGTATTGCCTTCCCCCATCCATTAACTTAAATAAATTAACTTTAAACAAAGTAAAATAATTGTTTGAATTGAAGGATTTCCATTAAGTCCTATCGATGTTTCTTCTGTTTTAGGTGTGAAACAGCTGTGGAAATACACTGAAACAGAGTTTTTAGTTCACCAAGCAAGGACAGGACGAGTTTAGAGAGTATGGAGTAAGTAGGTTTTGTGTATCATTTGCCTATAGCAAATACTTTTGTTCCATCTGTCTCCATCTCCTTTACAGTAGCCTTTTAGCTGAGAAATGCTTGACTAATTACAATTTATGGTGTTAGTTTTTAAATGCTTTTTTTATTAAAGCAGCTTAATAAACAGTATTATACATTTCTTAAGAGTATCTCTGTAGGTATTTTGTCTTGAGTGACAAGTGTTTCCTCCATTTCACGTAGTTTAGCTGCTATAATTAAAAAAGGAGAATTTTATAAAATTTTATAGTTTTATGCATTTATACTTTTAATTCTCTGTTCATACTGTTGTCTGTTTGTACAAGTAAACTGGAAACTTGCTACAATTCTTCTGTGGTGGGAAGGCAGTCTTGGCTATGTTTGCATCAGCCTGGTTAATGATAAGTCAGGTTTTGTCAGCACTGAAGAATGAAGCTACAAATGTAGAAATTACACACGACTCTTTGGACACAAACTGATTGACAGGGCTGGCAAATATTTCTTTTGGTTGCAGGCAGTCACTAAGTCTTTTACTAACTAAGAGTATGAGTACTTCTGGAAAACAGGTCACAATTTTGCTTGGTGGTGTTTTTTTAGGGTTTTGAATTTTCAAACAGAACTAAGATACCTGCGGTTACTCTCTTGCTTCAAAGTGCATAGCTTGCACTTTAATGATCACTTTATAATGACTGAGAGATCTGCTCAGAAACCAGTGGAGGAGAATATGCATGTACATGGGCACAAATATATTAAAGCAGTGACTCCCAAATCTTTATGAACCATCCCCACGGTCTGCACCACCATCACTGTTCAGTTGGTTTTTTTGGCAGTCCCTGACAATGCTACCTCCTTGAGTTTTTCACTCTTTTGTATATCCCTGGATCTCTACAGTTCCATTATCGTTTGTCCTCTCTTCTTTCCTGTTTCTCCTTCTTACGCCTGTCTCGCAGGATCTACGGGACTGCTTCTCTTTCCCAACTGAGCCCACAGTACAGGCCTCACTTGAACATTAACATACCTCACCAGCTGGGAAATGCAATATCAGAATATAGAGTTAAAATACAGAATCTTCTAGTTTCCAGCCAATCTGTCATTAATTCTCTAATTTTGAAGACTTTTCTGTTCAAATGTTTTCTCTCTTCACTTAAAGCAAGGGTAATTTTAAATAAATCAGTTTTGCCTTGACTGCCAGTAAGTTTCCGAATGAAAAGCTTTTCGTTTGTGTGTTTGTGGTTTTTGTGTTTTGCCCCTAGCCCCTTGTGCAAACAGGCATACTAGGGAAACCAATTACTGCGGTCAACTTTGAGATGTTTTAAAAATGTAAAATCTATTGCAAGAACTATTTGTAATTACCTTAATGTATTTGTTGTTAAGGTATTTGTTTATATTTCCTAAGATTTTTGCAATGGAGGTTTTGGATCATGAGTTTGATGATTTTTAACGGCACTTCCAGTTTATTATTAAACCTCTCCCAACAGTCGCTTGTTTGAACGTTGTTTTGGCTTTCAATTGACTTACTAGCTAGCACAATTAATATCATATTACAGATGATAGTCTACTAATGTTTTTATAGATATACTGGAAATATCATCTGTTTTGGCTATGATAGATCAGTTGCTTAGTAAAACAGAACTGCAATCTTGAGAGATAAACAAAATAGATGACTGCAAATCCAGGCATTAATGCAGTTACGTTGAATGCAGCATTTAGTAGCTGTGGAAAGCTCAACCCAATTAACTGTCGTAACCTTGTAAAGACATGTCCATGTATATCTCATCTTCATGATGCAGATCTTATCTTCATGATCCAAACAAATAAATTATTAGTAACGTTAAGAGGGAAGGCATCATGGCTGGTGTGAGTAATGTCTATTGAAATGATGGAATACTTCTAAGTAGTTGATTCTGGCTTTCGGAAAATGCAAGCACAATTATTGACATCTTTTCCGTTGCGTTCATGCCTTGTGGGGTTCTTCATGGCCTTGACACCTAGCAGGACTTTCTCTGAATGAAAGCAAGCCTGGCCTCTGGATTAGGGTGTACCTGTATTCTGTTTCCCAGGTAATGTTTTTTCACTCATGTCTCAATCTCACAAATTTTAAAATCACTTCTCTAACGTAAATTAAAGAATTGAGCTTTTACCTCTGCAGTGTTTTAGGAAAATATTTAGTAGTTAAAGTTCTGTGTTAATTATTGACTGAATGCTCAACTTGTAGACTTGTAATTTGTTTGTTTGTATATCATACTGTATTCTGATCTTCTGTACCTATGTGGCATTATGCCTTTTCATATAACCTGCTGCTGTAGTGTAGGTGCTTTCTCAAGTGTTAGCATTTCATTGTATCACCAAACTGAAGTAGACTTACCAGAAACCCTGTCTTCTGTTTTTCAACAAAACTTTTATTCTCTTGGAATTCAAAACCATTGCTAAAAATTTGTTTCTTGACTTGATAAAGATTTACCAAGTGATGAACACGACTTTATATGGTAAAGGTAGTCATATTTTTCAAGTTTTTACCTGCTTTTTCCCCAAGGGTATTGGATTATACTGCAAAAAATAGTAAGCACTAGTATTCGCATTTTATGTATGTGGATACAAACCCAAATGAACAACAGGGGAGCAGTGATAGAGCAGGCAATGGAAGCAAGCCCCTCTCTGATCGCTCCACTCCACTGGATTTAATTTGTGAGTGAGAGTAATGTTAAAATTACTTTTCTGTCGTTTTGTAACTGTCATCCCCTCCCTCCAACAAAATACAATAAATATTTGCTAAGTTGTGATTCATGTACAATAAGAAATTGTGTGTGCAGTGGCATGCCAATGTGGTGCTAACCCAGGCTGGTGTATATACACTGTGTTGTCTGTCTAGCAGACAGCAATTAAAAAAACAAAACAAAACAAAAAACCCAAATAAAAACAAACAAAAAAAGGAAACAAACCCACAAACCAAAAAAAAACCTAAACAAGGTACTTCGCATATACTTGTCTACCTAGGTATGTTTCTTCCCAAAGGTCCTATACAGCTTAACCCTGTTAACCCTGTTAGATAGTTGTTTAGGGGTTGTATTCTCCTCAGTGGTGGTTGATATGTAGCCCTGGAAATTTGGAATTTAGGGAAATGCAGCTTTTAGTGGCCTGAGCAAGTAAAGGAGAAACATTTCACCCTAGTATGAGTCAGGACACAAAGATCTGTTTCTCCTAGCTATTTACTTTTACCAGAGGTAAAAATTTTTAAAATTATGGAACCCTCAACATTGTTCAGGAGGCTCTTCTGTGAATTTGTCATCCATCTAACACAATAGAGAGCTACTTGACTGGGAGATATTGCAGGGATTGTGTGTTTAAAGTGCTTCCTTCAAAGTACTCCCTACATGTTGCAGCTGATACGAGATCATTTCAGTCTTAAAAAGACGCAGTACTACAAGTGACACAAACATCTAAATCATAAATGCATGTGAAAAGACAATACATTGTCAGAGATCTGGTTGTCTGTTAGAAAATGTGAAGAAACCATAGAGAAGGATGCTGCTGAAGAACACAAATAACGTTTAATACTACTGGTGAATGACTACTCCTCTAATAGCAATACAGAAAATCTTAGAAGCTTACTGTATGTTACAAGGCGCTCTCACTCAAACCAGGTAACTCAGATGACCAAATTCATCATCCTATTTTAATTTTATTTTTTTATGGGCTATAATCAAAGCTATTTTTGTGCCTTCAGACTCACTACTGGATAAAAGACAAGGCTGTGCTACCTCATTAATAAACTGAGGGCTGTAAAGAATATCCCAATAAAGGGTTCCTGGAGACAGAGACATCAAATTTAAGGGTTACTTTACTGCATAAATACAGCTTTGACTGAAATTCTTACAGTGTGCAGCGCACAAGTCTATTTTTATGATTTAACCTTTACTGATCTGCATCTGTTAATCAGCTCTATATTATGCAGATGCTATTTATGTTTATAATGATATAACTGAATGCCTTGGCACTAAAGTTGCAAGATTTTTGGGTTCTGCTTTTAATCATATTCCTGGATGGTGACGTCCTCACCTCGTGGATGAGGCTAGCTAATCTATTTGCTTCCTGCTGAGAGAGGGCTGTTGCTGCAATACAGTGACTCAGCTCATCTAAATTGTTCACTGTTCTGCCTGTATTGGAATCTTTTCTCTGTATATGGAACCAAAACATAGCGTTTTCTGCACAAACATGCAGTCTCAAAACAAAATTCTTATCAATTACACTTAAAACTAGGCAATTAATTTCAACTACTCTGTCAAATTCTGTGATAAAGCTAGATTTCTTGCAAAATGTAAGCATCTGACTTTTTCTGTTGCTCTCATTGCCTTATATTTAACATTAATATTTATGCATGGATTTTGGTCTGTGAAGAAGCAGCTTACGGAAAGTGCCATGAGTCCTTGACATAAAGTCAAAATTGCTGTGCACACAGGACAAATACTAAATATTTTTCTATAAATAAAATTTTAGGCACTGAAATAAAAAAAATCCCCCATAGCTTTTGTAGTTGGCAAAAATGAGGCTGTCTCACAACTAATTATCATTTTAGGACTCCTGCTGTAGAGGAACCCACCTGTGTTTGCACAATGAGTTCCCTTGTATGCTGTAGAGACAACAGCTGTTGTGGGAGGAGGTAGTTCTCAAACTGCAGTGTTCTCCTGGAATATGTCCTGGCAGCTGTCAAAATTCTTCATTTACTTATTTACTGGGGGAGGGAAATGAGTATGACTTGGGTGTCTTTCCTTGTCATAACAGATGGCAGAGAGAGAGGTGTGCCCTTGGAGTGATGACCACCTTTTCTAGATCAGAGCTAACATCAGTGAAATATCAGCTAAATGCATTTTGAGTAGGAGACCTAATATCTTGTTTTAAGAGGAAGTCTTCTCTAAGGGGTCTTACCTCAGCTCTGATTTCCCATCTTGGGACATTTCACATGTCCTTCTTCCAGGCTCTGGTTTGATTTTCACCCACAAGCTGTAATAGTTACTCTGCTTAAGGGGCAGGTGGCTGTGGCTTTTCATCCCAGACCACTGCAAAATGCTTTACGTTAAAATCTTAATATAAGGTACTAAAGTGAACAGTGACTTATTAAAGTCACAGCTTAGTGACCAAGCAAAGGTCAATGGCTGATTGTGTAACTCTAGATATATAAACTTTGGGGAGTTCCATAATCTGTTATATTACTTTAAGAAAAACTCTATAATATTAATCCCTATACGCAAAGAAATAGTGTGTAAACAGGAACAATGTAACTTAGTTTATGTTCTTTATATTAGGTTTATTTCACACTGAAAATAATAGCAATCAGGTTGTTTTAGCATAGCATTTTTATAAAGGATGGGGAAGGGGATTATTTCATAACTTTTGTAAAGTCTTGTAGCACTTCCGAGTGTCAAATGTCAGAGATTAGCTCTTGCTCTTGTTTCAGTTTTGTAAAAGAGACAGAATTAATCACGAGACCCTAAGATAGTTCTAAGAAATCAAGTACTTAAAGCACAATTACTCTTAGAGTGATTTAAAACATGACTAGTGTAATGGCGTTGTATGATGAAATAGCTGTAACGTTTTAGAAGTCAGAAAGTCTTCCTGATTTGCTAAGACATTCAAATCTTGTTAAAGACCTAAACTTGTTTTTCTGTCTTGCACCCTCATCTTTCAGTCATATTCATTTCAAAGAGCATATTGTAAAAGAGATTTCTTTCTGATTTTGTAATTCATGGTCTCTGAAAGGAGTGTAGCACTTAAAGAAACAGATAAAATTTAAAAATTGATGTGACAGTTTTAAGAGTAGTTACAGCACATTAGCAACCATTACTTTGAGTTCAATTCACAACATCATATAAACATGTCACTGTGCACTATTCTTCTTGCCAATACAAAAATATATCAGGTAGATTGGTATCCATAATTTGTGTAGCTTTTTAATCAGATATTTTTAACTAGGAACATCATAAAGTTTTGCTTTTAGAAAGCGTTCAGACGTGTATTTTATGTCCAACTGATTTAGTGAATTCTACATCCAAGAGTAGAGTAGAACATATACTTAAGATTGTGCTACAGTATTGCTTAGTCTTTATGATTAGTCTAGCTAGTATGGACTGGAACAGAGGTCTTTCTCAATTGTCTTACAAAATTAGAAACCTTTGAAATAGACTGTTTTTGCATTAGTGGGCAACTAAAGCAGCTGCACTTCAGGTGGTCCGATATTTATGGTGATGTAGGCTGTAAGTGTATTTCAGGGCATAAATGGTCATTATAGAGGTGATGAGAGTGCGTCCCTCAATAGAGAACTTACACAGAATGATTTTTACAATTTTAATTTTCCTCACCTAGTAGTAAAGTTACTCTGGTTAAACACAAAATGAAAATTACCTGATAACAGCAAATACATTGGACTAGTATTTATTGTGCATTTTTTGTGCACAGATTTAATCAAGAATTTAGCACAAAGTTATCAACAGATACACAGTCAACTTTGAGAGGAATGTCCTTTCTCACTTGGCCTTACTCTGCGGTTATGTTTGAGGACATTCAGGCTTTTAAATCTCTGTAAAGGGGAATCTGTGTAAATTCTATATATTTGTAAAAAGAGAAGAGGTTCTTTTTGGCTATTCATTGAACAATAGTTTGTCCAATTCACATGATTTTAATGAGCAACAAGGCAAACTGTTTCACAGTCTAATACACTATAGTAAACTTATTTGGATTTTTCAGATCACTTGCCCTCTGTTTTTTTTTTTTTTCTTTTGCTAGGCTAAAAATTCTTAGGCAGAATTTTCATTGCATAATAAATTGATTATACTAAACTCACTACAAGCAGCAAAATTGAAATAACTTTCTTCAGAAACCTATGAACAGAGACATGAGAAAACCTGTGTAAACTGTTCAAGAAAATTGCAATAGTATATTTGGCAGCATTGCAAGAAGAGACACGAAAGAGGCCTAAATAATTTTAAATGCGGGGCTTGCCACTTTTAATTGCAGTGAGAGAGACCAAGTTGTGTGAGACCCTGTAATGCTTATGGGCATACATTCAGTCTCTGTGTTTCAGAAATAATTTGTAGGAATTAATAAATCTTAACTGCTTAAAAAAATAAAAAAGGTTTAAAAATGTTTTAGTAACCTGTTATTTTCAGTGCTGTTGTACAAGGTCTCTGAGTCACAAGATTTTGGGTTAAAAAGGAGGGACAAAAATCAAACCACTAGTTTAATATGAACTTTTGTTATCTTGATCATGGAATTAATAGTGTATTTCTCTAGTTAGGAGTCCTCACTCCTTAACTTTCGATTTATAAACAATGACGTAGTCAGTATTTGTGACCTGTGTCTTCTAGGACATTATTTGTGACTGAAATAGTTGACATCTCATAACAATTTGAAAAAAGAATTTAAAACTGAGTACTTGTGTTAGCTTTGAGGCCTGCACTGCTTTGTGCACAGGGTGTTAAAGGTTGTAAGTCAGTATGAATTCTGCAGTAAATGACTAAAATTTTCTTTTCTGATAAGGCCATAAACTATAAAGACTGACAGAGAAGTTTGTCTTCCTACATTAGACTTGCCAGAAGTTTTGTGTTATCCTCCGAATACAGTTGTTTGTACAAACTGTTTCTTTCTTTAAGAAGAGTAGAATGCAAAGGTGCATATTCCCACACTTTTCCTGGGGAACCGCTGATTCTCAGCCTTGCAACTGAATTGAAGTCCTACTATTACCATGTATTTGTCAGTAAATTATGTATTATAGTGTTCCTTTGTATTACACAGAAATGTAGCTTTCCTAGTTTAAAAGTGAATTTTAAAATAGACAAGTGCATGTCGAATAGGATGCTCTAGACTTTGAGCCGGCTTCCACTGTGCCAAAGGAAGGGTGATAGTATTTGGCCAGCAGAATATAGCCAGCTGATGGCTAATCATTAAGTTCCGGTTTTACTACAGAAGTGAGAAATACAGTGACAGTTAAAGGGTTTGTGAACCAAGTAATCCTGAAGTAATTTTTTTTAGTCTCCTAGGGTTTTTTCTACCTGTTTATCTGGAAGATATTTTAGTCTTTTAGCTTTTAGGATATGGCAATCTGAGGGATGCTGTATGCATGCATTTACATGGGAATGTGGGATGACTTTTGCTTCATTGCTTGGCCTTCTTAGAGAACTGCATCAAATTCTGTTGAATTCACAATTCTTCAAGCAATCTTTGGGAAAGGCCAGTTTGAAGGCATAGTTTACATAACTCCAGTAATTACTTTCCACTGTTTTGCCTAATTTTATTGCTTACTGGGCTAAGGTACGAAGTTTTTATATGGCAGTACAGAAATCTATACAGCGTGCTCAGACTTCTAAAATAGTGAACTCTGCTTTTAAAATATTTGAAGATGTGCTTGTTTTCAAACTATTGCTTAATTGTTAACTTCTGCAAGTATACAAGGGGGCTAAAAGAGTACTTTTGTACTTTCTCGTGTAAGCAACATAAAGAAGTAGAATTGCAAGTAAAACCAAAAGACACAATCTAGCTTTCTCAAGGGCTAGCTAACTGTATGAGGTTTAATAAGGCCAAGTGCAGGGTCCTGCACTTTGGCCACAACAACCCCATGCAACACTACAGGCTTGGGGAGGAGTGGCTGGAGAGCAGCCCGGCGGAAAGGGACCTGGGGGTGCTGGTTGACAGCCGGCTGAATATGAGCCGGCAGTGTGCCCAGGTGGCCAAGAAGGCCAACAGCATCCTGGCCTGTATCAGGAATAGTGTGGCCAGCAGGAGTAGGGAAGTGATTGCCCCTGTACTTGGCACTGCTGAGGCCGCACCTTGAATACTGTGTTCAGTTTTGGGCCCCTCACTACAAGAAGGATGTTGAGGTGCTGGAGCGTGTCCAGAGAAGGGCAACGAAGCTGGTGAGGGGTCTGGAGCACAAGTCTTCTGAGGAGCGGCTGAGGGAACTGGGGTTGTTTAGTCTGGAGAAGAGGAGGCTGAGGGGAGACCTTATCGCTCTCTACAACTACCTGAAAGGGGGTTGTGGCTACGAGGGTGTTGGTCTCTTCTCCCAAGTAACTAGTGATAGGACAAGAGGAAATGGCCTCAAGTTGCGCCAGGGGAGGTTTAGATTGGATATTAGGAAAAATTTCTTCACTGAGAGGGTGGTCAGGCATTGGAACAGGCTGCCCAGGGCGGTGGTGGAGTCGCCATCTCTGGAAGTGTTCAAAAAACGTGTGGATGTGGCGCTTCAGGACATGGTTTAGGGGACATGGTGGTGCTGGATTAATGGTTGGGCTTGATGATCTTAAAGGTCCTTTCCAACCTAGTGATTCTGTGATTCTGTGAAGGGCCTTGAAAAACTGCTACTCTACTCAAAGCATAACACTACTGTGGAGTGAAACTATTTCAGCTTTTGGTACTAAGGAATCAGCTCCTGAGAAAACAAAGATATTCTACAGTCTTATTAAAATTGAATAAACCATGTAATAATACCCTCAGCAAATTACACATATTGTACGACTCTTGGATAGAGTTAAAGGTGAAAAACTGGAATTGTTGGCCAAGATAATCTTTAGCTGAACTTTCTTTTAAAAAAAAAAAAGTTGATTTAAGATATATTGCAGACTGGTTATCCCAGCCTGTGTATCTCTTCCAAGTTTTTATCTAATGATCTTGAGGAAAATATTGGGAATGTATGTAATTATATTTGCACATATATATATATATGAAACACATATGTCTGTATGTATAAATATATGTGCAATAACGTGTAAGATTTACATTGTATAGTTTACCTTTTACTTATAAAGTTGTTTTTTCTTTTAATTCTTTAGATTGCAGCTGACATTTTAAATGCCTTGTTTTAGAAAATAGATCAGCATTCATTGACAATTGTGTGATGAAAGGTAATTTTTGAATCCTACACAGATTGCATAGTGCTGGCTTTTAATTCATTTGAGAAAAAAATACTAACAAAGCATAATTGTATTTAGCTCATCTGCTGTCATCCTTTCAATTCTTTGGTCATCTTGCATGTTGCACATTAATGGCTTATCAGGTTTTCACATACAAGGTATTCAAAATGAATTTGTGGTAAACTAAAGCAGCCAATTAATTAGGTAAATGTGCATTCATCTTAATAATTTGGAAAGTCATTTTAAAAGAAAATTAGAGGTTTATTTATTTACTTATTGTGAAGGCCAGATTGGGTGTAAATGCCATATTTTGTTTGCTGCATTTCATCTAGAACTCTCGCTTACAGTGTTTTATTCTTTTTCATTAGAAGCGAGTCCTGGATTTATTTTTCGCTACACAACTGTGTTGCAGTTGATCTCACATTTATCTATTCAGTCAATTAGAATATGAGTCAGACTGGTTTACACTCTGAATTTCATAGCATAAATAAAAAGTTTGCAGAAGAAAAACCTTAAACAGACCAAAGTGCTTCTGTGTTGATTAAACTGACTTTATGTATGATTTAGCTGGCAGACTTCTTGATCTTCAGAGGAAGTTCATACACTGCTTAGCCTTTTATTTGGAGGATGAAAGTTTTCTGTATATATCCTTGGTTTTCTCTGATTAGGAAAATCTTTAGGTTTTAAGGGACAAAGAAGCCCATTCCTGTGTAAGCACAGTACATCAGAGTGTCTGCATGTGTGTACCTGGTAAACCTCAAGCCTTCAGCTCTATTGTTCTTAGCAGATGTACATTTTTTGTCTTCTATACTTTTTCTATAGCATTTGTATAGTATTCCTTGTTAATTTTATTCTTTAGATATCAAAGAAAGTAAAGTTCTAAATTATACAGTAGGGAGAAATACCTTAAGTACGGCCTGTGAGGAATTTATATTTTTCTGGGTTTTAGAAATATGTTTATTCTTCTGTCTTGAGCAAATTCCAATGTAAGATTCACTGTGACTATATGTCTTATTTTTGTTACTCATAATGTCTACTATTAGTTTGTTTTCGTAACAGTAGCTCTCCTCCACACTGAGAAATATCCAAGTTTTGCTGGCGGGATTATCCCTACATAGTATGTGTAGTTTGTTTAGGAAGATCTGTATTTACTCATCTGCAAAACGGTAGCTGTGTTTTACTAGTTGAGACTGCTCTATATTACAGAAAATCAGAAAATCAACTGATATAGAAATGATCTCTGGACTGTAAGAGGAAACACCTGTCACGGAGATGCAAAGAAATAAACTACCTGTTTCTGAGACTAGTAGTATAATAAAGACTATGATTTCAAAATCAAAACAGTAGAAAACACAAGAAATATAGCAGGACATACAGTCATACCATGTTTATTGCTGTGTTCCTTCAGAAATCCAATGCCAATAAACAGTATTTTATGCATACTTTAATATATGTATATTATCACATAAATTTTTAAGATACCTATTAAGCATACCTCTTCTGTATATATTCAGTATGTCAGTCCATGTGTGTAATTGTTGAATTTGTTGCTATAAATTGTATTTAAAAGTTAATTATTTAGACTCCTGAAATATTTGCAAGACTGCCTTCAGCATTTCAAGAAGTTTAATCTGCGTATTTGAGCCTTAAAGGCTTGAATTTCCTTTGTATTTGTATCAATGTATTTACATTTAAAAAATCATTAAAGATCCTTAAAATGCAGGATATAGTGAACAAAGAAAATCAGATAACAGATATATTTACTAGTAGAAAATGGAAAGATAACTGTTACTGCTATTATAATTCCAGATTTTGGAATAGAGGCAAACTGTTTTATCAGACTTTCATCTCGTCATCATTTATTTGACCTATAGTTACCACTCATATAGACTGTAGCCTGTCTATTTCTATTACAGGTTGTTCTCATGTCACACACAGAATTTTTTTGAACTCCCTCTTACATCTCAGCAGGCATTGTTCATGAGACTACAAAGCCCTCTTCTGCAGTATGAATTCATCCATGTTCAAAGCTTGCAAAGGTAAAAGTCTAGTCTCTTATAAATTATGATTTATTAAATAAATTGTCATGGGTTTTCTAGATAAGATTTAATGGACTGCTGAGCACAGAGGATGTATTTTATATATATATATACATAGAGTACATAAATTTCTTTCCAGGAATGCTGTGTGCTTTCAAATTTGAGAAAATACTGCCAAAGAGTCTTTGACTTTTGTATTGACGGGGAGACTAAATGCTCCTTTTGACATTGGCACAAGGTAGTTCAGTTCAGTTGCGGAACGCTTTAGGGATGACAGCAATTCCTCCCGTGGTCCTGCTCACCTTCCTTTGGGGTAGCTGGGGGCAGGGGAGAAGCTGCTGTCTGGGGAGCAGAGGCTGAGCAGTTACTAGCTGCTCTTCAGGGCAGAAGTGGGAGCCAAGGCGGCCACTTTTTACTACCTCCTTACGTACCGTTATAGCCATTTGGTCCTCTCTGAATGCTAGAAGAACTAGTATGGTGGATTTCTTGCCGATACAGAACTGTTTGAGTTGGTATGCTTATAAAATGTGAAATTACTTAAGGCCAGATAAATATTTACTAAACTGACGTAAATAAAACACAGTGAGCCCTTATGTCTTACTACATTTACTTAACAATTTTGCATAGTACCATGAAAATCTTTTCAGTTAGTATTTCAGGTTCACATTTTTGTGAACTTTTTGTGAATTAAAAGTCAAATTTCCCAACATGAGTCAAAACATACGCAGGTAGGCATATCAGAAGAAAATTATATTAATACCAAGGGAATAATCTAGGTTGTAAAAACGTAGATTTTTAAATGACTATCTGGCCAAAAATAATTTCTGGTTAATTTGTGTTTTCTGTTAACATTCGTAAATCAAAACATGAAAGCCTAGATTTGGGAAGGGAAAATCAAGCTGGGTTTGCATCCCTTCTAAAGCAATAGCTGAGGCAATTACTCCACGGTGTGCCTATTTCTCTCACGTCTTCATATGGTTTAACTGTACCTCTGCCACCTTGGACAACAAAACAAGAAAGATCAGAAATAGAAAGCTGACATGTTTTTGCTTCAGGGACATTGTAACAGCAAGAGTTCTGGGAGGGTTCAGTGAAGCTGTCTAATGGAACTAAGTGAAAGTGGGGGACCGCTGTAATAGGCAGTCAGAAATCTCTGAGAGAAGTTCCTATGATGTGTTTGGAAAATTGAAAATTGGAAAAATTGGATTTACATCTGATACAGATAATACAAATGCTAGCATATAGAAAAAGGCCAGCTTTTTAAGAAATGCATCACAGGTGAAACATGAATTTGAAATTTGAATATTAAAAAATGAGTAACATTTCATGAATTCAGTAAATCCATTTCCATACAAACATTTCTCTCACACTGAGCATTGACACAAGTGACTCCATTAGTGTTCATAGACTGATGCGACTACTGTAGCTATCCTGCTAGTTGGTATGTATCTTTTAAGGGAGAAAAACATTTTAAAAAATCAGCTACATATAAAACATGGAAAAGAGTGTACAGTAGTATTATCAACACTATGTCCATTTAGCGCCTCAGATGTACCAATAAAGATGCGTGACATGGTATGTCACCTTTATACACTGTATATAATATGCTTGGTGCATAGCAAACATCCACTGCAGCCCATATTTTATCTCTGTGACAAAGAAGTCACTTTATCTCACTTTATCTCTGTGACAAACAAGTGTCATATTTCTATGGAGTTTGTAGGAAAATTTTTTTATGACCTACTAGCATGAGTTTAAATAAATTATGAGGCTTTTAAAAAGCCTCGTAATGCTGATCCCTGCGACTACTGCCAGGTGATAAGCTACAGTCCAGAAGAGTACTTCTGTGTATGACTTACTTTCCGCACAGAGATTCTGTTTAGCATTTATCATGCAAATAGACCTAAGTGCCTGCTATTCCAGACTTGGTTACACTGTCGTGTGCCAACAATGTTCCTTCCCCTCAGTTCGGCTTGTTCCCATTTTCGGCAGGTCAGTGCTTGGGAAATGTGGAAATACTTGTCCAAGGCAATCATCACTATCCATAGGTATCACTATGGATAGTATCCTTTCTCTCCCCTCCGGCACAGCCAGCTGCTTTCTTCCTTCTTTCAGACTGAACTGCATATGCAGACCTGAACACATCACTTCAAGTGAAAGCATGGCATGAATGGATATGCATGAGACACAATTCACTCAAATAGTGGAATGTTTTCTCTAAGGATGTGATGTCTAGAAGTCCATGTGGCTTAGAACGTGTATTAGCATGTAAAATGCAAAGAAAATGCTTCCCTGGATTCTCCCCATTTCTGTTCTCCATTACTATATGCATAGTATAATGTACAGCAGAGTGGCTGAGAAGATTTGTCATTTTTTTTCCATTAAATGTAATTATATTTTTGTAGACTTGCATATGAGATGTTAAGTAGATTTCATTTGAAATGTATCGGATTCAATCTGCTCAAGTGATAGCTATCCCCAATTTCTAGCATGTGTAACTCAACTCCTTCATTTCCACGACAGTTATCTGAAAATTATTTCTCTAAAATGCTGATAAAATTTTAAGAGGCATTTGGCCAGCCTAAAGTTTAGTTTTACATTATAATAGCAAAAGAATATGAAATCAAATCAGACTGGCCCTAACCTGCCTGTAAATTTCTCTATTATTATCTTTTTTTAAAATGAACCCTTCTGTAGTTGTTCCTGTGGTAATACCTGGTATGCAGATGTGATAAGGCATTATGAAGTGTACTAGTTAGGATGCTTCATCCTTTCTTTTTCTGTTTTATCTCTGTTTGCCAACACAACTCATCCCCAGTAATTTGATCTTTTTTTGCATTGTGATTTCAATGGTAGGAAACAAAACTGGATTTAAAATTGCTATTGTACTCTCTGCTTTGATATCAATTCTTTTTGTCATTTAACATACCAGTGATTCAGTATTCTCACTTCCTAATAGACATAATCATGTTGAATTATGTCACAAAAGACTGTCGTGAGATGTTGAAGTATCATCAATAGTAGGTTGGACAAAAAGTGCTGTTAGTTCTTTTTTCAGGCACAGTTTTACATACTATGAAATTTAGTAAGCTCCCTGTAATATTCTGTTGTGAAGTTTTTCATTTGCAGTAACAACAATGCTACATGAAGAACTCTGCTTTTTGTTTTGTTCTGCACTAAGGACCAAGTTCTTCAAGACTGACCAAATTCAGTTGCCAGTTGCCTTAGTGCGGTTTTGGATTTATAAGGCTGTTAAAATACACTACAGGATGTGTTAAAAAACCTCTAGAGTCTAGCATTTGAGGATGATTGATTGGTATTTTTTTAAAGTTTTAGTTAGCATAGTGGTAATGTAATGAGGTAAAAAACCCAACCAACCAAAAACCAACCACAAAAAACCCCAAGAACAAATTCCTGAGACGATGCTCTTTTTCAAAGCGAATAAAGTGCGTAAACTAGGAAATACCTTCTAATCTAGCATTCTATACAGCCATACATCTTCTGAGTGCATAGGGTAGGTGAACAAGGCTTCTGCAACTTACCCAGACATCTAACAGTTCATGAAACCATAAAGGGCAACTGTATCGGAGAGTCTGTTGGCCAGGGTTACAATTAGAACCAGTCTGTATATTCTTAAAGTAATTATTTGGCTGCACTGAGAATATACAAGGAAGTACTATGGGTAGGAATCGGATGTCATCAATTGGAAAACAAAATCTTTCCACACAAATATGTTAACAAGGATAGATCTGGTACCATTGAAATCTGAGCAGCCTAACCACTCTCTAATAACTTTTAAAATTTCGTTCTATAGTAACAGATCCTGATATTCAAATTGATCCCTATCATTTCAGTTTGCTAGATCTATCTTGCCTTCATAACAAAGAGCACAGATGACACTGAAGATAGATTTCAGGCCTGTAATAGAGACCTGGTTAATACTTTTGTTAGTGCACACAGCACAGCATAATACAGTTCATTCTGCTGTCCTTCATTCGGCTCTGCAAGGCTGACTGATTTCTGTCAGTAAAATCAGCAGGGTGTGAGTACATATAGGAAGCAGGCTGTCTGGCGGGGAGGATTTTTATACAATCGCCCTTCAATCTGAAACAGTAGTTTAAAAAACGTCTAAATATCTCTTTTCAGTATCAGACTGGTTAAGAGTGTTTTTTGGTGATCTCTTTACATGAAGTGAAACTGTTTATATTGTATAAAAATGCCTATTTTGAAAAGGATAAGCAGCCCCTTTTTTTTGACTTTGGTCTTCTGCTTTTTAGATCAGAAGGGAGGGGGGGATTTGTTGATGCAACTGTTCAGACGAGGAGGAATGAAGCAATTCTTCAGTCTTGTGATTTTTATTATCTTTGCTTGTGGAATGTCAGTGGAAACTGTACACGTGCACTTGCCATGAAGTGCAATGTTCTACCTTTGTCTGCAAGCCACTCGCTGCTTCTCTGTGTCATGTGTTGTAGATGATGTGAGTTACTGCGCTTACATACAAGCTTTTCAGAAATACAAATTGCCCCAAGATAGCTTAATACTACTGGGAGACAATTATTCTCTGTAGATTCTGCTAGACCCAAACTTACGTAGATGTAAGTGCAGTTCCACCGCTTTTCCAGCTGCACAAGCCACAGGTTGGCGAAGTGGTGGGAGCATTCTCACCGCATTCGTAGCCCAGGAGGGTTCCACTTGTTTAAATTTTCTACTCCCTTAACGCAAAAAGCTATATCTGTATGTGGCCTTCGCTATGGCTCGGCAGAGTGAGTGGTTGCCCCAGCGTGTCTATGGTGTTTAAAGTGTAAACATCTTTTAATGGCCTTGATACTTAGTTTTCTGTTATGATACAAGAAAGGTTTCTAAATTCTGTGATTCATTAAAGAATCCTATGCAGTTATACCTTTGAACATAACTTTCAACTGTGAAAGCGGTACTATCAGGAAAGCTTTGTCTGCATGAATTTACTGTGTATCATCTCGGCCCACCTGTTACATACAATGTAGCCTGTAGAGGTGAATTGCAAAATTACTTGCAGTTACGTGTATCTTGCATAAAAGTGTATGTCATATTTTATGTTAAAACACATAGTGATTATCCTAAAACTCGGGGGAAAGAGAATTCAAATTACTCTTAAAGCCTACAGTTAGGATAGGAAAATGCACCCATAATTCTCCTTGATGATATGAAACTGCCTTCATTAAACTCTTTTGGTTTTTAATAAGGACAACCACCGCCACTGTTTAAGAGCAAGAGGCTTCATTAATGTTTTGGGGGGTGCCAGCGTGGCACTGCCGGTGTCTCCCTCAGGGATGTAGCGCTGCTTTGAGCTGGCGGTTGCTCCCCGTGCCCCACTGCAGCGGTTACGCTGAGGGCAGCCGCCGGAACAAACGAGTCACAGGTATTTTTCAAATTGCTGCTGTCCTCAGCAGAGAGCTTTGAGCGATTTTTTTTCCCCTCTTCGCCTTCATGGCAACGCTATCCATCCCTGGCACCGCCGAGCACCGCACACCACCGTGAATCGCTCCGCCTCGAGGGCGGCTTGCGCTGCGGATCGTGCCGCGGGCTTGTGCGCTGACCGACGGCGGCATTTGGCATCGAGGCTATAAACCAGACTTGATCCATACTTGTAAGTGACGCTGAGGATCGCGCAGCCTCATCCCCCGACTTCGGGGCCTCCGTAGGGCCGGTGCCAGGTGGCGCCCGCAGCTGCCCTTCGCCTTCACCGAGCACCGCTGCGGCCGGCGCCGGGCGTGCGGTACCGCCGCCTCCCGGCTTAGCGGAGGGGCCGCCGAGGGCTGGCAGATCCGCTAGAGCTGAGCCCAGCGCCCTGCCAGCCCCCGGCCCCTCCGCACCGCCGGCCGAGCCGCGGCCTCCCGGAGGCGCCCGTCGGGCGGGGCGGGAGCGCGGCGCGGCCGCGGCTCTCTTCATCCTCCTCCTCCTCGCGCGGCTGCCGCCTGGAGGCGGGCGGGAGCGGCAGGCGCGCGCGCGCCGCCGCTGGCCGCGCCGCTGAGGGGAAGGCAGCGCCTCCCGCCTCGGCCGGCAGTGGGGCTGCGACCGAGCCCGCCTGCGGATCGCACAGCCCACCGCGGCGCCCGCCGCCCTCCCGCTCCTCGCCAGAGCCTCGCCTTTCTCTCGCCCGGCCAGATGATGAACTTTCTGCGGCGCAGGCTCTCGGATAGCAGCTTCATCGCCAACCTGCCCAATGGCTACATGACCGACCTGCAGCGGCCGGAGCCGCAGCAGCCGCCGCCGCCGCCTCCCTCGGCCACCTCGGCCCCTGCCTCTGCCTCCCCGGCTGCGGAACGCCGGCAGCCGCCGCAGTCGGCGCCCCCCCAGCAGCAGCAGCCGCCGCCGCAGCAGCAGTCAACGGGCAGCAGCTTCTTCAGCTCCCTCTCCAACGCCGTGAAGCAGACGGCGGCCTCGGCCGGGCTGGTGGATCCCTCCTCCGCCGTCTCCTCGGCTGCCGGCAGAAAGTTCAAGCTGCTCCTGGTAATCGACGAGCCGCACACGGACTGGTAGGTGCCCCCGCGCCTCTGCATGCCCCTCTGCGCCCTCCTCCCCCTCCCTCACACTGCGGTCCCTTTCCCCGCCGGCTCCCTCAGCGGCCGCTCTCCCTTCCCGGCGGAGGTGGGCTCACCTGGGGGCGGCGAGGCGCGGCGGGCGCCCCGGGGGGTGAGGCTCCGCGGCGGGTCGGGGCTGGGGGAGATGGCGGCCGGGCAGTGCCGCCCGGCCGTGCCGCCCCGCCTCGCTGGGCTGAAGCGAAGCGTTGCGGACTGGAAGATGGAGCAAAAACCAGCAAACCCGGCAGCGCCTGACTAGGAAAGCAAGCCGTTTTCCGTCAAAACGCTAAAGAAAACATACTTACCGCCCTGAAAAAAGCATAGCCTGTTGTTCTCTAGAGAAATAAAGAACTCGTGTATAGGTGCAGGTAGGATTTAGGTGTCTCGGGCACGAATTTGTTTTGAAGTGCCCGTGGTTGTAGCGTTCCGGGTGTTAATTCCTATTTATGAGCGGGCTTGTTTTCACGCAGATCCCACTGCTGCTGTTGCAGCGTCTGAAATGCGCGTGTGGGTGAAGGTCCTTCAGGATATTGAGCACCAGCCCTCGATTTTACCTTAGCCCTGTGAATTTGTGCGATTAGGCTAATTAACTTGGCGGGTTTTCTTTGGGCTGGGTGTTTTGCTTCTACTAGCACCATAAAAAAAAGGTGGGATTTACAAAACCTAAAACTTGTATGTCAACTGGATTCTTCCTGTGCCTGGCTGCTACCCCTAGGAGAGGTGATAGCTTTTTCAGACCTGTATGACTCTGGTGGATGCTGTATTTTATAGGAAGGATGTATACCTATTAATCGTCCACTAACTTCTTTCCCTGTAATGTGTGTTTACCCATCAAGCTGTGAATCTTCTCATTTGCTGTTGTTAATTACAATATATAAGATCTTAACAGTGTCTTAAAATAATACAGAGTAAAACAAGTATGTTTTTATAACACTGACATCATTCAGTAATGGATTGTGGGTTTGTGACTTTATTGTCAGCTTCTCAAATTTATAGCCTTACTGTCTAGATGGACTTGTACAGTTCTATGATTTAATACAATCTGCTTTAAAACGGTACTTTAATAAAATACTTGCAACAAAAATGTAAGCCTTTTTTTGTAGCAAATATGTTATTAATGTTAAGATAATGTTACCTGTTACATTTTCTGGGTTTTTTCTTCTGTGTTTGGTCTTGTGGTTGTTGTTTGGGTTTTTTTTTTCCCCTAAAAAAAAAAAAAAGTGGTTGTATCTGCCGGACTAGGGCAGTCTCTGTACCTACGTCATGGAGATGCATCCATGGACACTGCTCACTGCCTTCCAGATACATCTGTTTATTTAATATTCTATGGTGCACAAATTTTTGCTTGATAAATTAAGTAACTGTATATGCTCATGAAGTTTGTTACTGGTAGAATTTTTCCATACCTACTAAAGCCATCCTCTGTATTATAAATATGGCATGTGTTACATGCTTGATAAATGCACCCAAAATTAACACAATCTGTCGGCAATAGCAAAGCTTTTAAACCTCTGCATTGTGAATGCTACCAACAGCATTCCAGGTAGGAGACGAGATGCAGTCACAAATATACACAATGTTCCTTACGCCAGCTTGCTTTTTCTTTTTTTTTGTGTGTTTTCTTTTTTCCCCTCATAGTATGTGACATGGATATGTAGTCATTCTAGAAAGAACAGTTTGTTGTTGCTCTGGCTCTTTCCCCTCCTAAAAAGCTAATAATTTTGTAACTGAAGATTTTAAAATAAACTTTTTTTTTGAAAAAAAAAAAGTATATTCTGACAATACATGCAGAAAAGTTTGTTCCATACCTTTGGAAATACAGATATCCATATTGACATGTATTGAACTGCTGTAGAATTTGACTATGGGCTAAAATGGAATATGAATGATAATTTGGAAAAGAAAATACTGAAAGACTGGAACTGGCAATAGATGAATTTCAGTGGTCCGATGGCCACTACACTAGCTAGCCTGCCTGGTATGATGCATTGACGTACAGTTTAGCAAGATGAGGTATGTGGAGCTGCTGTCATGTGATACACTAACCAAACCCTGTCAATAACAAGAAAAACAGCACCGAATAAACCTCCTGGAGCCGTCTAAGAAACAATTTCAATTGATTTAGGTTAATCCTGAGAGGAAAATCATATGTTAGACGTTTGTTTTTGTAACATTTTGAGCTGCATTGTGTTTGTCTTAAATTGAAAATGCATGTATTGCTTTTGGATTGCAGTTTCAACAGAAATAAAAGAACTTCAGTCTGGATCACACTGAAATCCTACTAATTCAGTATCCTCTTTTTAGCAAGGGCCAGAGGAAGCATTAAGCACCTTCTTCTGTCAGCAAAGGATATCGCCTTTTACCTCTAGCATCAAAAGGACATTTTGTTTCTAATATATTTGATTTCTGTTAGAGATTGACTCATACTTGAAGTCTGAGATTTAGTAACCCAACATTATTATTGTTGTTAATGGAATCATACAGGATATTCTGCATATAAACAAATGCCCGGTTGTTGCTTGCATTTTTTAATCTTTAACTCAGTGACTTTTATCATTTTCTTGCCTTAAGAAGTTTGTCCTGCTACAAGTTTTGAGATTCTCCTTTTCAGTTCTTTTGTGGCATAGGCTAGGGGGAAAATGGAAGAATTAACTTATCTGTCCTAATTTGTATATTTTTACCATGTTATGTTATCTGGTTTCTTAAGGAAAGAGAGTAAATGAAGAAGTGATCGTGTCAACCATCTTCCTGTCTCCAGTAATACTCTTAATCAAAGATGTCTTAGAGCTGTGAAAGACAATGCTTTTCCTACAGGTTCTTTGGAAACTTGCAGCTGCATAGATGAGAGAGACCTCTAAGGGCTTCCACTAAAGGCAGGACTGCAAAATGAGCCAATATGAAAGACTCTCTACCAGCTAGTAGCTTTATACATGCCTCAGTGGCAAGGGAAGGGAAAAAATGAAAACCGACTGAAGCTTGTAGTCAGCTGTCAGAGACAAATCCATGACAAGCAGTCTTTGTTGGTTCTGGTTTGCATGGAATGCCTTCTCTTAGTCACTTTATGCAGTGAGTGATCCTTTGGTCCAAAGGTGAAAGCAAATAGCTAGCGATCACTTTCACCAGTTATCTTTGAAACCTTCTGTCATTCCAGAATGTCACCATAAAGAAGGGGTGAGCTGTAATGCAAATATCCCTTCAAATGGAACAGTACTATTAATTTATATAAAGGCATTGGAAAAGCTAATTTTATTTTCTGGACTATTCTTTATGCATTTTGATGTCACGTTCTTTTCATCTGCAGCTGCATACGGAACAGACGTTTTCAATACCTTCACTGATGTCCAGAACACTTTCCTGAGTTAACACATCTGGTTGAGAACCTTGCAAAATATTGAAAGACGTAGTGGAAAAGTGTCCGATTCATAGACACTTCATGGATCTGTTGGGGAGGGGAAGGCTTCAAGAACCACTTAGGTTTAATTATGATTTTATGTACTTCAATGATTGTTTTACAGCTTTAGGTATCTTTTTGATATCTTTACAAATGGAGGAAACTAAGACGTAAAATAATTTGTTCAAGGTCATCCAAGAGGTTAGTAACAGAACTAAATTAAAACCTAGGCAGCTTGCTTAAGCTTTTCTTTTAATTCTCCTTTCCTAGCTACTCATCTGCATTGTGTCCAGAATTTTCAGTTAGATAAGTTTATTTTAAAATCATATATTTAATTTCCTCAGGAAATAACCATTTTGTTCTGTATTCAAAATGTACTGAATATTCAGTGCTGAACAAGCAACTGATTAGAGGCCATACATCAATGGCAAGGTGCCAAAACGCTGTGTACATAGATTATTATCTTTATTAAAAACTTATGTGTAATATTTAGAAAGCTGTTTTTAGATTGAAAACTAATTATTGCTTAGTCTGTCTTGTGCTTTAAAGCTTGCGTATAAGACTTTTTGGCAGTAGCGGTGAAACTATAAAAAGAATCGCATTGGAAAATTTTGTTCTTTTATTTTTTAAGCACAAATCTTGTAAGTATCAATATTGTTTTTTCCCTGAGACTTATGCATTTTATGTAATGTTTACTGCCTTAGTAGTTAGTCATCTTGTGATAGGCCCAAAAGAATTTCCAAATGGCTGGGACAAATGCTATCTGAAGAGCAAACATTCTGTTTTAAAATTACTGAGTCATTTATGGGCAAACATGGTTCATCATAAATGTTTTTAATATGATCACTATTGCCATAGTATAGAAAAATGCTGGTTTAGGATACAGAAATTTACCAAAGGATGTGTTTCTTGTTGGGTTTGGTTTTTTTTTTTTTCTATTTACTGTAAGATGGAAAACAGTTTCAATTAAAAATACATGTGCGGTTGTTTTATGTAGGGGTAATCACCAAACAAAACTTGCATACTACTATGAAAATTCATTGCAGTTTTTCTGTTTAGTAGGGATGGTTCAGTTGTGCGTAACTGATTGGTATTTCCTAACTCCAGTTGAAGTAGAATTCTAATCTATCTTACTTGATAGTAACATGTTGATTTAGTCACTGTAGTTTTTACTGCATTCAGTGTAAGTCTGTGGTTAGCAAGTTTTCCAATTTTAGAAGGTGTCGCTTAGATTTTAGCAATGTGTAAATGAGGGCAACTGCTTTGCCAGAGTGCTCTCTAGTCCTTGGGGATGGTGCTGTCTGGAAGGACAGTGTTCTTGCCAGCCTCCTGGCATTGCAAAGAACACTGCTACTGGTATAGGGTATAAAGCCAGAATGTAACGTCGGGAGGGAAACCCAGGGCGTGGGCAAAGGTGGAACTAGTAGTGATTGCACAGAGGGAAGGGGATTGAAAGGATCCCTTGGCACTCATTCAGGGGCTGAAGGTGAGAAGTTTTTGAAAGCGAGTCAAGGCAAGGGACAGCTGTGTTGCAGAGGTAGAGGGAGACTGATTTTTTTGGAAGGTCTACTAAGCTCTTAGGAGTGACCAAATGGCCAAATGGAGATATATGCCTTCAGGCCACAAGTATAAGGAAAAGGTGATTCTTATTAATGTATGTATTTTATGTAGGAAGAAAAGATATGTAATAAGTTACTTTTCTTAATTTAAATGCTAATTAAGAATTGCTGTGCCTTTTGCAACAAGAAACTCCTAATATTACAGGAAAAGTAACCTTGCCTTTGGTATAACATTGATCTTTCAAGGAGGCAACAGGTTCCTTAAAACCCTTGAACTTGAGCAAGAGTGATAAAGATTTTACTTTGGTTTCTCTCTAATTTTTGCTTCATATGAAAACTTTACATTTCAAAATTATCTTTGTGAGAAGTTTTGTCTGAATCTTTAAAAAAACTTGGGTATGTTGTAGTCTAATTCTAGTTATGGCCTCTGGACTGAGTTCCTAGGGCTCCAGAAAGGAGCTGGCAACCAGGTTTTACATGAAGACGGTATGTGCTCAGACAGCTTCTTACAACCAGGTAATTAGATGAGTACTACTGCCTAGCACACACTACAGTTTTAAACTCCGCATTAAGGGCTCTCCATTTTTGCAAGCAAAATAGCAACATAATTAAAGGAGAGATGGAGGCGTAAGCAGGGGCTGCCATCAGCAGAAGCAGCACATCTCTCCACTGGCTGGGAGGATGCGCTCAGCCACGCAGGTGAAACGACGCGAGTTTCTGCAAAGCAAGGTAGAGTTCAGTTTGAACTCCGTCTCCTCATCAAGTGTGAGCAACTGAATGTGTTTTTCTGAAGGGCTGGAAGCCGTGTTACTTGTTCTTCGTCTCTTTTGTAAATGGTAAGTCCGCACTGGGCCAGAACTTGAGAGCAAGGACATGCAGCTGAACTAACTGAAGTATGTAACGTGATGTGTTAACATGTCTGAATTTGTAGCATACAGTGATCTTATGAAAGGTGTATTTCATGTCCGTTCTCTGAAACGGCCGGCTGATACAGTTCTGCACCAGACAGTGTCTGTACTAGTATTTTAAGATGATGTAAGAAAAAATTGCAGAGTTGTTTTCTATCTACAGTTCTGTCATGCGTAATACTTGGCTATATTAGTATAAATAGCAAAACACAGTATGTGATAGAGATTACCTTTTTGACTAGGGATATGTTAAAAAAAGGTTTAGCGGAAAACGCTTTGTCCACCATACTCTGTGCGTTGCTCTATCAAACAAGCTCTTAACATGCTCAAACGTTATTTTAGGCAACATAGTGTATATGAGATGCTGACTACAGATTTGGACAGATTGTATGTGGCGTCATCCTCTGTCCTGTCCCTGTGCTTAGAATCCGAGTGAATTTTTTTTTTTCTCCTTTATCACTGAAGAGAACACAGAAACTTCTCTGAAGCTTAATGAAACCTATAGTAACATGTTTAGCTGAATAGGTAATATTTAAAAAAAAGGTTTTCCAATGTTTTCTTCTAGATTTTGCCTTAATAGAAAGGAAATGGAAAAATTGGCAAGGAAATAATGGATTTTAGGTAGGTATATTTCAAAGTAAGAAGACTGCAGTGAGAGATAAAAGGAATAATAAATGGCTTTGTAGACTTTAGACCCAAGTAAAATAAGACATTCTACTTACTCTTCAGAATTTGATAATGATTTGCCAGTAGCAAATTGTCATCTGTTGAAATAGGAACAGTATGAAACAAAAACTAGATTTTATGGTCCCTTCCAACCCAAACTGTTCTATGATTCGAAAGGTTATTAAAAGCTCTGTTATTAGACTTATTGTTCATCTTGAAAAAGTGTGTCGAGAGGACTTACTGTATTTTGAGCTGTATCTGTTTTAAATGGATGTTACTTGCCATTCTATAGGACACTGCCAGGCTGTACACATTTTTGCTGAAACCATGTTTCTCCAAAAGATTGATGCTAAATATTCTCACAGTATCAATTTTTAAAGTGGTGATTTCACTGTTTGCATTTTTAGTACCCAGTTCTTAAGAGTACCACACTGTAGTCACCAGCAGAAGTACTCATGTGCAGTCTCACACAATTTTATCACATTTAGGTGTTCAGCCAGTCTGCTCGTTGTGAATGCTCTAAACTACAGAAATCTGTTTTTAATATAATTGAAATAGACTGATGATTTGGATTTTTATGCATTTGAAGATAAGGTACGCTGCGGTCTTCATTAAAAATGTGGCAAGGGTTTAGTGAAAATAGGTGTTTGAGTATAAACTTTTGTCTGAAGAAGGAACACAGGAAGTCAGATTTGGATATAGAACCTCTGTGGAAGGATTCTAGACCCCCTTAGATGAACACAGCAGCAAAGGGTAATTACAAGTAGGTGGAAAAGTTGCAAAGAATGGAAACAGTAAATTGGCAAAGAAAGTTCTGTTGTAGAGGACAAAAAGTGAAGCAATAAATTATGAAGTAAGTGTTACCTGGAATAATGGTAGTGCTTCCAAAAATTAGGCTACTTGTGGAGTGAAAAAAAAAAAAAGTGTAATGAGGTGATAAGACTTCACAGACGTCGTGGGTGGGAGGACAGCGTCATGCCTTGGTCTGGCATGCAGAATACTGGCTTGATTGCGCTGCTGCTTTTGCTCCTTAAAGAGCTTTATCTGTGCTGAGTCAAACTTGACTTCTCAGAGGAAAGCTAGTGTGCTTTTAGATAGCCAGCTGGAAGAGGGTCATGATGGGTATTCATGGTAACATGAACTACAGACTACTTTAAGCTTTTGCAAAATGGGTAGACTTTGTTAATTTTGCAATACCCATCTTCCCCACAAGCGTGTCCCTGCCTGGCTGAAACAGAAATATTAATGAAAATACACTGACTAACAAAAAGTTGGTGACTAAGGTTAAATCCTTGTTTATATATTTGCAAGAAAAAGTGATAGAAATGTTTCCTTCAGAAGACAGGGAATTGTAAATCTAAAGAGGCTGTTTCTAGTTTTTCTACACACCTGTGGTGTCTAAGGCAGAACAGGCTTGTCCCCTGTGGCTAAGGCTGGGTGGGTTTTGCTTCAGCTGTGTCGGGCAGTAGTGTGGGATGTCTTGGGCTTGTGCTGTGATTGTGGCAGGGCAAGGTAACTGGTCAGAGCTGCCAGAGAATACCTGCTTACTCTACTTCTTTTTGAATTGCAAATGTTGGTGGGATCCATTTAATTAATGGATTGGTCCAGTAGGCTGTGCTGAGGAACATGGAACTCCGGGTTTTGAAGAACTTTTCTATTTTTTTCTGCGCGCTGCAGGTAGCTTTATCTGTTTTCCTGTGTGGCTGTGATTGAAGAAAGTAGAAGACAACATGAGATGTGACAATGTTCTTGCTTACGTGCAGCTGGGAAGGAGTGTGAGCTGTGTTCTTGTCATAATTTTCACCTCTGAACACCTCTGTTTGCTTGCTCTCAGACTATTTTTTTGTAAGTTACTGTGCTCTCCTCTTAAGGAAAGGTAGGGGCAGGAGAATAGAAGCTCTTTCCTCCCTCTGTGGAAATCAGGGACTTAGTCCTAGCTTGTGCATATAGAGGAGTAATTGTACTTTCCCTATTTTCATTAAAAAAAACTCCAACTGTGGGATGCTTGGTGTCTAATAAAGTGTGATTGCCTCTTTTTTTGTTGTTGTTGTGTGTTCCCTCCCCCTTCTCCCCGCCAAGGAGGTAGAGAGAACCAAACCATCACATGCCACCATCAGCTAGTGAAGTGCCAGAAGTTGTTACAAAAGGCGGTTTTGGTCCAACCATTAAAATGCACTACCTTTTAGCTTTTTGTAATGACTGTTCCATGTGTGACCTTGCATGATTTACCATTTGCTATCTATAGTCTTCTGTCCCAGTTGGATATTGGTGTTTATAATGCATCATAACACTGATTGCTAGTAGGAGTTATTAAAAAAAAAAAAAGAAATACATACATTGCTTTGAATTTTTATCAGCTGCTTAAAATAATGAAAAAGTATTATCAGAGCTTCAGATAAAATCTTTTTATTATCTTAATTCTGTTCTAAAGCACCCACATAAAATGATTTAATATAAACTAATAGGTTTCTTTAACTTAGAGTTGTTTCTGTTTGCAGGTTATACCATATTAAAAATATTTTGATAAATGTATTACAGAGAAATTGATTAAACAAAAATGACATGGACTTTAAAAAAAAAAGCTATACTCTCCAGTCCTAATACTATTTCCTATACTTTCAGTTTTTTTAAAATCTTGCCTTTGCAGAAGTAAACTGTGAGTGAATAAACGTTAGGGAGCCTCACAATGAACAGATAAAAAGCTATAAATTTTTCTTTAAATATGTAACAGGCACAGTTGCCTCATGAATATTTGAAACTGTAATAGGAAGTTGTTTCCACTGCTCAAAATGAAGAAAAGTTATAACACTCATTAAGCAATATAGTAACAAAATGATGTGTAATGCGTTTTTAAGAGCATTGCGAGCAGCAGCAGAACCAGGACACAGCAAGGACTGGCGGGAGTCTGGGTTTTGTTTCATTAGGCATGGCAGTATCATGTCCTCTGGAGTAGTTTGTGCTGCCTTGTCAGAGTTGGGCACTCTGACAGGCTGCCGATACATCTTTCTGTATTGCAGTAGTAACCTTTAGGCCTCTGTATTTCTAGGCTTTCTGTATTTGATGGTTGGCCTTAATGATCTTAAAGGTCTTTCCCAACCTTAACGATTCTGTGACTGTAATGTAACCTAATTGGTCTCATTTTGTATGCAGCACGTGTGTCTTGGTTAAGTAGGCATGATTAGAATAGGAGAGCATGCTTTTATGTAATTTCAAATTGAATATAAACAGTCAAAAAGCAAAATATCAGCAGTGTGTGCTGCTTATTGGAAAAGCTCCTGCTGATAATTACTTTGGTGTTTGTTGAGAAGGCGAGTGTCGAGAAGATCTAAAGAAAGCCTGTGGCACAGCTAGCAATAAAACCCAAGTTACATTTGGGTGTGGATGTGTCCCCATCTTTAGGAGTCGAAAGTATCTGTAATCCAGTAACTTCCTGAGGAGGTGTGTCAAAACTCAGTGCAAGTTTAGATATTCTTTCCATGCATATCTGAAAATGAAGTGGCTCTTGTGCAAGACGTACCTTGTTATCTTACCTTTACATTTGGTGTGTTGTGGATACTTGCATGGATAATGCAGGCAAACAAGTGTGGGTTTTCTTAAGTTTAGTTGGCGTAATTTCTAGTTTAAGGGGAATGTACACATAATTTCATAGACACAGTGAGAGTAAATTTGTAGAAAAAAAAAATTCTCAGCATATGACAAGGTTAAAAGCTCTATGTCATGCGTGAGTGCATGCTCCTTGGTGACAGAAGCAAACTGCCTGGTGGAATGAACCGTATTTGGAGTGAAATAGAGAAGTGAAATAGGAGAGACTTGTGTCAAGGCTGCCTTTTTGCCTGGGAAGAAAGTGGGGTTCCTGACTGTTTTATGGTAAACGCATCTAGAATTGCGTGAGCAACTGAAAACCAAAAATCCTTCAGGGGAGCATTCATAAATCTGACGTTCCAGTAACAACCCAAAATATCCTTAAGTTTAAACAGCGTGAAGTGTAAAACTGAAGAAACTAGATTTGTATTTTGATATAACTGCTGAGGAGAAAGAGCAGAAAATTCTGACACAGATGCGTATGGTTAAATTGCAAGTGGTATCTGTGACTGTTAACATAGTTGACTATGTGAGTGAAACCTTCACAAGGAATAACAATATTTTGACATTGTTTTTGCATCATAGGTAGTTCCAAAGTAAGATGTTTATGACACTAAAGTTGCTTTAGCAGTAGTGTACTAGCATTATGAAGGGTGTATTTGTGTGTGTATATATGTATCTCTGTATGTATAATGGTTTTTTGAAGAAGAATGTGTAGGAAATTTCAATAGTGGATGTTGTCCAGATGGATAATACTTCTGTCGTTGCAGTTTTCGTGCCCTGGTGCTATTGGGTTGCACTGGCATAGAAGGAGGCTTTTTCACTGTGCCCCTTGAAAGCCTCTCAGCTGTTTTGAAGAGCAGTCACAGGGAGAATCTCTCGTATGGGTTGTAATGATAGAAGGCATGGGATTTAGAGATTCAGTATTCTGTATAAGATCGTGCTCTACCTATATTCTTTAAATTGGACCCATGTTCTAGGATTTTTGTGCTGATTCATTTTCTTATCAAGGAGGAAATGTCTGGTATGAACTAGCAGCAATTCAACATACAGGAAGGTAAGATTAATTTTCTTGGCAGTAGTAATTCTTCAGAGGAGTCAAGAGAGACACTGATATAAAGTATAATTACTGTGTATTAAGGTTTACATTATTTCTGTTACAATAACTTCCACTGGATTTGTCTTTGTTCATGAAATGTGTGGGTAGAAGAAGTCTGTGGGTCTGTTCTTTTCAGGTTGGTGAGGATCTTACAGCAGTCCTTCTCAGTTTGAGTCTTGCAGTGGCTTTTGTTTGTCAGAAGTGCTCTTAGTTAGGTAGCTGTTTTTTTCTGTTGTGGTTTGTTGTTTTTTTTTTTTCTTCTGAGTAATGTGACCCATTATAAGTATACATTTGAGATCCCCAAATCCTTGCCTGTTAGATGGTGCATTGATGACATACCAGGTCCCAAGTAACTTTCAGAGTAATATACTACTTCAGAGTAAAACGAGATGTTACAGTGTGATTGCGTTTGCAGGTGAATTGTCCAAGTCCTTTGGTGATAACATTCAACATTTCAAGAACAGTACACTGGAAAGCTGTTGGTGTAGAATAAACACACCAGGTACCCTTGTTCTGGATTCCAGGCTGTGTGTGATTTTTACATTGTACCAACATAATTAAATCTGTATTTTCTGGTTTGCTATGCTTGAGGTAGGTTGTTGTCAGGCTAATGTAGGTTTTTTCCTGAGCATTCGTTAGTCATTTCTTATTTGGATGACTTAAAACAATGCATTCACGATGCTTTCTGTGGAACAGAATTCCAGTATTGGTTTCAGCCGTTGAAAAAACATATGGCAAACTGCTATCTGTCAGTCAAGATGGTATGAAGACTTAGTGCATATAGCTGCTTAACAAACACTAGCGTAAGATTTAAAGCACATGTTACTTCATTTAAATGCTTGTTTACAGTTTGTGACTTTTCAAATTAATGTGTGAAGTGAAGCAAACCTAGTTGATATTGAGAAAACGCTTATTTTCAAGGGGCAAACAGTAATTGTAATTCTAAAGGAGTGTGCCATAATTTTTCAAATATGTTATCATGGTGGTTTGTACCTAGAGCTCCCATCTAAGGCAATGATGTTTATAAATGTTAAATATTTTTTTAAAACTGCTTTTACAGGCCTTTTTTCAATTATTTGATGAAGAATTCAAAGAACTTGAAGAATTTCAACCTTAAGTGTGTTTGTCAGTGCTAGGGTTTTTGCTCAGAATAGCTCAGATATTCTTCTAGCATCATATCTTATGTTATCTGCAATATCCACTTGTAAGCACAAGATTATTGTTTATATAGTATTCAGTGTACTTACTTCCATGCATATGAAATTATAAAGTTATAGATGAGTGATCTTATTCCAGATTGTAATAGATGTAGAGCCACATCTCGGAAAGTGATGTTGTCATCTTGTTTGGCAGTCTGTCTAGATCCTGAATTCAGGACCAATAGTTCAGCCAGTCAGTGGTACGCAGGATCTCTGCACTGGATTATTTTGCTTGCAGGTTTGTCATACTGCTTTTGCAAGTACTGAAGTTGCATGGAAAAGAGAAGAATAAAGAACAGTAAAGTTTTCATCTATGATTTTGTCTTATCAGAACAAGTAAACATCAACTTTTCATGCTTGGTCGTTGAAAAGATAGAGTCATCTCTTAAAACCTGTAGCTTGGACAGGCAGTGAGTTAGATGTTACCATCCTCCTACCATAACCAGTAGTTTTAGAATGCGTGAGAGAGAAAGTTATTTTAAAAAGATAATAAAAGCAAAAAGGAAAATTTAAAAAATTCTCTTTTGTTTACTTGTAAGTCAGTATGCTTATAATATGCTGAAATGAGTACACTGCAGAATTTTTGATTTACTAATAGGATTCTCCAAAACTTTCTATTTTGACAAAGTGTTACAAAAGTAGAAAGTGTACTTTTGTATTTATTAAATAAATCTGTGTTTTAGAATAGTTTTTTGAGAGATGATTTAGAAATTCTTTAGACCTAGGCGCCCTACTCCTGAAGGTAAGAATATTTAAAGTTTGGAGAATTTAGCAAATAACTTTCATGGTGGAAAATAGGATTATGTGTAATATATAAATCAAAGTAAATTATGTTAATCAGCAAAAGCAGTTCATTATAATGCATGGTTGATCAAAGTCAACATCTCTGCTGCATGTATGAGTAGTGTATTGTAACTGATAATCCAGTTAGCATACAAAACGAATTTCATTTCATACACCAAGAAGAGAGAGCTTAACGTGCACGTGTGTCAAGGTATGCACATATGTATGTCTGTCTCTGCAGTAAACCAGGGATATTGTCCTGAAAGAGCTGTCCAATGCATGAAACTGTTCTGCATAATGAGGACAAATTCTTTTGTTCTGTCTGAAGTATCGCCTGAAAACTCAGGGTAAAAATCCATGACTGTAAGGCTAGTAGCAGTTCTTTCAGTATGTACATGGAAAATAATTGACCAGAAAAAGCTTTGGTCAGATAGTTAATTATAAATACGCAATCATCATCCATACACTTGAAGAAAAAAAAAATTCTCTTTAGATGCCAGTACACAGGACCTGCCAATGTAGGTACTTTTATTCTATTCAAATGGAAGAGCTTATTTTCTGTTCAAACTCAAAGTAAAGTGATGCATAGTTACTGTGTTTTAAAATTCTGTTTGTCAGCTGTCTCCACTAATACTGCTAAGAACATTTTGAGGTCAGTGTGCAGTCAGTTGGCTTAACTATGTTAAAGAAACCCAGCAGACTTCCAGAACGACTGAAAAGTTGAAATTTTTATTTAATAAGAATATGTCAGAGCTTGCATTTGTTTGAATCGAGCATTATTGAAATTGTTTGGAAAGGATGTGTTTTTCATGTAAATGTCTTTTATTAACCACTTCTTACCTGACCCAGATATTGAAACCAAAAACTGAACATTTAGCATGAAATTGCTGTTGAGGCTTGCAAGTGACAATGTGCAATATAAAATAGTACTTAGGCATGTACTGTCACAATACCTATGTTTATTTACTCTTGCAGTTTTTCCACATGAGCAGTTAAGTATCTGCATGTGCTAGCAATGACGTTTTGCAGAAATAGCGTGGTGTGGTTAGTCATGAAATTTTTACTAGTTGCTGCTTTTTGAAAGAGCTGTTTCAAACCACTTCTTAGGGATTAGTTGTTTTTTTCTGAAAAGTTTATTCCTGACTTTAATTTGTCATCTTTTATTTCAAATAAGAAAAAATTACATCATACTGGAGGGATAAATTCGTGTTTGACTTGTGCCAAAATTACTTTGAGATTATATATCTCTGTTTATAGTGGTAGCATTTGTTGGGGGAAAAAAAAAAAATCAAATGATTGAGGTTTGCAATTTGCTTGTTACTTAGCCATTGATAGATTGTTTTGCTGGAATTTCTTTCTGTTGGAATAATGGGGATTATATTTTCTTATCTCGGTAGTCTTCCAAGAGCCTATTATGAATAGCATTATATCATGGTTAGACCAAAAAAACACAAGAAAATGGAAATTGAGCACTTGTTTAAACAGCCATAAGCTGTTTCCTCTGCTCACTTTGCTCCCTCAATTCATTTTGATACGTATATTTACAGCAGAGCAAAGTTTTCCCAAATAGATGTTTCTTGAGGGTTTGTTTTTCCTTTCCCTTCCTCATCCCTTCCCCTCTTTCCAGTCTTAACGTAGAGTGGTTTTTTTCATGTGGTCATTCAGCTCTTAGTGATTAGAAGTACTCGGCTTGTTGTAAAGGGCATGTAGCTAATTTGCTTCATGAACTGGAATAAATTGTCCTTTGTCAAGCTGTAATAATGGATTTAAAAATTCTCATGAATGGTTATTGATACACTCAATGCATCATCAGTATGTAGCAATACATTCAGTACCTGAATAGATTATCTTTTTGCCCTATATTTAAACTACAGTATCACTTGCATTTAGGTTGTCATCATTTAAAGCTTTCTCCTTGTGCCCTTGCTGTCTGTGTGAAATTAGATTTCCCTCTTTAACAAATTTTTTCAAAGAAAGTTAAAGTACTAGCGCTTATATTTCATTAGAATATTTATTCCTAGGAGTATTATTAATTCATAAACATCCATGTTGCCCTTTATCCCAATATCTACTCCCTCCTTAAAGGCAAAATGACTTGCCAGATTCCATCTGATCTTCTTAGTGTTTAAAAAGAATAAAATTAAGGAAATATGTGTATAGTACTTACATTTAGACATTGGTTTGCTTGTACTAACAAGCATCTTGTAGTTTCAGTAGTAAACCAGACTTTGGTAGCAATTTGGGCATAGTTTGTGCCCTGCAATTGAATAGCGCTATACAGAAATAAATTACGGCAATATCTAACATTCTAAACTGTTATCTAGTGACTTACATGTACAATAGGAAGAACATTAAAGCCGTATTTTCATAGGAGTGTTTGAAATTTACATCCACTTCTTCCAATTTTTCATGTCCTTTTGTTTTGCACATTTTTAGCATTTCAGCAATTCAGCTTTTTAGAAGACAGATTGAGCAAGTACTAAATTTGTAAAGTATATTGCAGGATACTTATGGAGAAGGAACATACATTAATAATCTCAAATTTTTCACCTGACTCTGTGATTAAGGACAGAATCATAGGCAAGAAGTAGTAACACTCATAAGCAGCTTACTCTATTTTGCAATTAAAACCAAAAATTATTAGAGAAGGGGACCCTGATGGCAGACTGGAGAATGTAGTGAACAGGCTTATTCACCTTTTAAAAAATGGCAGGGCTTTTCTGAACCAGCTATTCATTACTGGGTTTTGCTTGATAGGACACAGTGTTAGAAATGACAAAATAATTCAGGAGCAGGATGAAATTGTGAGTTGGACGGCTTTGAGTTAAGGCTTCAGTTCTGCAAGGATCAGCAGAGTTGATACAGGTGGTAATTTGAAGAGATGTAGGGAACTCCCCGAAATTTCAGAATTTTTTAAACTTAGCAATAAATAATTACCCTGTTAGAGTGAAAATAAAGTGTATGGACTTAAATCCTAGTCACAGGTACCTGTATAATTGAGCCACATTTCTCAAAGGTGTACGCACAGAAGGAATAATATAGTTCAGATAAGCATAGGTATGCTAGTTTCAATTTAGCTAACGTGAGAAGCCACTGAGAATTAACAGGACTGGAAATCAGTAACCTTGGCGCAGGGCACAGTTGAGGAGTTGCAAACCTGTGCTGAATCCTGCTCCGTTGTTGCCTGCCCAGACAGCTTAAAGCCGGCGTCTGTACGCTTCCCTGTGCTGTAGTGGCATTTTGTTCCTGCTCGTGTATCTGTGGCTGTTTCTTTTCATAGTAGTGTACCACAGAGCTTGTAGAATAGCTTTGTTTGAAGGAAGGAGGACTGGTAACTATCACTCAGTAATAAATTTTTAAAAAAGCTATCGTAAAACAAGGTAATACTGGAAAATGTAGGAAGATGAAGAATTTGTAATCTAAAGTAAATTAAAATATTCTGAATTGCACTCGTTTATTCCAAGATCTAGGTATGCATGTTTTATATTCCATTAAGAACACTGAAAAAAGAAAATAACTGGTATTTTTTAAATGCTTCTTTACCTGCCTGTATGTGCACTAAGGTTGACTTTTAGTAGCTTATTTTTGGTAGATTATATATTTGTGGAATATAGCAACAGTGTACAAAGAGGTGGAATTTGAAATAAACAAAAAGAACAATCTCTGCATTGAATTATTATTTACCATTAATTCTTTGCTGTTTTTCAATCACTTCTAGAACGAGTAGCAAAACATATTTATCCCCACAGGAGTCTAGCAAACTTAGCTTTAAATACGTAAATACTAACATAGAATTCTCAGCTAAGTAATTATAATGAGGCTTCAGTCTTGAATTCCATATGTTAACCATCTTGAAATATTAAAGGTCTTTGGGTAGCAAAGAATGTATTTGTTCACTTGATTTTTAAAATGAATTTTGCTGCTCGCTCTTTTTTTTGACGACAAATTCCTTCAATTCTGAACCTTCCCTTTGGAGGTTTTTTTTCCTTTCACTTTCCTTATGGTTTGAAAAACGTTGCAAGAAAGGTGGTGTTGAACTCCTGACAGTTGATGGACAGGAAAGAGTAAACTTTTTTCCATTGTAGCAAACAACTGGAAGAGATTTTCTACATTTCTAAAGTAGAGGTTTCTATGGCAAGCAGTTATGTAATAAAAAGTTCAGAGTCTGAATTTCCAGGGCTCGTAAAGATTTTGTGATTAATATAACATTGTACATATTTTTACTATATCAAAAAACAACTTGAGTACAAGGCAAATACTTTGCATCTTAAATAAATATAATTGTTTGTATGAAATTAATGGACCTGGAAGTTTCCACCAGTTTTTTAAGAAAATGTATTTTATTTTATTTCTTCCTTGGATTTCAGCAAAAGTCTTAGTAGAGGTATTGGCGAAAAAGGGGAGGGGTAGCATTAAGCCATTCAAATGTGAATACAGATTTTTTTAATAAATTCTTAAATTAGACATCAAAATGCTGAAAATTCAGGTCTCTGAAAATGAAAAATTAATCGTCACAGAAGTGTATCTCGACTTAGAGAAAATCCCTGTTCTGGGTGGAAGTCGGCACCATGACTCAGCTGCTGCTCTTTTCTGATAAAATGCATGTGGGTGGTTATGCTGCAGTAATCTCCGTAGCCTTCCCTTCTGTTAGTGCCTACAGACATTTTTCTTACACCCACGCATGTTCTCTGGTTCCATACAGCAGATTAATAGCTTCTTTTTGACATTAGGGAGATGTATATAGGAGATTCTTTTCTGTATGTGTACAAGAGATGTAAGTTTATTGTTTTAAAGAAAACACATTTGTAGAGTAAAGCAGGTATAGCCAGAAAGGTGGAAAAATATATAAATAAAACAGTTAAATCTTTAATGTGAGCACCGGGACACCTCTATCCTCTGTAAACAATAGGAATTTATGGTATTTCCAGGGTGAAGTGTATCTGTACTTTTCAGCAGAGATCAGTAGAACAAAAATGAACATATTTTTTCCATGCTAAAATGTCTTACAATATCTTCAAAGCTATCAGACGTTGTACTGAAACTATTTTTCTTTTAAAAAGCCGAAGGTGATGGGTAACTGTCAGAATCTTCAGGAGGTGAAAAGTGGAGAATTGAGAAAGATCAGGATTGTTTGTGTTTTTGGGAAGACATAGCGGATGTTATCCACTGTCCAGGCTCTGCATTGCTGCGTCACTCTAGATGAAGAGGAAAAATGTGTATTACTTGTACTACACAGTATGACAGCTGTTAGTTCTTGTTGAATTGATTCTTGGTTTTCTTTTCTAATGTTTGGGTTTTTTGAAGTTCAGGACTAAATTATAGGGTAGTCATATATAGATAGAATGAAAAAAATGGAAATTATTTACTGACTTGTGTCCCACTGTTTGGAAGTCATTGAGGATGTATGTTCGTGCACTCATTCTCATCCATTCAGCGTCTTCCAGGGAATCTATTGCCACGGTACATGCATTGCAGCCTTACCATATGAGCCTAACCTTGCAAATCCTGTGGTTTTTCTAATCAGTATTCCCATTTTATCAGGCAGAATTGACCATTGTGGAAGTCAAATGCCACTGAGCAAATGTTTTAGCCAAGTTCAATAAAAACTCTGGAAGAATGGTGTACAGCCAAAGTCCCAATTTCCTGCTTTATATCCACGCAGTATGCCAGATATACCAGCTGTTGATCAGCTTTTCTTTATGCTCCTGTTTGAAGTTGTATCCACGCTTAGAAGATTAAACTGAGACTACCTTTTTTGATTTACGAATTGCCCAATACCTGATCAGTTGTTCGATTTCTAAAAATTCCCCTTCTCACTACACTGACTGGACAGCTTTTTTTTCACTCTTAGAACTTTGTTTCTTCATTGAATGAATGTAAATTATGAGGGCAATTATAGTGTTTTGAAAATATCTTGGTAGTATACTCATTTTAAACTATTTTTTAGAATTCAAACATGCAGCAAAGATCTTAATTTTCAAGATTATGTGAATCTGATAGGCTTTATTTTTTTTAAAAGAAGCGCCAGTTGGGAAGATGTCTTGGGAAGCTTAGAATGAGGTCCTGAAAGACTGAGGATTACAGCTTTAGTTTGTTTTCTATACAAGTTTTTAAACGTTATCTAACAAATTATTCTCCCTCTTCTTTTATAAGCTTCCTTGCAAAACAAACAGAAAATTCCCCATCCTTTACGCCCTTTATTAATTTAAGTAATTAATCAATTGGATCTGAACTGATTGTAAATTAGTTTTCCGCAGTCGATAGCCTTTAGGAAATGTTTTGATACAAAAAGATGCTGAACTATGAAAGAATTGGCCAGCATATTTATAAGCAACTTTGATTCCAGCTAATTTTCTCTGGGAAATTACTCAGACAGGTTCTGCTGACTGGTAAGATGATGCTTTTGATTTCTGGGTCCATTTTAGATAAACAAGTGGCAGCAGACAGATAATGTTAGCAAATGTTTTATTGCAACCAGAAAGAGTAGTTTTTTAGATGTAGTTCTTGTCAGTAGCAGCAACAGTATTAAAATATGGATTGCAGAGAGTGATTTTGGATTGAAGAATCACAGATTTATTTAGTTTTAGTTCAGAAAGGCAGGCATTAAGAAATACCCTCTTGTCTACTGATTGAAAATCTTGGAGACATGAACTGCTGTCCTTTCAATTCTGGTAGCATATCTTTTAGTTTTGTACTTGTATTTTCATTGTGTTTTCTTCAGATTTGGTAATTTTATGGATTTTTTTTTTTTTCTCTTCTAAGTGGCATCCGGCTTTTTATTTTGGCAAGATTATCTTGCAAAATAAACCAAGTTTTCTGCTGAATTTTTCATAGAACTTTACATTTTAATTGTGTATTTAGAATTCCAGGATTTGGTTTTACTCTTTCCAAACTCTGCAATGAGAGAAGTTTTGCATGATGTGTCATCTACTACACTGCATCTGGTAACAGTATTTCAAAGCTGCTTCTTATTGAATTGAGCTATGTTATGGGTATTGTCATTAATGGAAAGCATTTTTAAAACATTATATTAATATTTAAAATATGTTTGCTGTTTGCAAAATAAAGAATCTGTACCACAGTGTTGAATAACAGGCTATTTTGTCGGAATCAAAATGATTTCTGTATGGTAACTTATTTCTAAGCTGTTTTATGGATAGGAACAAAAACTTAGTAAAGAGAATATCAAGGATTTAAGCTTTACTGTAGATTCTGTTTGCTCATAAATCTTGCAAAATCTTTGGAAAGTTCTGCAAGTAAAGTGTGCAAACATAGCCTTTTTGATATTTTTCAAAATTGTAATAAAATTGACGTTTTGTGAATTAAGCCCTTCAGGATAACTCCATAATATATCTAATAGTATATTAGTGAGATAGTGACCTCGGGAGCATTCTCAAAATCTCTAGGAAGAAGTACTCCTCTATAGATTAGAAAAAAAATCTTACTTAGTGGTGGAGATTGCTTTAAATCCTGTGAGTATTGAAGACAACCCGTTGAATGTTCTGTTCTGATTAATTTGCCTGTGTTCTGATAAAGAAGCCTTCTACCTCAACTGAACCATTTCTTTCAACATTGTGGACTGTATTTGTCATTACCTTCTGCGACAGATGTGCACAATTAAATGGTGATGCACGTGAGCATTGCACAGTCACACCTACTCCATAGCTTTCACAGGTATTGCCTTTCAGCAGGGCCGCAGTGGCTCTTGAATTCTGGCTGTGCTGGCAGCAGTGCCGCTAAAGAATTTCGGTCTACACCTGCAAAAGGAAGTGAGCCAGGAAGGACTGCCAAAGCCAACGCTATTAGGTTATACTTAGCCAACGTAGTACTGTGTAGTACGTAAAACGATTTTACAAATTTAACAGAGGTTAGAAGTATGGAAGTAGAACAGATGAGAGTGAAAACCTTTTTAGCTGTACTTTCTGCAGAATCTTTAACTCGTCTATGAAAACTATTATCTGCTAGCAATATATGAGTGGCTGTTATAGCCATTATATATATGAAAAGCACAGTTACTGCCATCAGTAAGGCGAGCTACGTATTTCAGATTGTTAACGTTTACAGTTAAGGGTGATAACTCAGCTTTCCCCTCTGAAGTATCAAGAAGTGCAACATTTAGTGGGATTTTTGAAAAAGGCATAGCTTTAAACAGCAAATGAATACTATGTCCTGGTTGAAGAGTTCATGCAAATTCTTCAATAATTTGCTTTTGTAATCCCAACCTGAGTGTATTGAGGTTTATCCTCCAGTTTAGCAGTCAGGACTCTGCAACTTGTGTTTTCTTTCTCTTTCAACTCTCGATAAAATTCTGTGTGTCCATTTTCTGTTTTGATTCTATTTTCTTACATGAATTATGGTTATATCTTTGCAACTTCATATGTAAGAAAATAATCATCAGTTTGTTTATAGTTTATGTTCATTAACTCTTAGAATGGCTCTGATATAAGAATTAAGTAAATCTTCCTGTTTTGGAGAAAATTCCTCTTGGTACTTAAACATAATAAAGCTAGGTACAGTATTTCTCATTGTAGCCTCCTTGTAATTTTTGGAGAGATGAAAGAGTAGGAATCGGCAGGCTGAGTTTTTGGCATAGACTATCCTACTCAGATAACACTGTCAGATCAGTTAACCGTTTCCTATAGCATGATAACTTTACCTTTCACTATTAATGCTTAGATAATAGTGGATGTTGGCTATTTTTATTTTTTTTACAGGCATTTTGTCTTTCTCACAGGAGCTGTGCTCTTTTTGAGTTTCTGTTGTTCTGAAGGTGATCCTCTGGAAAACACTAAAGCTAGAATCCCATGCAGCCTACAATTATATAGGTGGTGATATAATAGTATATAATACAATAATAGATATAATATAATAATCACCCAAAAATAATAGGTGAAAAAGAGGAAAAGTAGGAGAGTGCTTATTTTTGCATGGGTTAAAAAGTATAATCAAAATAGTAACATTTTTTTTCTTTTGGAACAAATATGTTGTAAATGTCTATTGGTCTCTTAAAAACTGTAGTAATTGTGGAATTTTATTTATAAAATTTTTATTTCAAAGAGCACGTTTTTCTGTTTTTAAGAAGGAGATGGTGATATCAGACACTGGAATTATAATATGCTTATGTGTAGATAAAACAGCAATTACAAGACTAAATCAATAAGCAATCTATACATAATTTGTAGTGCTGTTGCTTATTTCTGTAACTTCTATCATTGATCTGAATGACTTCAGTGTCTCATCTAAAAATGAATTGTTTAATTTTAGATTTTGCAATCTTAAACAGAAATAGGGAACTTCTGTCACTAGAGTAAGGCTGGTATTAGAAAAAAACCTAAATCATAAGATGTTGGGAGAAGAATCTATAGAAAGCCAGTCAAAGCAATTTAGATTTAAAAGTTTTAGCTTTGTCCATTCAGACAGCTCACATGTGGGGGAAAGGGGAAAATCTTCTATTAGCTCATACTATGAGAAAGAACATAATTGTTTTGTCAAAGCACTGTTCATTAAAAATGACCCATGGCCCTGTTTTCAGCATGTCACCTCCCTTCTCTTGAAGTGGCTTATCCCCCTGAGTAATTTTTAATTTTCCCGGTGGTAATAGGGCACATTTTGGTAGGTCCATTGCACCTCTGTTGAAGAATAGCAGTGATAAAGTAGCCAACAGAGACGTGGATTTTTCCTCAAGGTAGATTATAATTACGGCTTTTTTTCTTTAAGGAATAGTGGATAGACCAAAGGGAGAGTGTGTACTTGTGTGTACGTAGGAAATCGCAGCTGATCAGTGGAGGTTGTGTCATGAAGAGACTGAAACTATTTTTCTGAGGGGGTTCATCAAACATTTGTGAGCAGCTCTGTGTTGAGAAACTGTTGGTGCAAGAGGAAGATACATTCTTCTTTTCAGTAATTTAAAATGAAGCTGGAGACGTATTATTTCTAGTCACTCCTTGTGAACTACTACTACATGAATACAGGCTAAAAATTGAATTTTCATCTCATAGTTTCTTTCCAGACTCTTCATGCTAGTAGCAATTATTTACCTTGACTAACTGGCTTGCAAAATACATGTCAAATTTTATCTTGAAAATAAAAGCTTCCAGTAACGTTTGTGTTCAGGTGGATTTACAGTACATGTAAAGAATTTTCTTAGACCATTTACAAACAACATTCTTGACAATAGAGTAGCTGATCAAAGTCAGGTTAGTAAAATACTAAATACTGTTGGCTTCATGTGTAGGTTTAGTGTAGAAAAATTTTGTTTCACACTCTAAAGACAGTATCTTCACTCTGTATGTACCTTTCCCATTCTGATTATATCTTGGTTTGTCTCAGTTGCTCATACTCCCTTTGGGCTCTATAAAAGCCAATGTAAAGGTATCTAAAATAAGGAAGTTTCATGCATTGACCTACATAACACATGCACGACTCTCACCAGCCTTCCAGGCAGTTTGTTTTGGAGTTACTGTCTGGATGAAATCTTAGGTTGTCTGCTTTTACTGACATCCTTAATTCTAAATTGCTACCTACGCTGTTAGAATGTGTGAAGGTGTGCAGAGGAGATTATTATGTAAAGGACAGTGTTATAAGAACAAATACCTTCAATTTTTCTGTCTAAAAATCAGACAGCAGTTTCTCCTGATAATAGTAATGTCATTGCAGAATAGGTTTGCAAAGAAAGCAAGGAGGCAAAATTACATCCACTTTTATGGATGAAACAATTTATGATATAGTTTCCTGTATAGTGACATATGTTGGAATATTTTCTTTAATCCAGTATTTTTCCTTATGTAAGCAATATATGTATATGCTTCAAATGTTACTGTGGGCTGTCACAAAGGCTCTAAATGCATGGAAAAAAAAATTTACTTAAGACCAGATCAGCCTTTTTTTTTTTAAAAATGACATTTAACTTTATTTACTTTATTGATGAAATTAACCATTCCATTTAAAGAGATGGTCTGTATAGGTACAGCAGTCATCCTAGAGGTTTAATGGTGCATTGATGTCTTACTGTGCCTGTGTGTGTGACTTGGAGTGATAGTGTCACAACTTCATGAGCTGTTTGTTTAGTAGTTCTTCCGGTGACAAATCTGGGAAATGTAGCATATCCCTGAACACTCACCATAGCCATGAAACCATCATGATCCATTACTTTATGGAATGAGTGCATTCAAGAAAGTGAAAACAGAAATCTGTGATTTTTTTAACTGCTTTTATTTCTCGGGCTCTACTAGACTAGCTTGTTTTTTCACTAGCCAGGATACAGTTACATTAATTGCATTTTAGAAGAGTTTTTGACAGTAAAATTTGCTTGCAGTGCCAGAAAGCTGTTATAGCCTTTCTTTACTGCTTGTTCTCCCAGTTAACATCCCCATTTGATTGATAATGTATTTAATGATGTCCAGGATACTTCACAGAATCACAGAATCACTAGGTTGGAAAGGACCTTTAAGATCATCAAGTCCAACCATTAATCCAGCGCCACCATGTCCCCTAAACCATGTCCTGAAGTGCCACATCCACACGTTTTTTGAACACTTCCAGAGATGGCGACTCCACCACCGCCCTGGGCAGCCTGTTCCAATGCCTGACCACCCTCTCAGTGAAGAAATTTTTCCTAATATCCAGTCTAAACCTCCCCTGGCGCAACTTGAGGCCATTTCCTCTTGTCCTATCACTAGTTACTTGGGAGAAGAGACCAACACCCTCGTCGCCACAACCCCCTTTCAGGTAGTTGTAGAGAGCGATAAGGTCTCCCCTCAGCCTCCTCTTCTCCAGACTAAACAACCCCAGTTCCCTCAGCCGCTCCTCATAAGACTTGTGCTCCAGACCCCTCACCAGCTTTGTTGCCCTTCTCTGGACACGCTCCAGCACCTCAACATCCTTCTTGTAGTGAGGGGCCCAAAACTGAACACAGTATTCAAGGTGCGGCCTCACCAGTGCTGAGTACAGGGGCACGATCACTTCCCTACTCCTGCTGGCCACACTATTGCTGATACAGGCCAGGACACTGTTGGCCTTCTTGGCCACCTGGGCACACTGCCGGCTCATGTTCAGCCGGCTGTCAACCAGCACCCCCAGGTCCCTTTCCGCCGGGCTGCTCTCCAGCCACTCCTCCCCAAGCCTGTAGCGTTGCATGGGGTTGTTGTGGCCAAAGTGCAGGACCCTGCACTTGGCCTTGTTAAACCTCATACAGTTGGCCTCTGCCCATCGATCCAGCCTGTCCAGATCCCTCTGCAGAGCCCTCCTACCCTCCAGCAGATCAACACTCCCACCCAACTTGGTGTCATCTGCAAACTTACTGAGGGAGCACTCGATCCCCTCATCCAGATCATCTATAAAGATATTGAACAAGACTGGCCCCAGAACCGAGCCCTGGGGAACACCGCTTGTGACCGGCCGCCAGCCGGATTTAACACCGTTCACCACAACTCTCTGGGCATCCAGCCAGTTCCTCACCCAGCGAAGAGTAAACCCGTCTAAGCCACGAGCCACCAGTTTCTGCAGGAGAATGCTGTGGGAGACGCTGTCAAAGGCTTTACTAAAGTCCAGGTAGACAACGTCCACAGTCTTTCCCTCATCCACTAGGCGGGTCACCTGATCATAGAAGGAGATCAGGTTGGTCAAGCAGGACCTGCCTTTCATGAACCCATGCTGGCTGGGCCTGAGCCTTTGGTTGTCCTGCAGATGCCCTGTGAGCACTCTCAAGACCAACCGCTCCATAATCTTCCCCGGTACAGAGGTCAGGCTGACAGGCCTGTAGTTCCCAGGATCCTCCTTCCGGCCTTTCTTGTAGATGGGCGTCACATTGGCAAGCCTCCAGTCTTCTGGGACCTCCCCTGTTAACCAGGACTGCTGATAAATGATGGAGAGTGGCTTGGCAAGCTCCTCCGCCAGCTCTCTCAGTACTCTCGGGTGGATCCCATCAGGCCCCATAGACTTGTGGGTGTCCAGGTGGTTTAGCATGTCCTTGACTGCTTCCTCCTGGATTATGAGGAGTACATTGTGCTCTCCATCCCCATCTTCCAGCTCAGGGGGCTGAATACCCTGTGGGTACCTGGACTGGCTATTAAAGACTGAGGCAAAGAAGGCATTAAGTACCTCAGCCTTGTCCTCGTCCTTGGAGACAATGTTCCCCGCCATATCCAGTAGGGGATGGAGATTCTCCTTGCCTCTCTTTTTGTTGTTAATATATTTGTAAAAACATTTTTTATTATCCTTTACGACTGTGGCCAGACTGAGCTCTAGCTGGGCTTTTGCCTTTCTAATTTTGTCCCTGCTTGACCTAACGAGATCCTTGTACTCTTTGTGAGTTGCCTGCCCCTTCTTCCAGAGATAATCAACTCTCCTCTTTTCCCTGAGTCCCAGCAAAATTTCCCTGTTCAGCCAGGCCGGTCACCTTCCCCGCCAGCTCTTCTTACGGCACATGGGGACCGTTTGCTCCTGCGCCTTTAAGATTTCCTTCTTGAAGACTGTCCAGCCTTCCTGGACCCCTTTGTCCTTCAGGACTGTCTCCCAAGGGACTCTCTCAATCAGTGACCTGAACAGGCCAAAGTCTGCCCTCCGGAAGTCCATGATAGCAGTTGTGCTGACCCCTCTCCTTACTTCGCTCATAACTGAGAATTCTATCATGTCGTGGTCGCTAAGCCCAAGACGGCCTCCGACCACCACATCTCTCACCAGTCCTTCTCTGTTTGTAAACAGCAGGTCCAGCAAGGCACCTCCCCTGGTGGGCTCACTCACCAGCTGTGTCAGGAAGTTATCCTCCACACACTCCAGGAACCTCCCAGATTGTTTCCTCTCTGCCGTGTTATACTTCCAGCAGATGTCCGGTAGGTTGAAGTCCCCCACAAGAACAAGGGCCAGCGAATGCGAGACCTCCGCCAGTCGCTTATAGAATGTCTCATCCGTCTCTTCATCCTGGTTGGGTGGTCTGTAACAGACTCCCAGCAAGATATCTGCCTCATTGGCCTTCCCCCTCATCCTTACCCACAAGCACTCGACTTGGTCCTCACAATCTTTGATTTCTATGCAATCAAAACACTCCCTAACATACAGAGCCACCCCACCACCTCTCCTTCCCTGCCTATCCCTTCGGAAGAGCTTATAGCCATCCATTGCAGCACTCCAGTCATGAGAAGCATCCCACCATGTTTCTGTGATGGCAACTACGTCATAGCTGTTGCGCTGCACAATGGCTTCCAGCTCCTCCTGTTTGGTGCCCGTGCTGCATGCATTGGTGTAGATGCACCTGAGCCGGGCTATCGATTTCAACTCTGGCACGTTGAACCTACCCCTAGGTTCAACTCTAGTGAGCCCGGTTTTATTCCCTCCCCCCTCCAAATCTAGTTTAAAGCCCTCTCAATGAGGCCTGCCAGCTCATGAGCCAGAATCCGTAATGATGTCCAGGATACTTAAGGACAGGTTTTGATGAGATGGTGCGATTATTTCCAAAACTGCTTGTCCATTATTGCTAACACTGCATTTAATTGTATGTAATGCTCATTTAGGTCTTTGTTTACTATGTGTGTTCTAGTATATTAGAGGAAGAGTACATGCACTTGGAACCAAAATTGGTTTTGCGTGAAAAATTGGATAGAACTTTGGGGAAAGGTATATAAAAGTTAAAAAATTTTCGCAAGGATTCAAGAAATAAAGCTTACTGAAAATTATACAGATGGGACTTGTACTAATAATGTTATGTGTAGTATGTATAAGTTAATAACACAAATATTATGTATTTGTATTTTATTTGTGGGCTTTTTAAAATTCTTATTTTTATATATATTTAATTATACAAATAGGTAGTGGGCTTTACAACACAGGCCTCCATACAGGTTCTCGTACATGTGGAATGAGGATGGAAGCACAGAGACAGGTCAGCTGAGTAGTTGCTGATGAAGCCATTAGAACAGACTGGTTGATCTGGAGTGTACCTCATGCAAATGGTAATTCATTTTGAAGACCAAATTGCAAAGATCAGGTGACTATTGCATTACTTAAACAAATGCATTTTTTATTGCTGATTCTGTACTTGAAAAAAACACTCATGAAATAATGTATATTTTCTCTAAAGACAGTGGGAGAATATTTCAGGCAACAAATGGAAAATGAGAGATAAGAAATACTGAGTACAATCATTCTGTGCTTCAGAGAGAAGAATGTTGTTCAATATGTTTTGTTAGCAGAGAAGTAAATTCTAGTGTATACCCATGGATTATTGCAGAATTTTACAGGTTTTTTTATCTCCACCAATTTTGGTCTCAAAACCCACTAACTGAAAAAGGATTATTCACATTATGAACTGTCAGTGATTTTCTGCTTGAGCAAATATATGTCTTATTACCAGCAAATATGTTTCAGTAGGTTGCAGTTCTAGACAAATTTGGAAGAAACAGCTGGCGTTAGATACAGGGGATTTAGAAGATAATTTTAAATGTACATGAAAGATTCTTCATAGTCTTGAATTTAGATTGTTGCTTTTGGAATTAGGATCATGAAAGAATTTAAAATAGGCTGCAAAATCTCAGTTCCTCCATGCTCGGAAGAAGAGGCTGTAATTGCTTGCTAAGTTGTTTACGTGGGGTATGGAGCTACTGACAGCTTTGATTGCTCACAGACTCAGTTTATCCTGACTCTCTCTTCTTCCTGAAAACTATAGAGATGCTGCAAACTTGGAGGACCATCTACCAGTATGGAACGTGATTTTCAAAATGCTTGAGCTTGAGCTTTGAGCTTCAAAAAGCTTTTGTCTTCGTCAGCTGGGAGGCACCCAAATGTTAGTGATGGTGAAACCAGCACCTCTTTTTCAGAGGAGAAGATACTATTTCTCTAATAAATTCTTTCTGATAAGGAATTTTTTGATAACTATGTGCAGTGACTGAACATATATGGAAATGTTTTACAATGGATGTGGATGTCAGATAGTGACATCTTACTGTCTTATTATTGAGTTGTTTAATTCTGTAGAGTTCAGTGATAACTTGGGGTGTTAGAACAAAACAAGCATGTAGGAATACAAAGCCAGAGTATTTTGCTTCCAGTAATAGGGTCGAGGATTTAGGATGTCATAATCATCCTTCTACAAGATACATAGTAGCTTAACTGTATGTTAAGATTGGCGTTTGTTACCGTGTGACACCAAATCAAGGCTGGGACCTTTGGCATGACCCAGCATGTTTGGTCTTTTAAATATTCATCTTTCTTTGCAGACTTTTTTTTTTTTTTTTTTTTTTTTTTTTTGTCTTCAGTGCATTTTTTAATGTCCTCACATTTTTATCTCATTTTAGTAATGTAGTATACTTTTAGTGGTTGACTGAAAGCTTATTAATGATTAAATGCCTAAATGACAGGAAAAGGCTCTTTTGCATTTCGAAATGTTAAATCAACCGTGCTCTATGCCTAAAAGAAAAAAAAACACTCATCTAATTCAACATTCAACATGGTTTCTAATATTTTGCATCCAGATCCTTGCCTGAACTCCAAGTGAAAGAGGAAATAAAAATGGGGCATTTGTCATTTTAATAATGTAAATGTTTTAGGTTGGGATTCTTCCTTTCCTTTGTCCCGCATGTTAATTGTGTGTGTTTAGGAGTTTTTTCCTCCCTAACATATGTTTCTGTTGGTGAGGTTTGCATGTGCACTTTTAAGAAAAGTGACAAGATAGCACAGAGAACTTTCAGAACTTACGCTAAGTAACAAAAGAACAATGTTGGTGCTGCAAAAATATTCATGAGAACCTGACTACCAGAAGTTGCCTTTCCAGCAAAAACAGGGAACTTCTGCCTCTTCAGGTGTTGCAATTTATCCTGTCTAACTTGGCACGGTATGTCATCTTCAATTGATCAGATTCCAGTTCTCAGAGCAAGGTGCTCTACTTAGGAGCCTTCATATTGCAAACTGATTGGAAGTGCATCTCCCATCCTGTAACGTGTGGGGTTTTTTTATTTGTTTTAATTCTCAGGTTCTCTAAGCAAATGGAAACTCTGCTCTCCTTGCTAACTGTCTGTGCCTCCAGAATCATGTTCCCTTACAGTGCATGGCAAAGCAATCCTAAGTTTTCTTTAGGTTTCAAGAAAAAGCGTTACTTTGACCTGAAATGACTTTACATGATGTACTAAAAGGTGTCTGTCTGGAGTAGTTGAAGTTGGTTCCCCTATCAATAAAATCCATAGGACACTGAGGGTACTTAGGGATGTTTGTTGAAAGGAATTTCTTGCATTAAACTGTTAGGTGGTTTATCCCTGGTATACTGCTACTAAAATCATGAGCTGACTGATCATGGTTTGGGGAACGTGCATGATGAATGCGTATCAGGCCACATACGGTTCTTGTCTTTCCTGTTCTCACAGTGGGACTCTGCATAGTACAGGTAGTCCTGTCTGTACTTCGTGTCACTGCTGTATTTCCAGACGTACTGCCGTATGGTTCATATCTCCGAAGTCGAGAAGTTTAATACATTGCCTGACTCCTTATAAGCTAGTAAGTTGGAAACATGCAAGATTTTACATATCTCTACAAAATGGAAGGAGGTACTTCAGAAGAAAAACCTGGCCTCTGATCAACTCTTTTCCCCCCTGCTATTTAGTTTAATTAGCGGCTGTGGCATGCACGGAGTTATTTTAATAATGTGTGTAATAGGTGGAAGTTAGGCGCTTTGTCAATGATTGCACTTGGTAACAGGCTTGGACAAAACAAAAATGAATCTCCAGCTATGATAATTATGTCAATGTTGATAAGGTCTCTCTCTTTTCTGCAAATTCTATGCTTTGCTTTGCCACAACATAACCATCCTGCTGCAGTTTTTGCTTTATGTTGAATTTACTGTGGTAGGAATAAATCTATTCTACATGTTATATATATGCTTCACTTACTTTTCCTTACTTTTTACTATGTTCATTTACTTTCCTATTCATGACAAAATGAGGCAGGGACAGCAGACTTCAGTACTGACAAATAAGGATTAATTCTCTATGATGCAAAAGGTAGAATTTAGGCAATTATAAACTGTGCAGATACTTTTATTTCTATGCTTTATTACAATATAGTAGAAATTATTCACCCCTGAAGAATGGGTTGTATGTTAGACTATCCCATAGTCTGTAACATGATTTCTTTTTGTTGTATTGCGAAGTGTTGTGATACTGACCCAATATGACTTTGATAACCACTTCCACCATACTATCTTCCATGTTCTGTATCTGTGAACTGCATAAAGGTTTAGGTTTGAAAATCAGTAAATTCAGATGTATTTTAGTAAATATACAAGAGTAAGAATATTACTTCTTAAATAACTACTAAATACATGTAGATTCTTTTACTAGTCACCATTCTGGAATTGGGAAATACAGATTTCAGTAGGAGATTTGCTTGGGCTCTTGAAGTTGCCTTCAGGAGATTGTTCTAACACATCTATTTCTTTAAAAAAGCAATGAAGGCTTTGTATTTTGAAGAGAGAAGTCACCTCTCTTATGATGATGCTGGACAAATACACAGTCTCGGTATCTTTGGTAGGGACTGGGAGCATGAAGGTGACGTACGATAATTATTGCACGTTTTTTCTAGTTTATAATAGAGAAGTATACCTGTTGTCATGTGTACGTAATGAAAATTGAGTACAAACTATGAATTCTGAGCTGGTTTAGCTGATCCATGTTGCTACTGTGGACTTAGCGAGAGCTAAGGACGTTCCAGTCTTAGTATTTCAAGTTATTCTCTCGGAGGTTATTTATTGGTTTGAGTTGTTTCCTCTGGTGAAATATCAGGTCCTCATATATTAAATTATTTTGCAAAGAGGACAACATTTTCCATTTTTAAAATAAGCTAATTTTTTTAACAAGACAAATATATTTGTGTTGATGACTTCATTGATCATCTGTGAAGCACATCTAATCTGAAAATTGCTAAAGCTGCATAAATGCTCACTTCTGTGTGGACAACCACATTTGCATCATGTGTACTTGATACTTACCTGTTATTTGTGTACTTAGATCCTTCAGTCTGTGTCTCTCAGCTTTGAAAGCCATTTAAGCCACCTGAAATTCAGGCTATGCAAACCGTACTCAGAATCAGCTGATGTTGATTTTAGGCATTGCGTACTGAACTCCTTAGACTCAGGGAAGCACCAAGGGTGAAACTGGCCTTTGGCATTTGACATCAGCAGGCTGTCTCATCAGGTTTTGTCAATAATAGGCTTGTACCCGCCGGCTGAGGATTTTCAAAATTAGAAGTCAAGACACAACTGTAACTACGCTGTTAAACTGTGTCATGTTTGTAGATATAAATGCTTTTAGAAATCAGTATTGAGATGCCAGTGTTTAAAGCATTGTACGATGCATCACGAGAGGAAAATATGTGCGGTTTTTGATTTTCTACCTCCATGCTTTTCATCCTCTGTTGTTATCCACTAGGGACTGGTGCTGTCTGAGGCAGTCCTCTGCAGAAGATCTGTTAGTTCTTTGCAGTAGTAGTGGACATCAAGATGGAAGCAGGAGGGGAAAAAAGGATTTGTAAAAGCTGATGTGACTGGTGGGGGAGAAAAGGGAGAAGGGACCTATGGGACTGAGCGGAGACACAACTGCAGATAGGAGCAGGAGCTACTATGGCTATGAAACTGAGGAACGGGTTTTTTGTTTATTTTGTTTATTTTGCATATTAGGAAAAAAGACTCAATCCAAATTCAGTTTGTTACATTAGCCTTTCCATCAATCATATACACCTACAAATTTCTCAAAATCCTTGCAATTTCTCAAAAAGTTGCAGTGAACAAAGAAAAATAAATTACCTTTTTAGTATGTGCTGTTCTCCAGAAGAAAATCAAATGAGTAAACAGCAGACCTGCTAATAAATTTGGATGTTTTCAGCATATGCCCTGTTCACTTTACAGGAGCTGTATGCATGCATAAACAGAAAAGTAGGAAACAAGTGTTTGAATGACCATTTTGCGAAGCCTTGTTTAAGCAGAATGGTCATATCTGCCATTAGAAAATCTAAAAGAAGTATCAGTCCAGCTAGTGCAAAGATAGCTTTGTGATATAGGGCTTGTTAAAATATAGAAGAGGAACAGAAGAGAAGTGGAAATTAATTCCTTATTCTTATGAAAGGGCAGGTCATAGCTCCCAAAGGGTCTGTGGAAAAAACGAAATACAGTCTTTGCGGTGTACAACTCTGTTGATAAGAACTGAGGTCAGGAAGGGAAACAAATCCTCCATAGGAGTAACTGTCCACCTGCTTAAATGATTTTTTTGTTTATCTCCTCCATATACAAATCGCTTACTCATTTGCAGCTTTTTGAGTAGAATGGGGACAGAGCTTTCTCTGATATACAGGAGATTGTATTTAGAGTTGTGCTGAGTAGATGCTCAGTGTATTTCCACTTCCTCTATTTGAAAAATGGGTTCATGCAAGAAGAATGTGAGCTATGCTCTCAGCAGTTTATTGCTTGAAATAACTGTATTTAAAAGAAGACATTTAAAGAAATGGTATTGAAAATGCCCTCTCTTTAAAAAGAGGAAAAACCTTTATTTTATACATTCATCTACATAAATCATTAATGAGAGTTGGTTCCACATGTAGTTCTTCTACTGAAACTATTTTGTCTTTTCAGCTATGCTGTATCTGCTCTTAAGTTACTTGGTGGTGGTCGATGGCCCATCCCTGGAAACATCCCAGGTCAGGCTGGACGGGACTCTGAGCAACCTGATCTAGTTGAAGATGTCCCTGCTCAGTGCAGGGTGGTTGGACTAGATGACCAAAAGTCTAAAGATGACTTTAAAAAGGTCCCTTCCAACCCAAACTATTTGTATGATTAATGAGAAATGATTAAAATAATACCAAGCATGTGTCAGAATGGTCCGATACTGAGGGGAGATTTAAAGCTGTTTGACATTCTAGGAGGGGGTCTGCTCGCACTCGGGCACTTTATTCACTGTCAGACTCTGTACTGCTCTGAGGCCTTTTGGTAGAGAACATGATAATGTTTTGCCCATCATATGCTTTTTCTGTTGTGACTGGTTTGTGTCACAGTGACACGGAGGAGCTTGATGTTTTTGAACCAGAAACACATGGCATGTGCTAGATGCTGTAAAACCACAGAATAAACACGGCCCTTTCCCTTTTAAAGTGAACTTTGATTTCAAAAGGCATTGACACATCGGTACACAGACATGATTTAAAGAATATTTTTAACTAGTTACTAGCCAAATAGTCATTCCAACATATGCAAAACAGCTTAAAATCACACATGCTTAAATGAAATTTCTTGTATTTATTTGTCCTTTTCCTGGTCACTCAGCGTGGAGAAGCGTCTGGCTCTATCTTCTTTACTCGCTCCTATCAGGTGTTTATACACAGTGATAAGATCCCCTGAGCCATCTCTTTTCCAGGCTGAACAGTCCCAGCTCTCTGAGTCTCCTCATACGTCCGATGCTCTTGTCTCTTAATCGTCTTCATGGCCCTTTGTTGGACTTGCTCCAGTAAGTCCATGCTCTCCTTTTCTCCCTTGCCCTGCTTGCAAATAAATTATTCCTGGGTTCCATAACAGCAACAAAAAAGGTTGACAGCTGTAAAAATTATAGTGAAGCTTCTTATTGGTATGTCCCAAGATGTGATTTTTTTGAAGATTCTGTGATTTTCAGTTAATGTACATGATGTGTTCTACTAAAAATTAATTTTGATTTATATTTGCGATTGGTAGTCATTACAGTTCAATTGGATCTTAAGAGCAAACTTTCTGGCACAGTCATGAGATCTTAATCATAAAATATCATATATTTTATAATATGTGGAGCTTAAATTTATTTGCTTACAGGACTGAAATTTGTATATGATAATCCACCAAACTGGGTGTTACAGAACAAGGCCCAAACTTTTTAAGATATAGGACAGCATCCCAGATTTTGGCAACAATTTTGTTTTTATGGAACTGATTTTTCCTGCTCCTGAGCATGTACGCTTTGATTTGATTTGCTACTGAGAGTGAGAGCTAACTCCAGGAAAAGAGTTTAAGTGGTATTAGTAATTATCCAGGCAACTATTTTGATTCTATAGACCATAAAACTTAAAAGCACAGTTTTCTTCAATATAACATACAGTTTTAAAATAATAATTGCATACAAAGTTGCAAAAGAATCGCTCATACCGGGTTTGTTTAATGTAAGAAAATAAAAGGAGCAAACTGTTTTGGAAAGAGAAGGGAAATGGAGGAGAACAGAAATGTAAACATTTTGCCTAAAGGGTCATACAAGCTGTTTAAAGAGAATTACTGAAATCAGATGCTTTTAACATGTGAGGCAATTTGGAAAAATGTATTCTTTCTTTCTACCCAGTGGAAGAGTTTAGCTTCTGAATTTCTCAGTTGTGGTGATGGGATAAACATTACTTTTGCAGGTGACAGGGACATAACCCAACAGGTACGCCTTAATAATGTAATAAATGTTGTTTTCCGAAGACCACATGACAGAAAATGCTGGCTTATGCAGATATGCTTTTTCTTTTTAAAAAGTGATGATCTTCTCAAGCTTACACATGTTTACTATTGAGATTCAACCTTTGAGTAAGGTACTTTAAAAATAATTTCTCAGTCTATTGTATACGTCGAGTACCTTCTTTCTGAGTAATGATCAGTTATTTCAATATTTTTTGAAAGCTAGAATGGTTGTGTGAAATGTTAGTACATAAATACCCCCAAAACACCAACAGTTTTATTACATATGTGTTTCCTTGGTTTTTATTTAGATATTCAAGTTTCATTAGCAACTGTTTTCATGTACAAGTCTGAAGAATGCTTAAATAGTAGAGATTATTATGAATAAACAGTAGAAATGCATATATTTTGCCTACAACATCAAAATAAAATAGTAATCTTTGAGTGTCTCATAATTACTATGGTAAGAAGGAGGAAGTCTAGAAAGTTTATTTGCCTACAGGTGAGGAAAGGGCTCAAAAAAACTGATGCAAAGCTGAGCTATCCTGTTGGGGAGGGGTCTGGCTGTAGGGCCAATGTAGAGTTCACATTGTTGGCTTTTCACCATGACAATTCACATCTGATCATCATTTAGTTGAGCTAGTTGTTCTGGGGAGCAGTCAGAGGCAGAAAAATCCCACCTGTTTAGCCTCTGCTTCAGCAGTGAAGTCAGAACTTCCCTTAGGTTTTGTTAAGGACAAATTAGATACCATTTAATTCAGTTTTTTGGTTTGCATACAATGTGTTTGCAAATGCTTATGAACTAATAAAATTGCCGTATTTATTTAGAAGGGATGCAATTCTACCCTGTCCAAAAGATGGGCTATTTCTTTGCAGTTGTTAGTAAATTCTGGTTGTGGTCTACATACTCTGTAAAGCTGTGACCAAGGAGCGTGAGGCTTGAAATAGGCTGGAAATTATCATGAAGGAAAAGTTTTAAGTTAGTACCATAGTTGTCTCGGTGATCATAGGACTTCCTTTGGCAGAAAAGCACTTGAATGTTAATAAAGCCCAGGAAAAGTTCTGCAATACAAGGTTACATCCATCCTTAAATCAGGATCCTCTTCAATGAAAGAAAATGACAGCTTTTAAAAAAAATAAGTCTGGATTGCAGGTACCAGGCTGGATAAATCCTGACAGAGTGGGGAGGGTCTGCTTAGAAACATGGGCTTTATTATACTTTTCTAAACATAATATATGTTGATATTCTGATTATAGTGAATAAATACTTTCTGTCTTGTACTATACTTCTTGTTTTTATGAAGGATCATTACATTGTAAGTCAAGTCAGAGGGTCAGATTAAAAATCAGGGGTTTTCTGTTTTGACGTTTGGGTTTTTTTTTTTTACTTTATTTAGGATAAATTTACCAAAATTCACTGGTATTCTCTAGATGCGATGTAGGTAGATAATTGTTTGGTGTTCTACATAGCTTCTGAATGTCTTTTATTAAATGTCTTTCCTGGACTGTAGCACAGTTTATTCCGTGGGCTGGAAAGCTAGTTTCAGTAGTGAGCAATTGAGGGCTACAGATACCTTCCAGTAGGACAACTTGATATTTGATTTTCTATGACTTACGGTTTTGCTGGGAGCAGAATTTTGCTAATACTAACTAACCCAATAAAACTCTATTTATTTATTTTAACTGAGAATGTGTAATTAGGTCAGCTGTAATTTCCATGTGTTGTGCTCAACCTGTAAGACGTTTTTCCACCCGTTGCGTGGAAGCTCAGGTTCTGCGTTACCAAAGCATTTGAACCGCAGGCGCACGGGTTTTGCATCTGGCCCCTTTGCAACAATACCAGATAGTGAGAAGGGGGTGCAAAGTGTTCCACTTTGCAGTAATTTCTGTCTTGGAGTTCCTCAAGCACAGAAAATCACCCCAGAAGCATAACTAAAAGGATGTACTAATACTAACTAAATCTGATGGCACTGAAAGATATGTCTGTAATATGGTGAATATTAACCACTGGGTTTACTGGGGTTTCCGTGAAAGGAAAAAGACAAAAAAACCCCAAAAGAAACGAGACAAGTTTATGGCAGGATCTACTTATGCTGCACATAATATATTTGAATATATTTTCCACACATAGCATATGGCAATTATTCAGATTGCAACAGCCAAGTGTTAGGAGCTTATGTTACTGATTTCTAAGTATAGCTCAAATACAGATTGCTGTGCTGATCAGTTTTATGAAAGTTTTCTTTTTTTTTCATGCCTCAACATTCATTATTCAAAATCCGGCCCATCTCAGTTATGGAGAGTTGAATCATTTGCTTTTGAACATTTTGCCCTCAGTTAGTACCAAAATATTGTAAAAAAAGCAGAAATTAAATAGAAGGAAATGCATTGTATCTCTTAGAGCTAAAGTGAAGCTGTATTACAGAGATGCAGTGGTAGGATGTTTGTTTTAAACCTAACAGTGTTTGGTTTTGTCCTTAGCAATGCTATACCTTTATTTGCAAACTTGAGGTTTTGATGTGCCACAATACTTAAATACTTAAAATTTGAGAGCTGCCTTAATAATGTAAAATAATTCCTAATTCTTCTGTTGCATTTCTAGAAGTGGAGTACTATATACTGTTTATAACACAGAATTTTGCAGTCATCTTAATAAAATCTTTTATTAATTTGCATGGTAGTCTACGGATTTTAAGAAGTCTGAGTCAATGTTCAGCTACCAACTTCAAAGGAGGAATATTCAGTTTGGATTTAAATAGAGTGTATGAGTCAACTCACCAGCTTTCTGGAATGTGCTTTTTATCAAAAAGTGAGTGAAACGAGTGCAACGCTGAAGCTCAGGATGTTTTAGAAAATATAGATGGCATGGATAAGTTAACTATGAGCCAATTATGGCCGTATTAAAGTATACATATCTTCAGCGTAACGCAGATTTTCAGCTTCCTGTGGTAAGGTATTATTAGAATCCTCTTGGACTTACCAGTAACGTAAACTCTTCTCCAGTTTGCAGAAAACCAATTAACTAAACAAGTAACAGTCCTGTATAGAAAGTTTACAGCAATGAAAGAAAGTAGCATGCAGGTAACAGAGAAAGGAAGCTATTCCACAGCAATGAACTGAATTTATATTATCAATAACTTAGTAATTTTTAAAATGTCAACCATTGTAAATGCTATATTTTTATGAATAAAATTTATAAGACTACATAAACATATAATTTGCAGATATGTAAATTTTTATAAATATATAAAATACTTATAATCCATATAGTGTGTCTGGTATATAAAGAAGATAGCACTCAATGCAGCATGATACTTTATTTTGAATTCTAATACCAGAGGAATGCATCAAACCTTAGTTTTTTTGCCACATTAAAAGTCAGTTCCTGGTTTATTTTATTCAGCCCATACCTTACATTATGCAGAAGACTCTTCCATGGGGTAAATAAAGAGAATTTCAAGCATGTGTCCAAGTTAGTTCATATGCAGATCAGAGTGAGACAGAGTGCGATAGGATGGGTTAGAGCAGGAAAGGAGCTGACCTGTAGAACTAAAGCAGCAGAGAAGATCACAGCGGAAGGTGAAAACACCACATTTGGTCTGGAATAGGAGAAATGACTATGAAATGAAGTAAAGTACTTAGGTGGAAAAAAGGATGTGTTACTAGTATATTATAGCACAACACATTTCAATCACCTATTGTATGGAAGAGTAAGAAGAGAAAAAAATGTCTCAATGACAAATGTATCAAATTTGCAAGGAAAAAATCTTGACAGAAATCTTTGTGATGCCAACCACAATGGAGGATGAACCTTTATTGGATACAGCCACATCATGCACATTCTGACTCACGATGTTTCTCTGGGTAACTGTATTAGAGCGATATACTCTTATTGATAAGAGTCAAAAGATTTTTATAAAATTTCCTTTGTTATTTCCATCACATTGATATAAGGACTTCTGTTTGCCCGGATGTTAACTTACGAAACTATCAGGTAAAGAAGATAGGGTATTTTAAAGCTAAAAACCAAACAATGAACCACCCCACCACTGATTCTAACTGCTTCAACTTTTGTAGACATCTGCAAAAAGAGGATTGAAAAAAAGAGACAGTTAAAACCTACAGAGGTTACCAGTGCTAGGTACTATTGGGAAAAAAAATCAGTGTGTGAGTCTCATGGGTGAGGTCATCTCTTCAGAGCATCAATTCTTGGAGTATGTTTCTGTATGATGGACTAACTTCTGCAGTCCCATAGATCCTGGATAAGCCTTGTGTTGGCAGGTTAAATCTGTAGGTCAACTCCAGGTCGCTGTTATTGCGTTCTCAGATACCCTGTTGCATAGGTTTAGTTTCATAGATAGGAGGTTATGGTTAACATAGTGGCTTTTCCGAAGTGTACAGTTTAAAAGAAAAACCAACACATTTGAGTTGTTCTTCACTTCCTGTCCTTAACAAACTTATTTAATATTAATATGCTGTGAGTTACCATTTTTTCTTTTTTTCCAGTTTGTGTACAATTTAAATCTGTTTCACCTGTAATTCTTTTTTTTAGTCTTACCTGCATTTGTATCTTGCTAAGAATGTTTTAGAATTGTACCTGCCCATAAATTATGTGGTGTCACCAATAGGTATGATAAGCTGCGCATGTGGTTTAGGAACAGGATATATATATATGTACACTATGTATCTTCTTTTCTTCATTTCTCCATCGCTTTTTGCTACTCTTATTTAAATTTGCACTCTCATTTTCCATGGTACTCCTCATGTATTTCTGTGTCCCTGGCTTTACTCCTTCCCTGATTTTTGTCACTGTTGCTTTGCCAGTCTTTTTCTTTTTTCAGTCAAAGATGGAATTTATTCAGGCAGTTTTTGAGGCCCCTATGAAAATGGGTATGAATCTGGCTAATATCTGTATTTTACATTGATTATATTTTGCACAAGAGGACAACAATTATAGGAATTAAAGATAAACTTCTAAGTTAATATAATAATTCCGCTAGTTCTTGAGGAAACAGAGTATTCTTTTAGGACCTGAGTTGTGCATGTAACATACTAAAGCAAAGTTACATGCAGTATGAGTAACAAAATATTTCGGGTTCATTGTTAAGCAGCAGTTCATACCTAATTAATATTAAACATTAATTATCAAATGACATGTTGACATCTGAGGATAATCATAATAGCATTCCCAGCAAAATGGACTTAAAAGGACTTGAAAGGAATTCTTAAATGACTTCAGGTATCTGATGCTTATTTTCTTTGCACTTCTTGTTCCTTCAGGATTAATTTTTTAGTTAATTTCTTAATTAAAAAAAGTTAGAAGCAAATGCTTTTAATAGAGCTTTTGTAAATATGCTGTACTTTAAGAGCACGTAAAACCTTGGCAGCAGAGGTGGCTCATATTTGGTGTAGTTTGTCTGTTCTTCCTTGATAAAGGCACATACAAGTTCCAGAACATTTTTTGGTTGTTTCTGAAGATGTCTGTTCTTGCTGGTTTGGTTTTATTTAACTGTTCAGGCATTCAATTTGTGCATACAGACGAAGAGATAAGTTAAGAAATAAATAATCTCCTACATGGAATTTTACTTTTTCTGGTTTGTGCAACTCCAGAGCTGAAAGGATGAAAAATACTTGATCACTTTTGAGATACATGGAGGTCAGTCCAAAGGGGAGTAATTTATGTTGATACCATAGTTGTCTGTTATTGAAATCTGTATTTTCTAGGGAGGAGTTCAAACTGGAAAAATTTGAATACTTCCACCCCTTTCCTTTCTACCCATAACCCATTTCCAGGTTTTGCAGGACCTTCTTCTGTGGAATCTGAGTGTCTGTACTGTACTTGTGGTAGGAACTTTTTTTAATATTTATATTTTGGAGTGGCTCTTAACAGAGGTTGTTGCATCTCGCAGGAGCTGTTTTAATCTGTGACGTCTTCCTGGTGTCACATAAGGTGAAACTGCCCAAAGATGTGATGCAGGGTAGCTTTAATCTGTGACATTTAATATAGCACAACAGACTGGCAGTTGTGCTAAATTATTTAAATCTGGTAATGTCAGAGGTACCTGCTAAAAGTGTGTCGTCATCATCATTCATTAATAGAAGCTTGCAAATATTAAGGGGAACGGCAGAGGTTGCATACCCTTCAGAATTCTTCCAGCAGGGTATCATGTCAGGTGATACATTAACTTCATGAGTAGGGCACATCTCATCTGTCATGTCTGTTTACTGAAAAACTACCCGTTTCTCAAAGTAATAGCTTAGTATCTGAAGAAATTCTTCATAATAAGATCTTTGTGAGCCATTAATGGCTATATGTTGCAGATATTTTCAGATTCTAAAATTTGTCAACAATAAGGGCAGTGAAGAGAGTTCCGAAGTACTGATGATGTTAATATCTGTGTCTGTATCTGTTTCAGTATTCTCCTCTGAAAGTAATATATTCTGCTAAAATGTAAGAGGAACGTAATTTTATATAAAATAATACATACTATTTTCAGGCTTAAAAGACGGTGCTCATTAGGCTCTTTTAGTAGTGTTTGACTTGCTTTTCCTCCAATAGTCTAAACATTATATTCCAGTGATTTTACAGGACCTGAATTGACCTTATGGCATATGAAGTACTGGAAGGTTTGATTTGACAAATATAGCTAGCCTACGTGGTGAAAGTTAAAAATAAATAAAAAGTAAAATCTGTTTTTAAGAGACAAGATGTGCTGTGGATGTGGGTTGTAGGACAGAAATCGAATTCTCAAGTGTTGAGTAAGTGTAAAAGGTATTGTTTTAACATACAGTTTTGGAGCTGAAAATGATCAGTTCCTTTCAGTTATAATTCTGGGTTGTTGAAGTTCTATGTACTGTGGAGGATCATGCCCAAAATTTCATTTTCTTCTGTTTTTCAAGAAAGATAATGATGGTCACATCCTTCTTTTAAAGAAAGATATTGTTTGTATGTGACATCTCCTAAATTTATCTGTTAAAATCAGGCAAATTTAGGACTTTAGCTAGAAAATACACATCTATCTTTTCTCCTAAATAAGTTTTGTACAGGATACTTGTTCAGTTTTCTTACAAAGTGTTTTCCAATAGAAAATATGCTTTCAGTGATAGAAGAGGAATGTTTGATTTTGGAAGTCTTATAACAGCAGATTTTTACAGGTTGGGCTAATAATTTCTTTTTGTTAGTGCTAAAAATGAAGTTGAAGTGTTAAAAAGCAAACTACAAGGCACAGCCAGTTTTCAGGTGTATTCAGAATGTTCTGTTACAAATGATGTGGCTTGCTAATTGCTTTTAAATTAGGGTACTTCTGCCTATGATGATTAATGCAATGCAAAGACTCATTACAGCCTAACAACTGGAGTAATGTCCTCACTGGGGTTTGATTTGCAAAAAAACCCTTGAGAAGCAGGATGTTGCGGACTTGCAGTCATATTTTATAACTTCCTTGTCAATGGATATCAGTATGCCATCCTTCCAACAGACATTGCAAACATTGGATGACAACACTGCAAAAAATAAGTAAGGTCTGCGTTGGGGGGAATGGTTGTTTCAGGGAAAAAAAAAAGATTTCTTAATCTACCTCTTTCTATTACTATTTCTATGAAATTGCTTCAGGATTTTAAAAAATTTTTGCTTAGTCATTTAATAATTTGGCCCTGGGTTCAGCATTAACAGCACTAAATTTCAAAGAGGAAAAAATAGCAATACAAAAAAAAAAAAGCTGTTGATTGATGAGAGGCTTCTTATGCAAGCTACGATATTCAAAGCGAGGCAGAAGAGAAGGCTGAGAGAGTACATGTTCTATTCCTTTACAACAGAAGATTCATATTACCCAAATTACTGTTTCATCATTAGAAAATCAGAACAAGAAAAAATTACAGGTAAGTATCCATTTCAGATTACAAATGTTGTTGCGTTTGTATAGCTTAAAAGAGGAGTAAGTATACCGATGCGTGTGCAAACAGATGAGATTGAGCAGTTTACACACACCTTTAATACAATGTGCTTTTCTATGCTCAAGTGACTCTCAAGAGATAATCTCTGTGTATATATCAGAACTTGTAGCACAATCCCATGACTTCTTTTTCTTGAAGAAATCTTGTAGCTATAATAATAGAACTTCTAACATTACTACTATCTCTTTTTGGCAGATTTTTCTGAGAAGTTCCTTTTTTCTGCTCTTAATTTCTCTTGCACAATCAGGATTTATGAAACACAATACCTGGTATTTTAATAATCATTATGAAGTGATGCTGTTAAAGACCTTATTTCGTTATTTCCACACATATCTCTTTTTTCTTTTTTTTTTTACGGACAGAGGCTAAACACAGGAAGGTAGAGAAACTCTCTTTACGGGCTTAATTTTTGTTTTCTTTCAAGTCAGATACAGTTTGTTCAATTTGAAGTTCTCTCCTGTATTTTGATCCAAATTAACTGCAAATGTTAAAGAGCTATACAGATAGTATTATCCAAAACAGGCATTTTCCTTCATATCTTCAGTTGTGTCTTCATTATATCCAGAATGTTTATAAAGGAAAAGGAAGATTTATACCCTTTTTGTTTAATTTTCTGATTTTGGGGTTCAAATTCTAGTAATGCCTCTGTGATAGCACAGTCAGAATTGGTTCAAAGCTTATCAAAGTGAAGGAAGAATATTAGGATCTCATCTCTGCACTTGTGACCTAATTTATACTTTCCTATCATGTAGCCTTAGTTACTCCTCTCTTGTGCTTTTCCATCTTCCCCTTTTACTCTTGGGTTGTGACAAACTTGTGGTGACCTTCTGAGAAGGGCATATGCCCCTGAACTGGAAAATGGAAGCCAAAATAAAAGGATTACTGTAGTTGCTGAGAAAGTAGGCAAACGGAGAAAGCGTTTCTGATTTCCAGATAATTTAACAGTGGAGGAGAAGTTATTTTCTGTACTGACGTATTTCTGCTTGGAAAATGGCAATGTGAAATACGTTAACTGAGGCAGTTAGATCCTCAGGAAAACTCCTGGCTGGTAGGTGAGGTGGTTTTTTTAGTTTCTATTGTGTGTTTCATTATCTGTTGATTGCATGGACAGTTGCTTTCCCTGGGGTGTGGAACTACTTACTGTTTTGAATTTGAACGAGGTGGCTATATAAAATTTTTACAAGCCATAATATAAATTAATCAAATCAACACCACGAATACAATTATTTGGCATATGTTTGTATTTCTGTTGTCTTGTGATGGGACATAATGTTGCCATTAGCACTAAGAAAGCTTACCTTTTAACTTTCCATACTAGGTCATACTGATTATTTAGTCAGATAATTTCAATAAAAGCAGCACCTAATACTGTAGGGGAAAAAAACCTGTCAAAGACTTGCACGCAAAAGATAAAAGGGGTAATAAGTCTTCTTCCTTTCTGTATATGCTATAATATATTCTCCTTGCAAGGTTGACTAGAGTCCTGAATTCAAAAATTTAATTTTTCTTCCCATGTGGCATACTGTAAACTATAGAAGCTTTGGGTGTTTTTAATATGGATGTTTAATCTCTTTTTAATTTTGTTAAAATCTTGGCACTTCTTCTGGAAAAGATGGCTGCTCTTTAATAATGTTTTACTGATTCAGACATTCCTTCCAAACAGAATTTAGATTAATTAAGTTGGGTTACTTTGGGGCTAATAAAGAAATGCTTGTTCTTTTGTTACGAAAAAAAGCTTGGAAGAAAGAAAGATTCTTGATCTGCCCATAATTTAAATCAATCATTTATATACTTATTTCAATTTACCTTCTATTAACCTCATTTCTGAAGCAAGCGATGCTACTCTCCTACCTCTATGAAGTATTTCCAGCCAGTGTAGCGGATACAGATAGAAGACTTTTCCATAATGCTCACAAACATCGTTTTTATTGCTAAATATACATAAATACTCATCTCTCACCTTCCCCCCTGCCTTATATACCAAACCTTTTGGCGTAGTGATTAGCGTTAACGGGAGATGGTTTGCCTTTTGCTGTGACAAGTGGGTCTGTAACCTGTCCATGCTTCCATGCTGCCAGTGTGTCAGAAGAAAGCCGAACCCGTATTACTTATTATTATTGTGTTATTCCTTCTGGCCTAACTTGCATGGTAGATACTTTCTGTAACATTTTTGCTCATTTTATTTGATGATGTGTTGTAAACTGTGAACCACTAATCTATCAATACTACTGTAGTTTTTGTTTCCCTAAGCTTTTTGTGTGTTCTGTATAATATTATGCTGATTGAGATTTTTCTGTCAAACATTCATACACTACTTTTCCGCTTTCTAATCGTTTTGCAGAAGGAGGGAAGATATTAAACTGAGGTAAAGCAGTAGCTTTTCTTCCATCTACTGAAGGGCTTCCATTAATTATGAAACAGAAATCTTGCTTGAACTACTTAGTGATTTTTATTTTTTTAATATGAGAAAATTTGATAGGAAATGGGAGAAAGAAAATTGTTGCTTAATCTGTTTTTTAATAAAACATACCTATCTTTTGTATCTTTTTAGAACTTTGTTGCTCTTTCTGACACCCCTGTATTAATCATTCCTACCAATACTGACTTAATACTTACGCAGTATTCTGGAATTCATTTACTATTTGTACATGCAGCCAATATTGACGTTCTTCTGTAAAACTGCTACTCAGCATTTCTGAAACTATTCTGTTCATAAAGTGCATGTGTTGACATACCTGTATGTGATGCTTAGTCTAGTACAGGGGGTTTTTTTCTGATCTGTGCTGTGATTTCATTTTAGCAGTCTGAAGCTGATAGAAACGGAATCATAGAATCACAGAATACCTCGAGTTGGAAGGGACCCATGAGGGTCATCGAGAGGTGATCATTGGTGCAGTACACTCTCCTTTCTTCACACTCCAAGGCATAAGCAGTTGGAATTTATTAGTCTATGGAAAAAGCCTAGGCAATTTATCATGACTGGAGAGCTGAGGCGTGAAATCTTCAGGAGAGAAGGCTTTTGGGAAGAGGCAGATGGCACTAAAATTTCTCTAAGATCTTTGGTAGTTGTAATTTTTTCTGTATGAGGGCAGATAGGTGAGGGAGATCAAGGAGTCCTGCCTCTAATATAGTCAAATAGCTGAGAAGGGAATAGTTTGGTGGCCTGGTTGCCAGAAATGGGGCATATTTTACCCAAGTCCTGTGAAGGAGATTACGTGAGACGCTAGCTGACATGTAGTCTATGAGAGCAAAGTAATTTGAATGTCACAGAGGAGAGAGCAAAAGTTTTAAGGTTTATAACACAGAAGCACTTTAAGAGGTGGTGTCTCTGGCTTCTTAGCCCATGGATCATTTTAAAGAAGCCTGTGGAAGGTGACTAAAAAAACCAAATTCATGTAAGTTATGTTGTTTTCCATATGTCTGAACTTTCTAAATGGATGGAGAATTCAGAAATAATTCTAAGGAGGTAGAGAATTGCCTTCCCGAGGGTTATACCACACACACAGCCTTTCCTCACACCAGCCATCGTCGTGTATTTCTCTGGCTATTGCTGCACGGCAGCATTCTGCCTAAATCGGTAAACTGTTAAATGTTTTCCTCCACTGAACAACATAGCATGTGATATAGCGGTATGTGACAGTGCCAACAGCGATGGGAGTGCAGGGCAGCAGGTGCGCTCAGCTGAACACTTGGATGGAAGATGAGAACGGCTCAGCATGGAACTGGCAGCAGGATTTTAGGACGTACCATATGCGTACCGAGATGCTTGCAAGAAATAGCAGAGCAAATTTAGATTCACACCACACCAAAGATCTATTTGTTTGAGTATCCCTTCCTGATACTGTTAATCATTGCTCAATAAGAAGTAAAGAACCAGCTGGGAATTTCCCTATCCCAATACAATATGCTTCTTTGTGAAGAGATGTCTTACTACTTTTGTAGGGAATAATTTCAAGGTAAACGTAGAAGAAACAAAGGATTTAGAGAAGTATCCAAAATCTTATAGAAGGTGCTTAACGTGATTGGATGAAATTATCAATACGTGTCTAGTTAGTTCACTTTGAAGAGACACTGTCTTACGTATTTTTCTAGTGCTTTTTTTTTTTTTTTTTCCCCCCCACAAGGCTAAATGGATTGTAAGGTTCTGTTTCTCCTTCAAATTTGACTGGAATTGCCCAGAAGGTTCAAAAATTACAAGCGGTGCAGGATGATAGCACAAGCCTTGCTTTTATGGGAAACTAACCTAACTTATTCAATAAAAACTGTGTATATATGTGCATGAGATGCATCAGTTTACATACACATTCTGTCTCATATTATGATTTTTTTTTTAATATCATTGAGAAAAGCATATGACTAGTAATTCTTTTTTTCCAGGTATTTGTCAGGGTATCAAGTACAGTGTAGCTGTTGTCTTATGTTAGGTGCCAGATGCAATTAATGATACTGGGAAATTATCACCTTAGAACAGGAATTTCTATTAGTCCGAAGATCCTGTGGCAGGACATGATATAAAACATATAATATCTTAACTGCTTCATATTTTGTGATAAAAGAATTTTAATTCGATAAAGCAGATGAACTGTATGTGTAAGACTCTAGCCTTTGTTAAAATGAATCTGTAATTTCTTCATGCTTTGGTCGGCGTGAAGATACGCATATATTTTCAGTTATTTAAGCTTTCCCTGCATTTAATAGTGGTAGCTGCTCATAGGCAAATGGTGTTTCCTGAACAGGTGACCAGGTGCTGGCAACAGCTATCAGCACAATTCCAAGTAGGTGTTCTCAATATAGCCCATCAGGTGGGGCTGATTTTTGATGTGAAAGTCTGTTGTGTGAAGTACCATGCGACATGTCCAAAAGCATCACATTAATTCTGGATATTCTATCCAACACAGTGGCCACAGAATTTCCAGCAGAAACATAGGAGCAGTTTTCTACCAGTTGTAATCTACAGGCTTGGCTTCTCCCAAGTGGAATTTTAATTAGCTCCTGAATATAAGATTTTATTATTTTGGTTTAATTTCCCTTTCATGATTTCTCATTTGTTGTGTTGGATTTGGTTTGTTTTTATCAACTGTTTATGATCTTACAGTATTTATGATTTTACAGTAATTAAATTTGCCAGTACACATTTGTGCCCAAATAATGCAGACGTGAACAAGGGGGAAGTGAGGTAAGTAAAGTTGGTACTTAACAGGTAGAAAGATTTGATTCTGCTCTACTAAGCATAATTTAAATGTAAAGCTTGATTTTTCTCAGCTGCTAACTGTTGCTGCTAATGGAAGTACTTGCTTTATTTTTAGGCACTTCTATACATAAGTGCCTAAACTGTGGAAATTTAGGCACGAGTACAGTGGAAATCGTGCTATAGGACTGAAACGCAGCTTCAGGAAAGACAGCAGAAACACTGCAGTCTTTATTTAATGTATGTTGCACAGAAGAAAGTACATGTAATAGCATGCAAAAGCTTTTAATGATTGATATTTTGTATTTAATACAGTACTCTGTATTTGTATTCATATTCAATATACCTATTGAATGAATCCACTAAATCTGCTTATGTCACCGGCCACATGTCCTCATCCTTCATGAGAGAAGTGGAATCTTGAAGATGAAGGTGTCTTTCCCTCTCGTCCTAGCTGAGGTTTATATGCTGCAGGATGCTTGGCACATGCCGCTGGTGAGCGTAGTCTTTCAGCAGTCTGTAATGCTTCACTTTTTGTACCAGCCAAGCTTGATGTTTTTGTGTGAAGCTATATGCTGGTAACGTAAGTAAGCATAATTTCAGATGTACATGATGAAAAGTTAGTGTCTGCGATGACAGTACAACAGTGAGCAGTGGTGCACCGTGCTGAAATAATGCTCTGCAGCAGCGGAGGCACTTGCATGCTCCTCAGCAGTTCTACTCCTGCTGTAAGAGAGTAATGAAGGAGAGCACGTGCGATTGCTCTTTGCTCTGTTGTCTTGCTGTTCTGCTTACTACGCCTGTAGCCAGCATGGGCCTTGTTTTGCCTGGACGTCTGGCTGCAGGCCTTGGCGTCAATACTTGTGCGTAGTTAAACTGTGACCGTTGTGAGAAGTACGGAAATGCTGCTGCCTTGATCAGTTACTCATTTTCAGAAGTACACTTGGATGTAGGTGATTATTCTTGTGATTCTATGTTTCAGACAAAAACTGTTTGCAGAAAAAGTATCATAACATCTTTGTTTTCTATGTGGCATTTGGGCAAAATGACTCTTAATCAGGTGTCAGCATCTTGAGTCGGCTGGACACCAGGAGAGTCCATTCTTCTGTAAGCTGCTACTAGAGGGAGATCCCATGGTTGGAGGCACTTACTTTACCATCTGTTAGAAAACAAGTCTGAGTGAGTAAGGTAAAACTCAACACACATTTTACATTTAATTCAGTTCAGAGTATCTTATGGTGACAATTCTAGGGAAATATTTTAAATAGAAATTAATAATCTGTGGCTGAATGCATTTTTTAATTTTTATTTTTTATTTGTGGTCCTTTTTCATATAAGAATGCACAGCTATTGTTCCTTCAGGGAGGATTTAATTTCCTAGTTACTCATGAGTCAATCTGTGCGCAACTAACTGACCGTAGATCTCTCTGTCTTTACCATGTAGGAACTTTTGGAGAGGGCTAAGTGGCATAAAATGCTTTGCGTCTTCGTTTGCATCTCCATATAAAGCGTGTGCGTGTGTGTGTAAGCAGGCTGTGTAAGTATGTATATAAAATAAGGACTTCAGCTGGTTTTGTCAACTCGCGTAACTGTGGCTAGATGGCTTCCAGTTGACTCTGAGTATGTGTAGAGTGAATTCACAGAATCACTAAGGTTGGAAAGGACCTTCAAGATCATCAAGTCCAACTGTTAACCTAACACCACCATACCCACTAAACCATGTCCTAAAGCGCCACATCCACACGTTTTTTGAGCACTTCCAGTGATGGTGACTCCACCACCTCCCTGGGCAGCCTGTTCCAATGCCTGACCACTCTCTTGGTGAAGAGAGAAAATAGCCAGTCAGTGCAGGTCAGTGTGGAAAGATGTGTATGGACTGTATTTTGTTTAATGTGCCCATGTGCTGGAAAGTGCTTGATTTGGGGATATCAAAAAACCACGGCTTTTTCTTTTGAGTAGTATACAGCAAGTTTTTTCCCTACCTTCTTATGCTGCTACTTAAAAAAATTATTTTATGTTGATGAAACAATGATTTTGAAGCAATTGCAGCATTTTGTTTAAATGGGAGATTCCGAAATTACAATGGATCTCCAATCGTACTGTATGTAAGCATTCTGTGTAATTAAAGATTCACAAAACTGGCTACCACTCATACAAATAACTCTGTGTTCTTGCAAAATATTTAAATCAGGAATGCAAAAAGCAACAAAACAGTATTTTGGAAAATTTTGCCCCTGGAAATTAAATATTATCTTCTTTTCAAAATTCAATCTTTTCAAAATATCTTCTTTTCAAAATTCTCAAGAAAAAAATCCCACTGGAGCACTACAGTGAGAGGAAGGGAAGCAGGCAGCTACTGAATGCAGGCACAAAACTTCCATTTATAATTCAGTCACGTAACAATATGGAATAATCCATCATTTGTTATCACCGATTATTTCAGCTATTGCTAAATTCAAGGTAAATATATTATTGCGAGCCCATGGATGAGCAGATGTTACTTTATTACATCAGTTATTAGCAGTTTAATTCTTCCGTCATTTCTAATGTGGATCCTTTTGTTACAGATTTACTGGTAGTAATGGATTCTAGATCCATGTGTGGCTTTTTATTATTGTTTTTGAGGAAAGCACTATGTCGCTGGATTTCTGAAAGTAAAAAATCCATTCTTTCAGCTGCCCTCCACTGTAGACACCAGTGGGTAAAAAGGCTTGGAGATGGGGATAAAGTGTATTAATATGTTTCAAAAAATGTATGTGTATAGCCAGAATTGTAGTGTGATCAATAATTTAAAGTGGCTCAGGATATGACCTTCAGACCACGTTTTGGATGAAGTCTGAGTACCCTGCTTCTTAAATACCGCTTCTAAAATGTCAGAAAGCATCCACAGTGGAGGTCTGCAATATCAATAGCTTAGAATATATGACCATTTACCATATGCCAGGTAATGTATTTGCATGTACGTTACATATACATTAGCCATTCTTTTTGACAGATCTATCATCTCGCTAAAGAATAAATTAAAAAATGACAGCCATTAGAAAATAAAGATATAGAGCCTCTGTGGAAATGGGGAAGGCCATAGTTAGCAAAGCTTTTCTATATAGCCATGTTCTTAGAGCCATTTAAAACATTTTTTGTGATATGTGAAATAAATCTTCAGAATATTCATTCTTCTGCTAGAAAGAACAGTTTAAGATGTTTTAAAGATTCTTTGGCATAAACTTAGTTTTCTAAAGGATAGGGTTTTTTCCTTGTCATTCCATATGTGAAATGGCAGCTTTATTAAGATTGTGTGGCTGTAAAAGAAAGGGAATTGGTGCAACATATACTGGGATCCATTTATATTCACAGAGGGAGAAAAAACAGTTATTCTTTCTTAAGACAGGATGAATTTAATGATTTCAGCAGCAAGATACTGTGAAAAAGTCATCTTAGGTTTTAATGCTGTTGCAAACAGGTTGCTGAAGTATCCGGTGTGTTTCATTGCAGTAGACCTTTCAGTATGTCCTTGCTTTTATCAGGTTTCCTCATCAACTTGCACCATATTCATTATAAGAGTAAAAGGGATGTAAAAATGTAGAGACAATAATAAATGGGAATAAGGCTTGAGAAGCATCACAGTGGATAGAAGAGAAAGAGAGAAAGTGTGAGTCATCACGTTTTACAGAATCACTGCTAATCTTTTGTGTTTCTATTCCAAATGAATTGGCACTGTCTTGAACTCCTTTCGTTAGTGTCCCTTTTAACTCCCCTTTCAGTACAATGCACTTTGTCCTTCAACCCACGCTTTGCTCTGTATTTTTATTTCCTTTGAGCTTTGTCCTCTGCAGGCTCACTTACAGTGCCACCTATACTGACTTGTTTCTAATGAAATTAGAAAACTTAAATTTAGGTATGGCCATAAGCATTAAATCACATGCAAAAGGGCTTATCTGAAAACAAGGAGACTGTCATAATTGAGTGGATTTTGCAAGCTTTTACATTGTTATGAATGGCTGGCTATGTAAATTCTAGAGACCAGAGAAGATTTCGTTACTGGTAATGTTCATGTCAAGCATATTTGAGGGATTTTTTCATATTTTCAAGAACACTGAAGACATTTGTATATTTGTGAAAGAGGATGAAATAATCATACTTTTAGATTTAAAATTAAGGCAAAGGACGATGAAACTTAGAAGGTGATGCGTTGCTCTGCTGTCATTACAGAAGAATGATAAGTGGTATCTAAATACTCATTTAATATTCTAGTTTTAAAGTCGGTTGGTATCTGAAGTATGCTTGCAACTTGCAAGGAATAAATTATGGTTGCATTTGGTCTTGTAGTGAGCATGGCTGTAAGAAAAAAACCAGCCTTGTCCCACGTGATACGGGCAATAGAAAACAAGAGTGCCAGTTAAGAATAGCATTGGTGGTTTTATGGGGTGGAGGAGGAATAAATAAATAGCTCCCTGTCTGCTACTCTTAGGGTAGAGTAACGTACAAACGGATGTGTGCTCTTTGGGACAGGGTTTTTCTTTTTCACTGGGAAAGGCTAGAAGCCATATGTAGGCAGATAAGGAAGTCAGCACGTTTTTAGTAATGATATGGGGGGAGGGATAGACATCTGCCAATTTGCCTTCAGCTGTGGAATCTCTAAAATGAGTCTGTCTTTGAAGCCATAATATAAATTTCAGCAGGGGAAAACATGTAGTGAGAAATGGCCTATTTGCTGTGGTAATTCCTTCCTTTCTATTCTTGTGAAAATAAGAACAGTCTCCTAAGAGTAATGAAAGTAATGAAAAATACAGGTATTCCTTTTTGTCTGGATCAGTTTATGCACACCAGAATGCTGGCAAACCAGCAGTTTTGCCAATCCTAAGCATTCAGGAGTAATAGAGTCCCTGAAAAATTACTGCTTTATTGGAACATATGAGGCTTTAAAATATGTGAGTTATGAGAATGAAGGCACATGAAGCCAAATATTTTTTCATTTTCTTGTTTCTATTTGAAAAAAATATTTTTCCCAAATGTTATCAAGTATAATACTTCTCTTTCCCATTCTCATCTATTGTAAATTAGATTCTCATCTAGTTACGGTGTTAATATTAAATATGTTATTGAGAGTTAATATTTTCAAAGCTCAGGTCAGTAACTGAGAAGAGCCCTAATGGGTCCATATGTAAGTTACCTATATCCAATTTGGTATGGGATTTTCATTTATCATTCTGCCCAACTCATCTTGAGCAATCGGGCATATACGTATCAGCTGTGTTAATGATTTTCCAGTTATTTGGAAGTTGCATAGAATATGTTTTGAGGCAAAGAACAGTCTTTTTGCTGGGCAGGCATTTCTCTTTGGTTTCTGAAATTGTTTTGTGTACTAAATCTGCCAGGCACAAGCTGGCCCATGATACGGAGGTGTTCATACATTTCTCTTGCCAAACTAGCTAAGCAAACTGCACAGGTAAAAGATACAGTGGGCAAAAATGAGTAATGCTTACAGTGCTGACACCTTTTTCTTGTAGATGTGGCTATTCACATCTCTCGCCCTGAGAGCTTTTTGCCTTCAGCTGAAATAGAAAATCTTCCTCTAATCAAGGTCACCAGTACTGAAACTAATTGTGCTATTGGTCCAAAAGGCACAATTGCCTTCCCTCTGTAATGGTTTTGGGATGTGAACTCATTTGGTGTATCTCTCTCATTATTCAGAATAATACGTAAATGTGTTCCGTTCCATTAATGGGACATGAACATTTGTCAGAAGAGACATATTCATGAGCTGCCATAAATTATTCTGTATATATATACTTAAAAGCTTGTTGGAACCAGGTAGTAGTGATCTACTATTACTACGTTAAATTATGAGTCAGTTATTGTTGAGTTATGCATCCTTCTCTGAGGCACATGAGTAGTGTGCAAGTGACTCAGGCACATGGTACTAACTTTTGCAGTGAGTCATGGGTTGAAACGAGAAAAGAATAATTTTGGTTTAGTATTTTACATAATCAAAACCTTGCATTGATTTTTTTTTTTTTTTTAATCTGAGAAATCCTTTCTGAAGTAATGCCATTCTTTTCTTGAGAGAAAAATTTATATAGAGGGAAATAAATTGCTTTACCTGGGACTGTGCATTAGGGAGTTACTCTTTCAGTTTTCTTACAGGCATCATCTTCTTGTTCCCCTGTGCCTATAAAACAGTGATTTTGGGTTTTTTTCTTTGTTGTCTTAGTTTACCTGTGTTTTTGCAATGATTCCCTTGCCATTTCTAGTTTTATTCCTGTGAATTTGTAGTATGATACAATGCTTAAAATTAAGTAAGAAAACATTAGCATGTGTCTTTTGTGGTCTGATATTTTTCAGAGCAAGGAACATGTATATCATGTTAAGATAGGTTATGTACTTGTGTTCTTTTATCTGGCCTATGGATTGACTCGCTTGGAAATTTCTTGGAGAGAGAGCGAACAGTCAGTTGTTTGCATGAGCTTCTTAAAGATCTTTCTCCTCCTTTTTTCTTTTTAGCTTATTAGAAAATTTTATCACGTGTGCTAGCAGATCTTAACCTCACTGCAAATGAAGAAGAGTACAACCATTGTCCTCATCTGTATTCAGCTGATAACTGAGATTTATTTAAAGGGCTCTTTTTAATGGTATTTGGGATTTCATAATGCCAAACTTTAGATGGTGATAATGCTACTGATACTTCAGAATTAGTCTTTAGCCTTCTTACCCTATGGCATTAAAGAAATTCAGTGTTGTTATTCTGCCCTTATTCCCATGAAATCTCTTAAGTTTTTCTTTTCTGTAGTTTCATTTTAGTCTCATTTCACAATGTTGGAATAACTGACTAGGAATTGAGAACCTGGATTGATTCGGGTGATAAGTATCTTAAGAGAGTTGGTCAGACTCCACAGGGAGTATTGGACTTTACTGGCCTGGCATAAATTATACTCCAAGAAATGTTTTTCTGAAGTTTGGTTAATATGATTAAGTTCTTATTAAAAGAAGGCACTTTTTAAAAGCTATTACACTATTGCTATTGCTATAGTGATCTTTTATACTGCAAGCTAATGAAATAATTTTCACTTGGATTTTTTTTCCTAATAAAATACATATATATATAAAATAATTTACCAGAGTAAAATTTATATATATATAAGGGACTTAAGTATATAACATCCTTACATAGAGATATAAAATATATAAAAATTACAGAAAAATTTCTGTATGCATAAGTACACATATAAAAAAATAAAAGTCATTACTAACAAGATGTAGCCCTATAGAACTGTGCTGTTTATTGAGGATTACAGATTGCACAAAGTTGGATTTTGTGGGTCCATTTCTGTGCTTCTTGAAGGTCACCTACCGTTGCTGTCGTTTAACGTTAAGAGGCCATCCTCACTTGTCCCTGCCTTCCTGCTGTTTCACTTAGGGCACAAACGTTCTTGGGCCCACAGGAAGAGTCACTACGTTCAGCCCGGTCATTCTCCTCATCTGGTTTGCCGTGCAGTTCCTTGAGTGCGGGGCTGGGTGGCAAAGTGCAGCTGTGGCCACAGGCAGGGGCAAGGGAGATCACTGATTTTGACAGCACTCAGACTTTAAGTGGTTGTGAAACTGTTCCCTCTCTCTGAACTGGTCCTCTGCGGCTTCTTTCTCCTCTTCTTCCAAGTCCACTTTTCCGGCACGGTCTCCCATCTTCATCCCCTTGCTTTGAGGAAAGGTTGATGTAACGTCATCGGTGGGTTGATTTGAGCAATAGTCCCTGTTGCCGTATTGGTACTTTCACACCTCAGTTTAGATTACCTTCTCCTGCATCCTTATCTTCATGCCTGTCGCTATCAACATCGCGGGCTTCCATGTCATGTTTGTGTGGATAGTTCAGCAAATTTCCACTGACTGTATGGTAGCACATGCCCGTGCATTCTGGGATGAACCTCATTAGAAGTGGGAAGTCCAGGAAAAATACAATGAACCTTTTTGCAGAAAGCAATAAATCGTTGGCATGGTGGGTTTAAGAAAAAAGAAAAAAAAAAAGAAAAAAAGCCTAGTTATTGAGCATATTTTTGCTATGCCTTTATTAGGAGGTTAAGCGACAGATGATGGAATGGTTGTTAACGGAGGTTTCACTGTGTTAATTTACCTTCTGTCGTCTTGGTGATGGTTTGCGAAATACCACGTAATTAGTGATTCTTGACTCTGATACAATACTTGCACTCTTTAAAAGAAAGCCAGGGTTTTACAGAGCCAGGAAAGGAAATGTGACATGCTCTCTTTTTGCAGACCTCTAAACACACGTATGTATGTATATGTATACATGTGTATAGAATATATTATAGGCATACACTGTAATATACCCACTGCTTCAATTTTAGCTTAGACATCTGTTGTCGAAATATCTGATTTAACATGAAACAGAGGTACTGCAAGGAAAGTTGAAACTGCACAAAACTATTACAAAATTATTAGCACAATTTTTTATTTGCTATAAAGTACTTTGCTGACCATACGAGGATGAGGAAAGCAATAAACCCCTGAAACAACTTGAAAACAAAATAAAGCAGCAGGAAGGAAATAGAACCTGAGAGGGAAAAGGAAAGAAAACTGGAAAAGTAGCTGGTAGAAGTATGATGTGAAGAAGAGGTGAGCATTGTTTTAAGTGGCTAGGAAGCCAGCAGAAAGCATATAGGGAATGTTGGGTTAGTCTGTCTGTATTTCACTTCATAAAAACTACTTTGCTAGCTAGCTAGGGGGTAAAAGTGTAAGAACAAGGGGACAACTTTTATATAAAAAGTAGCTGGTTTTGTCATTAGGAGACTGAATGCTTTTGTACCAGTGTCAGCAAATCATTCTAAAAGATCTTACAGCACCGCGCTGGGAAAATGCAGATGCCAGTTAAAAGAAGAATAGTGATAGGTTTTTATCTTTTTGCTGGTTTTGTGAATTTCATGTGTCTCTCTTCTTTTTCAAGCCCTGACTATTAATTTCAGATTCATCAGATAACATTTGTGTCAATCAAAACTGCATGTTTCAGCAAGTTTGAAGAGTAAAACAAACAGTCCTGTATCAGAGGGCGCTTAACAGTTAATGAACATAACGATACGTTCTTCGGCCTGGTTTGTTTTCAAATGAGATCGCACTGAGATTTAATTAGAACTGAACAGTAGTCATGGCATAGCAGCTGTTCAAGTCACAGCCAAGTGCGTCTGACAATTACTTTTCCACACCTTCAGAGAAACCAACACAGTTAACTAACTGTCCTAATATTGGAAACACTCAGAATTTTCTTGTGAGCATCTTTTTTTTTTTTTTTTTTTTTTCTAAGTAAGGTTACAGCTTTTGGAATCAAGAAAGACTCTCAGCTCTCCTTTCAAATAAATGAGCTTACACTTCCTTGGAAGGGAATCAAAAGCATACAACAAAAATAAAAATAATAATGTATACTGTTTTCCTTACAGTATATGTTTCTCTTGAAAATTTAGGGATCTCTTAAGCCAATCTTGTGATTTTATCAGGCCTGTGACTTTTTTTTTTTTTCCTTCCCCCCCCCCCAAGTTTTTGCTTTAACAGATTTTGTCTTCCCACAGACTAGCTCCCATCTGTTCAGGGTAATGGGTTTTCTGCCTGTACTCACAAAGGAGCATATTGCAGCATTTGAGTGAGAAATTTTACCTTAAGAAACCACTAGTCCTTGGAGTCTACTTAAACTTGGTTGCCAGGACTACTCCATCCTAGGCAAATAGGATAAAAAATTTGAGATCCTCTTGCAGAAAATTGAGACCTATAGCCTGCCTACAGAAGGAGAAAAAAAAAGAGATGTGTGATAATGAAATCAAAACTTTGTATAAACATTGTGTTTGAGAAGTGTTCAAGCTCTCAAGTCTTCAATATGTATAGGTGGGTGGGAAGGAGGGAAAAGGAGTAAGAAAGTGTGAATCCAGGGATGAGACAAAACGTAATACCTTTTGTAGGGCCATAGTACAAAAAAACCCAACTCAATAAAGTCTGAATCGATGCATTTGATACTGTCTCATACTAGAACTGAGAATTAATCAAAGTATCATAATACTGTGGTTTTGAATTAAGCCCTTAGAGAACTACTTTCTTCAAGCTGTCAAATTCAGAAAAGATGCTCAAAATATGATGATTTGCACAAGTATCAAAAGGATGAAGTGTTCTAAAACTTGCCCACTACCTTTGGAGATTGTTTTTAAAAACCCAGTGATTTAGGAAGATTCATATTTGCTGTTTCTCACGCTTCATAAATCCTTCTCTGTGCTGTGCAGAACTTGGTGCTTGTCTTCGTTTTCCAGCTTGGAAGTAGAGATGTAGGGCTCAGGAGGTGGTCTTAGTCTCACTGTGTTGTCTTGAACAGCGTTGGTCGGTTGCCTGTACGTGCTGATGAGAACGATACAGTAATTCATGTTCTTGCAAAATTTTAAAATTCCTTGAAATAGATGCAGAGCTAGGCTCTGCTCTTCAGTTTCGCGGTGCTTTTGCCTACTTTGGTTATTGAAATAGCAGCTCTTTGGCTTGTCTTTTATTAAACAGAGGTTATGTTTATTTGTGAGGAGCTGTGTGAAACGTGTTCTGTGAGAGGGAAAGGGGGGTGAGCCCAGCCTGAGGCACTAATTCTGTAGCAGTAGGCTCTGTGCTTCTGGATGTGCTGGAGCACGTCGCAAGTGTCATTAAAGACAACGGAACACCTTTGAGAGAAAGGGCAATATTCAGCCCTATCAATTAGCTGCTTCCTCAGCAGCAAAGTCCAAAATACAGTCCAATTTGTGACAAGATTGTGGAAGCTTTTTCAGTATTTTTTTCTAGCTGGGAATCCTGTATGTTTGAATGTACAATAACGATCTGTTTTCTGTTAGGCCCACCAAGGAGATAACACCGCGTTGGAAAGAGTTGCTCACCTCAATTCCTGCCTTTCTGAGCACGTATATTGAAAATATGGTGTTCTGAATTGTTTTTGGATTCACTCTCCTGCAAGAAGGAGTGTATACTAAGACTGACGTGATAGTCTTGAGTGGAAGATAGGGAAGATGGAGAGGGTTCAGCCATCAGCAGTGTCCGTTTCCTCTGTCTGCTCTTTCCATCGCTTGAGGGTTGTTGTCAAGATGTAGACGTGCAGTCACGATCCCAGTCCTCACTTTGATGGGAAAGAAGGATTTAGTCTCTTACAGATTATGAAAATTGGGTAGTTTTGCTTAATTTTTTTTACTGGTTGTATAGATACTTAATGATAACCTGGACTAGAAGTGACCAAGTTTCCTGTTCTTTCTCCCAGCTGCATGATGCAAAAAAATTAAAGTCATAAACTGGTACTGAGAATTTCCCAGTTGTCTTTGTCTCACAATTTTTGACATCTAGACCTGTCTTGTATTCATTTATGAGCACAAGATTGCAACTTTTCTTTCTCTCAAACCCAACCTGTCAGATGGCCAGCTTGATCTGAGAGCTGTGTACCAGCCCGAAGAGGCCCAGGGGTGTTACATGCAGTAACGAGGGACCACAGGCTAACAGGGTCTCAAGCTGTAGGCATAGCCTGCCATTTTCCCTGCTTCCAGACGTGACACAACTTTATGCGTGACATTTTCTGTCCTGGGAGAAATAAAACTTTAGGGAATCTAATCTAGCTGTTACTCTTTTTACTAAACAATTGTGCCTTCTTTTTTGTTTCTGTTTTTTTAACTTTTCAGTCTCTCAAACTGAGATAAAATGTAAAAGCAAAAGCCATTGGGGGCTTTTGCCAGCACTGTACCCATGTATCTTTTCAATTTGTGAAAAGCTACACTGTAGCTTGGGTTGTGATGAGTTCATTTGTTTTATTTTAATCTAAGATAAACTGAGAATCTACTTTATCTGTTTCTTTTCCCTCAGAAATTTTGTAGAAGCAGAGTTATAATGCACAACACATAGCAACAGAAAAAGATGGAAAATACTAATGCACAACACGTAGCAACAGAGAAAGATGGAAAATACTGTTCAAATTACTTTTACTTGCTCCAAATTTATTTAAACTATTAATATTTCGGTTTAAAATTAAACTACCATTACTTTTGAATTAATCCTTTTGATTGAGACATTGGTATGTCCTGCAAAGTAAAAAAATCTTTTTCCTCTGAAGTTTTGATTTTCCGGAGCTTCCGTTCACAGAGACGTGTGCCCAGCAGATGGCAGTGCTTGACCAAAATGTAGGTGTAAACCTGCTCTGGTTTTGTTCTGAATAGATGGCACGTTCTGCAGAAGCTCTGATTCGCTTAGAGAGTCATGCTCAGACGCAGACATTGTAGAAATTAATCTTGGTTTGTTTTGCTTTCCTTTTCCAGCAAAGTAGTGAAAATGGGCATCCTAATGAAGTTTAATGAAATTGCTGAAGATACAAAGTAATGTAAAGAGAAGTAGAATTTTTGTCTTAAGTAATCCTGAAGGAATGAACAGAATTTGAAATGCATTTAGAAGAAATACCCATAATCATGATAGTCTTTATTAAAAGTCACTAAGATTGGTTTTGATTGCCCTTAAGTCTTGATGAAGGAATCTGTCCTTATTTACTACATACCATTAGTGCACGTTATGACTATATTACCGAAAAATGAGATCCACTAATAAGAAAACTTTAAAAAAAACCTGCATAAGATTCATCTGTAACTCAACAGTATGAATTTCTTTTTAATTACCTGCTGGGCAATGGAATGTGGTAAGCAGTTCATGAGAATGGAGAAACTCAGACTATAGGAGCTTAACATGAAGTTACTGAACATAACGTTCATCAAGTTTGTTGCTGATTGCTACAGAAAATAGATGTTGTTACAGAAAATAGAGTTATAAAAACTACTGGGCATAAGAATGAACCTCTGAAGTGGCGTACACAGGACTAAAGAAAAAAGTTTTAAAAAAGAATAATAGCCATGTCTGCAAATCCCGGTGAATTTTCTCTTGAGTGTGCTGTTAGAAGTTTAGGGATTACTTGCTCATTTTGTTTTGTTATGGTTTTTTTCTTGGTTCACAACTGAAATGAAGGATTTTAGAGAAAACTAGAATTCTGCCACTATGTGGGAGTTTGGTACGAGAGTTGACTCAAAGCAATCACTGATACAACTACAGACTAATTTGTATTGATGCAGTAGCAAACTAGAATGAGTGTAGCAGCCTTTCTTGCTTAAGCAAATTAAACTGGCAGTATGGATATCCTGGGTCTCTGAGTCTGAAAAGTTTTCAGCACATCCTGAATTTTTGTCCCAATGGGTCTTGTTGAGGAATAATCAAGAAAATATTGTTACTCTGAATGCTGTTATTTGTTCATGTTTTGTTTACTCACCAGGATGATCATCCTTGCCCAGAGTCATAAATTCACTAGCAAAAATATTTACCAGTAACTAGCTGCAGATTTTGGCTCTTACATAACAAGGGCTTGCACATGCGTGCTGTTTTGATCTTTGCCAAATGGCAGTATCTTCATGGGAAAAGTACTCCTGTCTTTTTCTCTAACGACTCCCGTCCAAATGAATCAGAGCCATGGACTGCAGACTTGTGGTTGCCCAAGGATCCATTAGTGGAGAGGTGACTAGTAGCATAAGCTAGGCACTTCCCATTAGGGACCGAAGTGGGTGGGTGTAGCCCGCAAAATGACGTAGGGCTGGATTCGATTCATCTCTTGGGCATCCTTGACTAACGTGCGATATGTTGCCAACTAAATTTAAAGCAGTCTTTCCACGGCACACTTCTTAGAGGGAATATCTGCTCAACTCTCTGAGATTTTGGAACAACCTTTGGTATTGTGTGCAAAAGAGAACAGGTCCTGTTCTCACCCCTGTAGGCACTGGGGGAATTAACCCCATGAACATGAATGATGAAATTATTACAACTGTTGCTGTGCTTTAATGTATGTCAAAAAAGAATGCTTGTTTGCATCTTAGTTGTTTTGTGTCTGTTACACTACCTTTTTTTTTGGCAGTGAATCTCCTATCTGACAGCATTTAGTTGTGCCAAAAAAAAGACAGTGCTCAGCTGGGAAGGGGAAGAGGTCTTGGAATACAGTTCCATGTTCAGCAGTTGCGTCTTGCTCCTCACAGCTGTGAGGTACTGCCAGTCAGCTAGGGCTGGGGGGTGCCGGGGGGCTTGCAACACAGCCTCATCAGGAGATTTCTGCTCAAAAGGTTGTCATAGTGCTGGATTTCAGAATCCCAAATTTGAGGTACAGCATACTGGTACGTATTGCTCCACTTTCAGAGCTCAGCATGACCCGAGTGTAGTGCAGACCTTGCATGGAGTAGCCTGTGCAGCTGTACAGCAAACACTTGGAACAGTGCGGGACTTGTTTGATACCCGTGTTCCTTAAGCCCTAAAACTCAGATCACTTTTCTTTTACAAATAATGAGGAGGGTGTGAGCAATTGTGGGATTTTGCATTATTGTAATGCATGGTCAGACCAAAATGAATGTATCACTCATGGAGATTTTTTTTTTTTTTTTTTTTTTTTTAATTCAGCTCCTGACTAGGTGCACAGAGTAGGCACAGTTGCCTACAAAAATCCAAACCTGTCAGGCACTACTGTCCGGAAAGTTATTGTCATGTATCCTGGTGATGTTTCTCATCTTTTTTTTTAATAGTTTCCCCTTTGTCACAACGTCCTTGAGACTTGTAGTTATGTTTTGTGTTACAGACCTCAATAGACTTTACCTAACTTCTAGTTTTATGAACTCTTCCTGTGTAAAGATTTTTAAAGCCCATATTGCCCAGGTCAGCCTTACCTGAGAAGGTGTGGGTAATGCTTCCAGACTACTGTATTAGTTGTGGTGCCAGTTTACTGTAGAGAAAGATATCATTCACTAGCTTCAGCAGCACCAAAAAATTCTGTTACTCTGTGATCCATAGCGGGAAGCTGAAAATCCTCAGGAGTACAGGCGGCTTTTTAGAGAATATTAAAATCAATAAACCAAACATGGATATTTTAAGTAGAGACAAAATTATATATGATTATACCTTTAAGAATAATATTAAAATACAGGTTGGTTAGTTTAGTTTTATAACATACTTGGGAAGCGTAATTCTGAGCAGAAGAGACTTATTTAGTGACTATTTAGTAATCATTCACTTTTAATGAAATGAATGATTAGAGTATTGCTAAAATATATTTGCCCGTTCATGCACGTTTTGCAGCAGTTGCCAAACAAGTACTATATTTTCAGCTGTTGGCTAACGTAGTATCCTGTTTGAAAAAAAGTTTCTAGTGGTGATTTGTTAGGATAAAAGTACCAATATGTCTGAAAACACGGTGAGGGAAGGAATATATGGAGGTACCCTGGAAGTGGCAAAAGAGTAATCTGCTATACCATTCCACGTCTTGCCCTGCAGAACATGGCATGACATGTGTTTGGGTTTTGGTTGTTTTTTTTTTTTTTTAAGTGGAAAAATGATACTGGAAAGGTATTTTTTATTTTCTTGGTATCCGTTTGCACTGAGAATTACCCGTATAATGTGTTTCCGATGGCTAGTGTAACTTGAGTATCTTGAAGCAATTGTTTTTTTCATGGCAGCATTCTGGACCTTCCTCCAAAGCTAAAGGGTAGATAAAATGTGTGTTTCTGAAGCTCATTCTTCCATAATAACAGATAAATTAGTATTTCTGTTCTGCTGAGCACAGTGCATGAAATCCTTCTTTCCTTAGGGGAGAATTGCATCGGAGGTACCACCCAGCTTTCTGATACTGTGGGAATCCTATTTAGAGTTCTCGGAGGAGACTGTCATGAAGCCAGTGGAAGCTGAATGTGTGTATGGGCATGTGTGTGAGGGAGAAAAAAACTCAACATTTAATAATACTGGTTAATTCAACTTAAAATAGGAGAAAAGTATACAAAGCATTAGCAATTGCTATTAATTTAATCCATGTTGATGTCAGTGATTACTTCTTTATGGGTTTTTGCTAACACTGTGTTATATACATGGAGACTGTTTGTACTATTGCTGTTAATATGCTTTTTCTAGTATTTTATTTGCTATATTTACTACTTAGAAGTAAGGTTCATGCTACATATCATGCATGACGCCCATCATTCAGCACGAGCATACACCTGACTTTATGACAATGAAGTATTTCCCCTGTTTGCAGCCAGCTCCTGTGTGACTGCTACCTGGCCCCTCTCAGCCTTTCAAAGAGGGTTTGATACCAGTGCAACTACCTTAAAGCTACTAGAGCCAAAAAGATGACCATGGATCTATATTTATGTGTGATTGGGAACAATTTTGTAGACAATCTGATATACATTTCTTTCTACGGAAGAGGGCAGCAGAAGCCATATACTCTCTTTACTGCGTCTGTGAAGGTGCTAAACCAAGTTATTTCAGGAGAGCTATGAAGACTAGGTTTTCTAGTTTATCTGGTCAGAGAGACAGGGCAGCACATGACTGTCTTAAGTCTAAGCATAAGTTTCAGTTGCGTGAAAAAACCCTGAAACATCAAAGACTGCTTTACAGTAGTTATTTGGGATCTTGATTCAGGTGGGGCCTCCAGTATTCCTGTAATGAGAAGCTAGTGATAGAATCGGAAGAGGTGCTGGATCTATGTGATGGAGGTGAAGGGATCTCTGAGCCAAAGATCAAAGCGACTGCTGATCTGCCAAAAGCGGTTTTATCCTTCACTTGTTTAAATCTAGTTCAGTATTGGTGGGGCCACAGACGTATTGCCGCAAGGGTGTGAAATGCTTGTGGGGGTCCAGCTGGGAAAAAAAAAATACTCAGACTTGCCTGTACCGTCACTGCCACTCTCTGCAAAGGCCACTCTTTTGACTGAGTGTGGGTTTGGGTGTCTGTGTGTGTGTGTATATATATGTGTATATCTCTAATAAGATATTCTGGCACTTGTGTAATCCTGTCTTCTCCCATTACTCCATGTTTCCCCTGGGTCTTGGCCCTCTGTGGGACTGAAGATGAAAAGTTTGATATTAAGACTGAAGGTTTGATGTTGTACTAAATCTGGTTTAACGACAAGCTGTGGCTGAAGGGGTGTGCACTGTCTCTCCAGACATGCATGACTTTTGCACGCTTCCCCCTCGTTCTTATCTCATGTGGACTAGTTTGTTCAGAGTCTCATCTATAGGATGAGCGCAGAGGGGAACTAGCTGGAGAGATTTTTAAGATACAGTTTCTATATTAAGTGCAGGATCTTGAAAGGTGAAAATTCAAACAACATGATAGCCCAACACGTTATATATGAAGTATCACCTTGTAATGTCTCCAGGCATAAATGATTCAAATTTTCTCACCTCATAGAGTCACATGTCTTGCTCAGAGGTGTTTAAAGCACCTTAGAGAATTCAGTATAAATAGAAAAATTAAAAGGCACATAATTTTTTGATGAAGAATTTATGGATAATGTGGACTCAGTCTCAAAGATTCTTCTACTCCATGCTGGCTTTTATGGTGTTTCAGATGTCAGAAATTACCTTCTCTTAGCGTAAAGTCTTTTAGGCTCACTTTGTTTTCTTTACCTCAGTAGGAAAAAAGTAAACTAAAATACCCCTAGATGCTATTTCTAGCTGGTTTGGTTTCTTCCTGTCATAAACCAGTCACCAGTGGCTGCATTGTGTGATATCTTTTGTCACTTATTCAAGATAATTTAGAGATTCAAGATAATTTACTTTTTCTAAACAGTAGAATTGCTCCTGAACAGCTTGTACTACTTTATCTTTATTGTCAACAGAATGAAAAGTTGGAAAGAATGGACTTCTTAGTTGGGAGGAAGACTTGGAAATGACAAATTTAACTTTGTTACTTTAGCCTGCAATGTTATTACATTGGCTATAGTAGATGGGGTTAAGGAACTTACAGCAACTGGTGCAGAATATGCAGTTTGAGCACTAAGAACCGGTAAAACCTTCATCAGTATTTAGAACTGCAATATTTTGTTATTTGGATAGTGGTGTTTTCCTGTAAAAAAGTTGGGACTTTCTGTTCATCTCATGAGTACAAAATATTTTTATGAACTTAGCCATGGGAAAGTGTAGCAGTTCTAATGAGTCTAACAGATTTGGAAAAGGTTATAATATGTTGCATCACATATGAGGTCTTCTAGTGATGAGGGAATGAACATTTAAAAATACTTTCATATGTCATCTAATTTAAAAAAAAAAAAAGTCCACAGAAGTTACATTGTGACTATAAATCTTGCACAGGAGTAATGGGCTAATGGTAAATATTACATAATCGGAGGTGTGGGATTTTGAGACATTACCAGGAAGGCAGACTAGCGTTTGGTCATGAAAAGAGTACTTGTTTTACCTTGAGAGGGCAGAAAATTAGGCATTTTCAGTAAACCATGCTGTTCAAAAGACCCAGAAAATTTAAGCTCAAATGAGAGATTCAAGAATAGGAGGCATTTTCTTCTTGATTAAGTCTCTAGTGAAAACACTGTATTCAGGCACAGAACAGAGTGACAAATAGAACGGCTCCTGATTAAAACAACAAAGATGGTTTTGGGCTGAAAGATCTGTGCTGTGAAAGAATAAAATGGCTTAGTTTTGTTTAAATAATCGGACTAAAGGAGATAACATTCTGGTATATGACAAGGGGATAGGACATTTTGTTTAGTTAAAAAAAGGCTAGTAATAAATAGGAGAAAAAAAATGGGATTGAATCGGAGATAGTGGAAGCCTCTGAAGGTGCCACATATAAAGCTATTCTGAAAAAAAAAACCCTTTATGGCAAGGGGGTGTACACCACAGAAAGGGAAATGGACTGATTGCTGCGTAATAAGCTTGCATTCTTTATTTCTAGATTGTTTATGCTTTCTTTTTTAATATGCTTTTAGAGGTGAATCTCTTTGGGCAACTCTTTACTGTCTGCTCAGGAAAATCCTCCACTGAAAAACGTTTACTTTCTGCTTTTTCTTGAGTTCAGCCATCATCAGTAAAGGGAATGGGGAAGGATATGATGGTTCAGTGCCTCTGGAGAGGAAAGGCTGCACACAGGAGCTCTGGTTTTTAAGCATGTATTTAACAAAGTTCTTTGCTCCAAGTTAACAGAAGTCAGGGAAGGAAAGCCGTGGACCAGAGGAGAATTGTTTCCTACAGACATTTTCTACTGCGCTGTTAAGTTTGAGCTGCTTGGGTGCTTTCATGATCATCAATATAAGTGGGCAGATAAGCAATGAAGAAATCCTGTTAGCTTGGTAGAGTTAACCATGTCATAGGTTCCAATATTGGGCCATCTGGGATGACTCCATCATGTGCTAATATACACTAGGGCCGTAAGTGCTTGGTTCTGTTCCTAGTCATTCTCTTCCCATGTGTTACGATTGACGAGATGGGTATAGTAGTAGTACATACAGTGGTTTCAGGTAAAGATACGTGGTGAAGGCCAAGATATATGGTACCAGTGGAAACCGTATTATATCCAAAAAGATATGACCATGTTGTGCCATTGGGCACACAAGAAAATGTTCAGAAATCATTTCTATCGTGACCTCGATAGATTAAAAAATATGCTAGAATGCAGTTGTTATATGTTACCTTATTGGCAGAAGTTGACACTGGTTTTTTTTTATGAGAACGGTATACTTTCCCCTTCAAAAGGCTCAGCTATGACTTAAAGAACTGCATTAATTGTGTCCTGCCTGTCATACTGGAAAAAAATGTGTGTTTATGAAATCAATGAAGTTTCAGTTAGGGCTTCTGTGGATTGTCAGATCACACTGAAAAACTGGAAAGAGCCATCCGTGCATCCTTGCCATTACAGCGGTTCCACTGAATTTGACGTTTCATCAAACCAAGTGATTAACAGCAAAACTTAACTGGCCTGTTACAAATGTGAGCTATGGAACCTGTTAAAATAAGCTGTGCTATTTCAGAGCTGATAAAATGTGCTGTTCAAATTTACAGGCTCCTGGTAATGGAGATTATCATTAATGTAATGAAATCCAACTCAACTGGGAGCACTACTAAAACTAAAAGTCATGCATTTGATATGTTCCATCGCTTACTTTGCGGTGATGGCCTGCTTCTTTTAAGACAATTTCTGTATGAAGTAATAGCTTGAGAAAACACAACTGCTTTATGTAAGGGTAAAATACTGGTTGAGTCAAGTGCCAAAAGTATAACTTTTACAGTGCAGAAGGGAAAAAGAACATGTTATAAATCCAAATAGGTCTTTGCAGAATCTGAGTAACACATTTAAGACTGTCATGGTCTTTGAGTCAGGTTTTAAATAGGATATTTTATTTTTGTGTAATTATCAGTCTCTTCTTGCAGAAACGTGGAACAAGTAAATAAAAGAAAGTCTGTAAACAGTGCGTTTACATATTCTTAATAAATTCTTCTATTTAGGCATGATAGCATCATCACAGCAGTTCCAAATGATGAGTTTTATTAGCTAGGCTGGTTCGTCAGTATAGCAAATGTTGATACTATCAAACAGTTGCAGAGCCCATTGATGTTGATAGAGAGATTCCCCCTGGTTGCAGTAGGTTGTGGATTAGGTCACATAAAATGAAAATACTACAGAAATCTTATCATATGCTTACTTTTGATAACAGTTTCTTATGGTTTTCATATATTTACAAAGTCTGCATAACAGTCTAGAAAGTCCTCAGCATGTGGAAGAAGTAATAGTCTTACTCCTTTAAATGATCCTTTATTGCAGCTTCACGATATGTATGCGATCATGTTTTTAAGCCGTTATTTCCTTGGCAGATTCTTTTGATTTCACATTGAAAACAAATATGAATATAAAGAACTGCTTCTTAAACACCGTGTACTTAGAATGTGTCTAGATTATATCGCTGAAATGTTAATTCTAATAAGTATAATTTCATTAGACTGTTCAATACTTTTTCATGGACAGTAGACAAGATTACCAAATGTATTATGTATGAAATTTAACAAGAGCAAGTGCCAGATTCTCCACCTGGGACGGGGTAATCCTGGTTCTACATACAAACTGGGGGACAAGAGGCTGGAGAGCAGCCCCATGGAAAGAGATCTGGGGGTTTGGGCTGACGGCAAGGTAAATATGAGTCATCAGTGTGGCCTGGCAGCCAAAAGGGCTGACCATGTGCTGGGGTGCATCAAGCACAGCATCGCTAGCCGGTTGAGGGAGGTGATCATCCCACTCTACGCCGCCCCACCTCGAGTACTGTGTGAGGTTTGGGGCACCTCAGTAGAAGAAGGACATCAAACTATTAGAGTGTGTCCAGAGGACGGCGACCAAGATGAGGAGCAGCTGAGGTCCCCTGGTTTGTTCAGCTTGGAGGAGGCTGAGGGGTGACGTCGTCACAGTCTACACCTTCCTCAAGGGGGGCAGTGGAGGGGGAGGTGCTGATCTCTCTCTGGTGACCAGCGATAGGACATAAGTGGATGAAGCTGCTTCAGGGGAGGTTCAGATTGGAAATTAGAAGAAGGTTCTTCACGGAGAAGGTTGTTGGTCACTGGCATAGGCTCCCTGGGGAAAAGATCACAGCACCAAAAGCCTGTCAGAGTTTAAGGAGCATCTGGACGACGCTCTTAGTCATATGGTTTCATTTTAGGTAGTCCTGCAAGGAGCAGGGAGTTGGACTTGATGACCCTCATGGGTCTCTTCCAACTTGAGGTATTTTCTGATTCTATGATTATGTCAGTGTTCCTTATTTTTTAGCACCCTGTCTTACTGGATCAGCTAGCAGTACAAATGGGATGCTGATGACATCTTAGACACAGCCATATTTCCATTAAATTAGTAGAAAGTACTGAGTGCTGGAGGTGGATTGACTATTCCTGGTACAGCATGAAATTAGAGCAGAATGTACAAACCATAGTTTTTCTGGTACAAAAACTTTGAGGCTAAATCTAGTTTGGGTTTGGTTTGTTGCTGTTTTTAATTTCAAATCAAATTAAGTAATCAGTTATTTTCTAAACAGATTTGAGCTTGAAGGCTTGCTTTCTGTTCAACATTTTCTGTTCTGTCACTGAGGCTAGTGTACCACACTTTCTAGGTTCGTGGTAGTCTGGCTGGTTCTGTGTCGGTAGTCTGCCAAAATGTTTACATGCAGATGATAATTCCAGTCAACCAGTTACTTGAGAATATTGTGTACATCTATACACACACACATGCATTACCTTGAATTAAATTGTGCTAGCTGTTTAGAAATGTTGACAGTCTGCAATTTGTGTACTCTAGAGGGTGCTACTGTTCTAAATGATGACTTTTGCCCTGTTGTAGTACTGGCACTATAATTATTTTTGAGCGTATAATCATCTTATTGACAGCATCAGGAATTAGTTCCCTGTTCAGACATGTCCAGAAATCAGTGTCCACGTGGAACCGATTCCTGTGCACGTTGTGTTATTTGCACAGGAATCAGACTGCAAGTGGTGCGCTGAGATGACAAGTGCAGATTGGGGTGTTGAAGGTTATGAATGCTCTGAAAATGGGAGGCTTGCACACATGAGCAGTGGTCTGCAGGACTGGACCCCACATATTTGCTGGATACGTGCTTTTGAATTTAATAAAGACTGTTGCTGATAAGCTCCGCGTTGCGGTGTTAAAAGAATGTAAATTGAAGAAGTATAAACCCGTTGCATGTTAGCAAATGGTTTTCCTGTTGATTTTGTTGCCAGTTGAAAGTAGCGCCAGTTTTAATATTTAATTCATTTCTATGAAATGAAACCACATTGGTTTCGCAGCATAGTCAGATGCTGCGGAAATGTGTGTAGATGCCCTGTAGTTTGAGGGAAATATTTCAGTTCTTTTGGATATATTTCTAACATTTTTAGTGATTGCCACCTTATTCACTGTCCTTGCCAAAGTTCAGTAAGTAGTATGAGTTTGTATTAGGCTGCATCTATGGCAACTGTACATTACATAGTTGTTTAATTTTAAACGTGCAAGATTTTTTATCCAGAAAATTAATCATGAAGCAAGAAGCGCCTAAATATTTCACACATTTTGAAAAGATTCTGACTAGAAGAGGTCACGCTAATAACTCCAGTAGGCAGCATTCATATTAGTAGCTGTCCTTTTTCTCTACATTTAGGCTTTGGAAAACAACTGTTTTACACAGTGAGTTTCGGATGAATAATGGTACCAGTTTCTTTCTTTCTCTTTCCTACACACAAAGCAAGAAAACATCAACAACGGGCAGCCAAACATTACTTGAATTGCGGCGAGTTTGTTTGGTTAATTTACTCATGCTGACAGCTAACCTCACACTCTTCTCAAATGCCTTGCCTTGATCCTGACCTTGAGAGCATTACTTCCTTTCTACAGCGGTGCTCCGAGGGTTGATAGACAGGTATTCCATGCTCAGTACTAAGACACGTAACATGGATTTCGAACTACAGTTCAGTGAAATTCTGTAAATCAATAACACCAAAGGATTCTGTTCCCCACCTTCCCTCAGTTAAAAAACAGACAAACAAAAAAAAAATCAAAATTTAAGCATGTAATAAATGTCTTTCTGTTAGGATTGCACATTTTTCATATTGCAAATAGGGAATAATTCAAGGAGGGCATGACTGTGTTTCCTAAGTAGAGTAAATTAAATGAACACTAAGTTCTACTTCACAGCGAACTCATGCTAAAAATTTATTGGAGTTTGTTCTGGAATGACTGAGTGATTACTTTTTGTTGTAAGTTATTTTTTTAGAGATATGAAGATAAATTCTTGCAGTTTGTTTCTCAACATTTGGAGAATATTACTGAATATTATACATTTTCATAAAAGTTTTTGGTTAAAGCTACTTTTGAAATGAAGTCTCTTAAAATGGTTAAATGGCACGTTTGTTTTCAAGCCCCAGATTGCTTAACTTCAGTGCTTACTATTACTGTTTATTTTCAAAGCTGAAGTCATTTGTTGAAATGTGAATCATGCCAGAGTTTAGTTGTTTAAAGGTTGCCTCATCCAAATGATGTTTAAGTAGAAAGACTCAATTTAAAGGAATAGCATCTCACTAATTAATAATTAACTAATGTTTTGAGCACATTCCAATATGTACAATGGATTTAGCGCTCACGGGGATCAGAATTGGAGTTTTAAATATTTTTCAAAGTGGTAAATTGCAGTTTTTCGACTAAGACATTGAAGTTGTCTGTTGTTTATGAATTGGTTGCTTTTCCCCTGAGGCAGATGTGGTGTTATCTTTGAACACGATACCTTCCGCTCTGGTCTGGCTTTGCGGACTTCTCCCACGGTAATACAGATGTCCTTGGTTTTCCTGCACCTATTAGATTAACATGGTCCAGCTGGTGCTTCAATATAAACAGCATTATAAAACCGAAGCCATGTCCAGACATCTCCAAAGGTGTCAAGAGGTAATTTTCATATTCCCCGTGTGGAATTTCAGAACAAATTTGGAACAAAAAATAAGTGATGAGTAATAGTTCTTTAAGTTAGACTTGTGATACAGTGTATTTAACTACTACTTTTGTTATTAGCAAAAGTATTTGATGACAGTATGCTGAGCGTGCACCTCCTATAATAAAACGATGGTTTTCAAGCTTCATATTTCATGTGTATTTAGTACAGGAAAACAGTATAAACCAGCAATGCAAATGCTTTCTTTATTGTTACCTTCTTACAAATTGCATATTCATACAGAATTAATTGTTGGGCAATATTTTCGTATGCCACTTCAGTAGAAACACTTTCTTTGCTTTCTACCATCCATAACACCTACGGCAGCCTTAAGTACTATGTTGTCAAAGCTGGCGTTTTCCAGTAATTATTACGAAGTTTGGTTCTTCCACTGCTGAAACCAATGGTGAAACTTTTCTGGACCTTAGTGGGAAAAAGGATTTTCCAAAAGCAATAATGAATTGGTTTAATATGTAGTTTACATTACTTTCACTGATGAGGTAGATTGAGTTTAATATAATAGCATTTTGTCAGATGTTGAAAATGGAAAAATGGACAAAGTTACTTTTTTTTTAACACTTGAGAAGATGTCAGAACATCTTGTGGTGCCGTTTTTTTGGATTGTGCAACAGATTTTTGCTTGCATATAATAAACATGGGAAAGATACTCTGAGCTTTGGCTTGAGCAAAGGTGGTGCAGAGACAGACTGATGCCATATCCCTTTTCCAAGTTCAGAGTGCTAAAGTAGTTCCCTTTTATCAACAGATTTTTTTTTTTTTTAAATTCCCGTTTCCTCCAAAGCAGATACATGCTGCCCAAGGCATACAAGTGACAGACTCCTAGAAGAATGTCTGCTTGTTAGGTCTGGGATACTGGATCACGGAAGTCAGTTCTGTTTTGTCACAGCAATCTTGATGCATAATCATAAACTCTCCTTCAGATTAATTACATCGTCTCAGGTTATAATCTAGAAAAAGCAAAACTGATAAGTAAATCAGGCACTCATAAATTTGGTGACAACAGTCTCCAGTACCTCTGATACGTTCTTGAAAAACAATAGAAAGTTTTCAAGTGTAGTGTTTCCAATATACCAGTTTTTCTAAATAAGATAAGCAGGTAAAGATTTAACACGAGTGGTTGTTGGGATGTTGTTCACATTGAAATGAATTTCCACTGGCATTGTTGACTAATGAGAGCAAGATTGCATCTTTTTAGTGGTACTTATTTTATATTCATAATTAATTGTGAACTATGTATTTCAGTATACTTTTAATATACACTTTAATGTTGACAATCACATTATGTATGCTTTTTATCACAAAATACTGCGTGATGGTATGTTAAGGATACAAGAACGTCAAAGGAAGCAGGATTGTGTATGTGTAGTAGATAGCTTGAATTAGTATATATGTGTATTTTCAAGACACTGAAGGCCATACAGGAAGCTTTTATGTAGCTACTGGTTACAGATACATAGATCCTTGATTTTCTCTGTCCCCTTTTTCCTGCAGGGCGAAGGCTTTTCGTGGAAAAAAGGTCCATGGAGAATATGACATAAAGGTTGAACAGGTAAATTAATAACTTCATCTGAATGTTATTTTTATATTTCTGTATTTATACAAATATATACATACAGGTGTAAGAACATACCTGCCTGGAGGTATTTAAGAGATGTGTAGATGTGATGCTTAGGGGACATGGTTTAGTGGTGAACTTGGCAGTGTTTAGGTTAACAGTTGGACTCTATGATCTTAAGGGTCTTCTCCAACCTAAATGATTCTGTGATTCTATATGCATAGATGTATAGATAGACACATAGTCCTTTGTACTTCGAACAAACCTCACAAGTTAAGTAGAACACTCAAAGATTTAATTATGTTTCATTCTAGCATGGCTCTTTTTAGAAGTTTCTGACCATAATTTGCACAACATTAAAAACATATCATATTCAAAAGTTGTTGCTTAGAGACTGAATTTCCCAGACATTCCATGTTGCATTTCTGTACCACTAATTCTTTCACTTAAGAATATACATGCACACTGGTTGCAGTGCTGGCATTGAGGGTTTTTGAAAAAAAGCACCGAATAAATAGGGAGATACAATTCAAGGTGCATTAGAATTATGGCTATTTTATTTGAGCTAGGTATCTGAAGGTAGGGAAGTAAATAAGTCTTTTCACTGCTTCTCAATCTTGAATTCTGCGAATACAGATGCTACTGTAATAAGCTTCAGTACTTAAAGGGAATGGTTTTGTCATTGGAATTTCAGAGAGTGAGGGGAAAATTATCACTAGCTGTGTGGATTCAACTTATCTAAATTCACTGTAATAGTACAGCATCTAGCTTTGCTCCATTCTTTACACCATTGACTAGCTGCTGATGTTCTTGGCTTGGAAACACGGAAAGCTTTGCCAGGGATCTTCAAGAGTATTGAGGGGGAGACAGGAAAAAGAAGACAAGCTATTTTGTCCCAAAATACCATTTACACCTAGATCAGGACATGCAGTTGACATCATGCACACTGTCTCTTTAATATTAACAAAAACTGTGTAAGTGTTGAATTCTCTTCATATGATCTCTTGTAGGACCAGAACCACCTTTAATGAGTAAGAGATTGAAAGCTTCTGAACCCTGCTAATTGCTTTGTAACATGTCAACACTGTGACAATCGTATACAAATAGAGTTATTAATACCTACTTTAGTGTTCTTTTACTAATAGTAGAGAGCATTATTTTATTTTTATATTACTTACAGCAACCTAGAACATAAAATGTTTTCTATCATGTACTAGGTTTTTAAACTACAAAATATATATTGAGACTCCTTGTAATTGTTTAATATGATTTATTGATTAGAGAGATCGGTTGTCAATCTCAAATTAAATAGATTTTTAAATGGTTCTTTAACATTGTCAGCACTTACACAAATATTTCAATCTCTCACCATTTGCCCTGTTTTTACAATAATCTTAAAACTCTTCCCCTTTTGTTTAGAACATTGTAACACTGATCCAAGAAAGCATATAAGCATATGGAATTTAATGAAGAGACGTCCATGCTTGAAATCAAGCACATACTTAAGCGATTGAGTTGGAATGGTGGTTAGTCAACACTTGCCTTAACTGAACGCTAAATTCTGAAAGCCTTACACAGATTTTACTTAGGGAGGCTTTCAGTGATACCATTTTTCAAGAGGAAACTAATGAGAATTCTGACACTCTCTATTCTGTATTAGTGTCTGGGATAGCAAAGACACTTTTATTTATCCACTGGAAGACAGTTGGCTGCATTTCAATTATTCTGCTCTGTAATGTTATTGTAAAGTGCCTTGAGAGTCTAAGCTGATGAAAGACTGTGGATAAATGAAAAACATCCTGTCCTTTCCTTTCAAATAACTGTAGATTCAGAGTATGGAAGTGATTCCTTTTAAATTCCACATTTCCAGTGTGAGAATATACTTTGAAAAAGGTCTTTATTTGTGAATTTTGCAAGCCAATTGTTCAATAGCACCAGATCTTTTAAAAACAAGGGTAAATGCACATAAAGGAAATAGAAGGGGGTAAAGTATATGAAGAGACATTAAATGCTATAAGAAAATATTCTATTTATCGTAGTTATTTTAAAATTGCTTTTGTTCTGTTTACTTCAAAACATTATGTAAATGTTTGTGGAATCTGTATAAACCTCTTTGATAACATCATACAAAGCAAAAATATAATCTCTGCATTTTGATGCAGACATGAATGAGGAAATACACTTGCTAATGCCTCACATTCCTTTTTCATAAAGTTTTCTGCTTTTTGCTTTCTCTGCATTATGAGTTATTCAAATGTGATGTGTCAAATACTGTTGGATTAATATCCTCTTAGTGCTCATTATATTCCAAATGTATATTGTCAGCAGTTCAGATAATAATACTTAAAAGAAGGGATTTAGGAAAATAAAGGTAAAATAAACCAGACAGACTAATGTGAGTCTTCTTTTCATAGGCAGAATTTTCAGAAATCAACTTGATAGCCCATGCTGATGGCAATTATGCGGTAGATATCCAAGTATTTCGAAATGGCACTAAAGTTGTCAGGTAAGAAAAACTAAATGAATAACAGCAAAAAGCAATAAATTCCATAATGTATGCATGTAAAAGGTACTGAATGATTTTTTTTGTATCTGTGCGATAGGGATTTTGACTGATACAACATACCTTGGTCATTGGCATGAAGAGTAGGAAATAAAGTATCTGATCAGTGCAGTAAGTCCTGTTTGTGACAGGAAGGAAATCTCTTGATATTTTGATCCCATGAAAGATGGATTTGATTAAGATGGGAATGAAGTCTGGTATGAAGAACACATGATTAGGAGTTAGGGTTATGGATTTGGGTCTTATCTTTGCTTCAGAAATGAAGAGAGTCTTAGTGATTTTCTACTTGCCAGACCTTTCCAGATGAGCAGTATTTATATCCAGTGCTGAATATTTTCTACTGAAACACGCCAAGTCACAGCACTTCTCTCAGGATAGTTACTGGAATATCACTGTCTGTTTGAAAGATTTCAATTTAAAAGCCTGAGATTTCCCAATAGGCTGTTTTGTCCAAAAAGGGTTATTCCAATTGAAGGCAGGGTGATTTTACCATTTTTTTTCAGTGAGAATGTCAACAGCCCTATAAACGTAAGGGGGGAAAACGGGGGTATGGCTGGGCAAAGTAAAAGCTTAAGTATTAGCAAAATTATTTCAGGCAGTCCTATATTTTATCTAAATTGTGGGAATTACTCCTATTTTGGCCAGTGCAGTTGCATATGAGTTAAGTGTAGGAGTTGTTTGGCTGAACAATTGCATTCAGAAAGGTAGATCAAGCCACTAACGGTGGGCTGGTCGTTTACTGCTTATGTTTATCTTTAGGCAAGAATAAGAGTTCAGGGAGCTGGACAGCATACAGCATGTCTTGTATCTTTGTATTTTGTACAAGATCTGTCCAAATAAAAGATTTGAAAATTTCTACTCATTCATGTAAAAAATAAAAATCAGAGGAAAAAAAAATACTGAAAATAAGTGTACTTTATGCTTTAAAACTCACAACTGTTTAATCTCTTATGTGTTCTAAAAATACTGCAGCTTAATACAAAACCCACTTCTGCCAAATCCACAAGATTATTTCCTTAGAAGAGTGAGAGATTTGATTTTTTTAGGTTTTGGGGTTTTTTTCCCCAACGACAGAAGTTTTGGAGCCAGGAAATCTTGATCACTGCTCCTTAGTGGCTTTTCTGAGGAGAATTTTCCAAACGGAACAAAAATATCGAGGCCAAGTTAGCATCAAAACATGTCAATATTTAATGTGAGTGGGGAACCTCCAGAAAACAGCATCTACAAGGATGTATATTTGCAGTTTACGAGAAAACTTGGTAAAACTGCTGCTTATGTTAAGAAACAGAGAAATTTTGTTGTGTCATCAGATAACTCTGATAATGAGATGGTAAAGGATTTTATAGTATTACCAGCTTTATGGGTAATTTATTTAACCAAATGGAAGATGATAAGTTCCACTCAAAACTGTGTGAGATACCTGCATATGTGTGCATGCTTTCCGGTGTGAGAGGGACATGGAGACATGATGGGACAGCAGCTCTCTGTTCTATGACAACCTATCAGAGTATTTTTGAAAAGCAAAAATATTTTCCGTATGTCCTATATCTTCAGATAAGTGCTAGTCTTTATGTTGCTTTAAGCCTGGTCGGTTTGTGACGTTTGTTGATGCTTGGAATGTGCTTCTTGTCTCCCTAAGGGGTGCAGAGAGGGTGATGGGTATTACTTGATAAGAAGTTGATAAGAAACTTCATTTGAAATCCAGTGTTAAATATGGGTCACACAATAGGCTGTGTGGCATGTTCCTTTGTTTCTCTCTGTCTCAACTATCAAGAGAGATGGCAGAAACTGCTGGTCCCACTAGCATCAAAGTTCGTATTCAATATGGACTATAAGCATATTGCTAAAACGGCCTGAATACTGAGGTGAAAAGTCTTATGTGTTATTAACGTGACGTCAAAAGTGATCTTGTGTCATAGATTAATGAGCAAAATATTAGTTAGTAAAATAATGGAAATTTCAATGACAAAATTTTGCTGCCTTAATTTCGGAGGAAAAAATGGTGTAACAGGCACCTGCTTGTTGCATTTTTGTGAATGAAAATCAAACCATGAAAAACGATATCTCGTGTTGCATAATGCTGAGATTTTAGACCTTAAAAATGCTTGAGCCAGGATTAAAATTTTTCTCATGACCTTCTTTTGTATACGCAGCCATTTGGTCCAGCGGCAATTGCAGAGCTGGAACAATTATGTAAATGTATCATGTCCCTTTGAGGAGTCTTTGCAAAGCAAAATATGTAATTTTTTTTTTTTAAATACATTCCTCAATTCCCCAATTGCTTCATTGAATCGGTGTTTTAAAAGACCCTTTTTGTTCTTTACCTTTATTTGAAAACGCAGTGCTGTGTTCGAGATGATGTGTAATCCCCTTAGCACTATTTTAAACGATAGAGAGGGTCTCCTTCTTTCTCTGAGCGGTCTGCAATTTTGATGAAGGCATCATTAGTGCTCTAAGTATTATACTCATGCCGTGCCAGTAAGTTGAATTTCCTTGTTTCAAAGACTTGGCACACCACCATGAAACCTAGATCACAAATCCTCAGAACTATGCTACAATTTCATTTTTTTTTTAAACTTGTTAAAGGCAAGCATTTTTTTACAAGTTTTGGTCATGGGTGTACAGGGCCATTTTAATGACTCTTGACAGCAAATCTTTTTAATGTTGCTTTTGCCAAATCATGCATTACATTTGAAAGCCAACTTAAGAATCCAGGTGATATACTTTGACTACTGCTTTCAGGCTGGAATCTCAAAACTGCTTAATTCTAACATGAATTTTAGTCATTTTGGTTTGTTTTTTTTCCACTACAGTGAGATTTCTGAATCATTTTGTAATCTTTGGAATTTTTCGCTCCAGTATACAGCTTATATTTATTCAAGGCATGTAGATAATCACAGTAATTTACTACACTAATTCAATTTACCCTGCAGTTCTACCTCTTTCAGGAGGTTGATAGCTTCAAGCTAGTCAGTGTTGTTTCCACCTATAAAATTTGAAGAGGGAGGAGAATCTTTCAACAGTCAAGTTTAGGAGCAAATTGCCCCTGTACTGGTGGCTCTGTCCTGTTGCGTTGTGCCTTCTGTTTTCCATACCCTTCCTTAGTAACTAAACGTCAGGGTTTGAGTAGGATGAAGATGGTGTCAGACTGTTCTCAAAGGTGCATGGTGATAGGACAAGAAGCCACAGAGGTTGCAACAAGGGAAATCCTGATTAGATAGAGGAGAGAAAGAGGGAAAAAAAAGTGCAGTTGTAAGTTTAGAAATTCATTTTGACAAATGTCTTGATCAAAGGTTTAATTGTGATTATGTCAAATTATGACTCCTTTTGCGAGCAGTAGGGTTGCTTCATCTCTTACTGTCTTTAAAACAGTCTGATGATAGTTGTGGGCGAAAAAAAGAAAAATTGTTCCCAAGAAGCTTAAGCTTCTGGCAGAGACATTTGCCTGCCTTGGTTTTGATTGTCATTGCTCAGGAGCTGGTGTACCTAAACTAAGAACGTACTCGGAATTTTTATATATGACATCTTTCAGTGGGAAAACAACCTGAAAAGCCATGATAATTTGTCCCTCCTCTTAATGGAGTCACATTATTGACTGGATGGTGATGTTTTCTGAACAGCGGTTAAGTAGTAACACAGTATTGATTTTCATAGTGCCATATTAATTCATTTGGTCTTGTAGCATTCGCCTTTGTGTTGAGTGTTCTTTTAGTACTTCTCTATCCATCAGCTAGACGCTTTTCCCTTGTAAGATTTTGCTGTTAAAGGAAAAACAATTTGATCACTGACTGTTGGCAATGTATCTTTTTCTTGCCAGGTCATTCAGGCCTGATTTTGTCCTTGTTCGACAACATTCATTCAGTATGGCAGAAAATGAAGATTTCCGTAACTTGATCATCGGGATGCAGTATGCAGGCATCCCTAGCGTCAACTCCCTGGAATCAGTCTATAACTTCTGTGACAAACCGTGGGTGGTAAGTGATGTACCGAAAAGTTCTTCTGGTGCAAAACCAGTTAGTGACGTTTGTTTGCTCGTTTAGCTCCCTTTCGTGAATATTGAGTATCAAACTGTGAAGTTACTTAGTAGAGCAGCGAAGCAATAGTGAGAGGAATAAAAAGTAAACTAAGATATTTAAATCATTTTTCTTCAAAGAGCCAGTGTAGGCAGTGTGGAGACAGGGAGAAAAAAGTATTTGTAGTACAAATAATGAAATAAGTGAGGAAACCAATGGAAAGCCTATCTGCTGCTAACATACTTCCTCAAGTGAGGAAAGTGTGTTTATTCACAATTTGTCTGGGAAAAGCAAGCTGAGAATACTTCTCATATTTGTGGTTTTGAACATAATTTAAACAGACTTTTAGCCAGTGTTTTCCTCATGCCTCTGAAATTTTTGGGGCTATGCTTTAGCAAGGAAATCTGAAGCTATTCGTGTCCTCACTTGAAAGCTCTTTTCATAATCTTGTGCAGTTAGTCTTTTCAGTTACACCTAGAGCAATGAGGTACACTGGAGAACCACTGATATTTGCCAGTTTTAGTGTAGAAGCCAATTCAGGTTTTCATTACATGCTTTGTAGTGATGGAGGTAGAGTTTGGTGATCTTTTTGGTTCATAGAGAACTAAACATTAGCAGCAGCAAGTTAAAATGTGGTGCTTATGATGCAAAGATGATTATCAATGGTGCAATCACTGTTCATTTAATAGATGTATTCAGTTGCCCAAGAGCTAATGAAATTTTAAAGAATGCCACTTGGTATAAGTAGCCAAAGCTTCATCACTTTTTCCTTTCATGTCTGGGTAAGAAAAGAACATTGTCAGTATTTTTCGCACTGAAGGGAAGTTTTACCATAATACTTTTTATTGCCTTGAAGATGTTTATTTTTTCACACTAACTATGAAAACCCCTCCAAAAAATTATCAGTGTATTTTAACATAGACCTCTGTCAGCTAATTTTATCACACTTTTATGTTGCAATAAACTACAGTGGGGAATAAAAAATTGATAGAGTATTTATAACATCTCAGAATACATATTGTACATTGCTGAAACCATTATTTTAATACAGCACACTTTCTATGCTGTGTGGCATTTCGTAATGCTTTGATTCATTGTACGCAATAAAGCTGGGCGATGAAGCAATAACAGTAGCAATTTACATGCAATAATAATGCAATAAAAAGTAAATTAGTAATTGTTCCCTGTAATATTCTTCTGGTGGCATTAGTGTCAGGGTTGTTCTTCCACCAAACCAATAAAGATATCTCTTTCTTACAACTCGTCTTGTTGCACATAAAAATTCCCTGCTGATTTTTCCCTCTTATAACTGGGAGTAACTAGGAGTTGTAGGAATATTTACTATAATAGCTGGAAGACCTGGCAAAAGTAAATGCAAGGTTACGTGTGTAAAATAATTGTCATGTTCCATATCTTTTTTTTTTTTTTTGTCTATACAGTATGCCTCACAAACAAATAATAAAGTATTATGCTTATAAGGTCTGATTTGAATTTAGAGTTACAATAATTTAAAAATAGTCTTGAATGATGGTAGAGCTTTTTTAAGGTGTTACATAACAGTTCCTGATGAACTGTCTCTCTTCTGAATTGCTGTATCTGTACCTTTGCTTTTTGCAAAAATTCCCTTTTTGGCTGAATTTTCTGTAGTTTGTCTCAGCCTAGAATGAAATGAAAATATTTTTAAGCTGATGTTATTTTGTTTGAACATAGAGAAGAATTAATTTTTTTTTCCTTTGAGATTTTTCTACCTTGCCATTTCTACATCTGACAGCTAAAACAGGTTTTGTCTGAAATACTCAAATTTTGCACAGCCTCAGCAAGAGTCCATTTCACATCTCATAGGTATTTCCTCTCAGAAATTACTATTCTAGAGACATTTTAAAGTGTCAGACAGGTCACATGCTTCAAACTAGCATCTTTCACATTTTAATTGTCTTCTGTATTTCCCTGAAGTGGTTTTGATTAAGGTGCATAATAGAGAGAGCAGGGCCTGAGCTTATGCCCCTCACTACAAGTCCATAGACAGTGAAGCTGCGTAGGCAACGCTCACATGTTGTGAACATGACCGTGCTTTGCTCCACCAATGGCCTCAATTCTGTGTTTTAACTACCTGTGACTATAAGCGAAGCCTGCAAACGTGCGGTTGGTATACATCCTGAATGTGTGCTGGCACTGCACTTCAGTTAGATCCTACTTAGGAGTAAGGATGTTTAATTTGAGCGCAAAAATAGTTTCTGTACAAACACAAGGGGGCTTGTTTGGGCGTTTAACTTGGAATATCATGACTTCTGTTCTTTGTGGTAGTGGGAGATGTAGAGACAACCATGTTCATCCCAGAACATCATGGAATCTTCATCAGGTTTAAGAAAGGTAGACCCTGCAAGAAGGCAAACAAACCTGTCTCAACCCAAGCCCAGAATAAATGCTCTGTGGGTAAAAATCCATTGATCCTCTGATTCAGCCAACTTCATGAATGTCTAAATAATGCAACAGAATCCAGGGGCTGTTGGTTTTTCTAATATTATCTTCTAGCTTGTTTGATTACACCTAACTTATGCACGCTACCCTGCCTATGTGAAATCTCTGCTACAAGCTGTAGGCTAGTTTTGGGTGCCGTAGGGTGCACTCTTCAATCTGTTGCTGCATGCTGGCATTAAGCATAAAAACCATATTGATGCCCATACTGTGCTCCTAGATGTACTTTGGGCCAGTGAAGCAAGCACTGTTCCCCACTGTTAAAATGACATATATTTAAGCTGAACTAATACAAACTTAGTTAAACTGAAACTAGAAAAAACTAGCAGAATTATTCTGCAAAGTTCCTTAATCAGAAACCAGTTCAACATTTATGGCACTGATTAAAGGTATTGAACCGCCTGCCAGTCTCATCTTTTATACACCGAACTTCGTGATTTGGTGAAACTGAAATTGGCTGTTTGCAGTTAAGACCATTTTCTTACTTAAATTCCTGCCTTTTTTATCATGCCTTACATGCTAGAATTCACTCTAATTCTGATTACATTTTATATTACTAGCTTTCATATAAAAAGAAAAATAGGCTCCACTTCATACACATAAGTATCTTTTCATAAAGTACATCTTACTGTCAGAAAGAACTTCAGAAGGCGTATTCAGCAGTCATGAGCGTCCCTGTCAGTTTTGCAGTAGCGCGGGGAAGCAAGCATGTGCTTAGACTTACCATCGATGAGCCCCCTTTCTTCGTAGCATGTGCAGGATGCTACTTCTGGACAATTCCTTTGTTAACACGGATGACCTGAGACTTTTATGAAAACTATTTCTGTAAAAATTGCAAGTTCAAAAGCCTTATGAAATATAAAAAATCGGAACTCTAGATAAAGCTGTAAGTAACAATCTTTATTAATTGATGAGAAATAGATTGACTTTCCTGCAGGTAAAATTTGAGTGGCAGAAGTGAATTGCGATTTCTATAACAGTAGAAAAAAAAATAGGGTGTCCAATGGAATGGGCCTCTAAGGGATGAAAAAATATTGAATTAGTCATGGGCAATTGATCTTACTTACATCAATCTAAAATCAGGAGTATCGCTAGGAGGGGAAGTTAGGAAAGTTAGACTAGTTATAAAAGGGCTGTCGAATAAAATGAGAGTTAGAATCCAACATACAAGATCTTTGTTTTTGAAATTACTGTTCTTCACAGTATCAGGTCTTTGCTTTTATTAGAACATACAGCTCCAGATGTACGGCATCTGTTTTCAACCCCGAGGACAGATTCACGCCCTGCGTTAGAAACTGAAGCACCTGCCTTTAATTTTTCAGCGGAACTCTTCGCACTGTGCCTGCAGTCACACATGGGTTTCTATGTCTTTGCCAATAGACAGTCAGCAAAATTGTGTTTGATCTGAGGTGTATTACTGAAAGATGGGGGTATGGTGGGACAGTTGCCAGGAACATACTAAAAACACATCTGAAAACAAGTCTTAAAACTTGTTTTCTCGTGTCAGGACGTACGCAGTTCCTCTGAACGCATGTCAGAAGTTCAAAGCACCATGTAACCCTTTGGGAAGTTAGGTTGCTAGCAACCATGGCGAAGAAAATATTGCAGTGAATGTGTGTGGCGAGATGTTTGCACACTGAAATATGTTAATGATTTGGGATTATTACGGTACTGTTATTTCACTTTTGTGATAATACTTCCCACCTATCCCATGAAAAATTCATGATTCTGGCATGTGAGATGGATTTCACTTAAATGCTAGTGAGAAATGTCAGAAAGCTACTTACCTAGGGGGAAAGCATGAGGTTTATAAATAAAGACTAAGTTCTTTGTCAGTGAGTGCATGCAGAGCTGTGGAAGAACCATTTTAAGGTTCATACCCTGTCTTACCACCTTGGAATGTTTCATTGCATCGCTGTGTTGTGAAGTAATAGTCTTGTGTGTGACTTGTCCCATTCAAATGAGATAAACGTTTTACCTAATTTAATTTACAGGTACATTGAGTTAAGGTGAGGCAAAAATGTATACCTTCTCCGCTGGATTTGTGATCCATCTTATACTCATGTCTAGTGGTGTGCAGAACCTGTTGTAAAGCATTTATGAAAGTTTTGTAGTAGTAAAAAGAAAAAAAAAAGAGCATAATTAATTACCCAAAGTTATTATTTGATATTATTTAAAGTAGCCATATAGATATTATATTATCTCTGTTTTCCTTTAGAAAATGTCATGCAACAAGTAAGCGAGACATTCCTTAACTGACACCTAGGAGATTGTATGTAATCTTTCCGATAGTACACGATGTCGGTAGGTGAAGTAGGTAATTGTGGAGGCTGGAAGTAGGGAATGTGATGATAATGACAGTGCTTGCAGTAATAGGTAAAATCTCATGCTTATGATTCAGGCTGGGGAAATAATATTTTTTAAAACCCCACGATTTTCCAGCGTATCTGGTTGAATTTTAAAAAATCTCTTCTGTCCTGCGTGCATCCTTTTGCATACTTCCTATTAAGATTTCTGTGAAATTTGCATGCTGAAGTGTTTATATCAATTGAACCCTGCTCTTAATTTCAGCTTCAGTTGCAAATACTGGCGATTCCAGTCTTGGAATACCAGAGATTATTAGCTTTTTGCCCATACTGTGTATAGCAGATTGCCAATAAGTGGAATTATGCAGTGAGGTAGAGTTAACTGGTGAGTGCACTCCGTGTGCAGACTCTGACTTGCTCGTCAGGGACTGCAGGGTTTCAATGTCCATGGCTGCTATAGATGGAACACTTTTTTCAGCTAAGCCTGGACCGCGACGTACTAATTATGTCTATTAGAGCAGCTGGATTGCTACTTCTAGGTTCAGATAGCGGTAAGCATTTCAGCACTGCAGAGGTAACCAGAATTGCTGCAATAGTATAGACCAAGTGTGTATGACTGAAGAGAAAGAAAATTTTCATAAAATCAGTCCAATTCCGTGATAGCGGTTCTGGTTCCTTTAACGCAGAGGAAGAACGTAGCATCCTCTGTAAGCTGGCTGCAAATCTGTTCTCTTGTTAGTGTGCCTTGGGAGGCTACGTAACAGCGGTTGGTATAGAAGGCTTCAAGGATCTGCTGATACATTAATTACACATTTACTCTGGTGACGGAGATGACACAACCTGCAATGTAATAATGGGTCTACAAAATACATTTGTAAGCACTGCGGCCTTAATGAGCTGTTGCCATGCTGGTTGTAAGAGTCTGTATTTAGCTTGAAATACTGACTTGATGGAATCCCGGAGGGGATGTAGAAAGCTCCCTGTAGTGTGTCAAGCTACTGCATAGCTGTAGCAGCCTGCGAAGAGATGGCTGTCGCTGCACGGGTGGGAAAGCTGCGTGCTGAGCAGGCTCGGCCTCAAGTGAAGTGAACTGTTGGCATGGTGGCAAACTGCTACAGCGGTTCAGTAATGTGGGAAACAAAGGAAAAAAAAATAGGAACTGTCTTCTGGTCAAAAAACTGGCAGAGTGGAATTAAGACCCAGAAGACAGACATCTCTGTATTGTTTTAAAGACAGCTGAAAGATCCTGCCATTTTTTACACAGAGCTCCAGATGTGAACCCATCTTGGACTGAAACATCTTCAAAAGATCACTGGGACTTTGCTTCATTGTAGAAATTCATTGTTATCAAGGGTTTTAAGTGTAAGAGAAGTGCCATAGAACACTTTGTTATGCCAAAGTTTACTTCCTTGCTCATCTGCAGTCATTCTGAGGGAGGGCTGGTTATGGCTTTTCCGTTTGTCGAACTTTGTAGTACTGTAAATCTCAGAGTTCTTGTTTGTTTCTTTTCCTACAGTTTGAGAGCAGACAGCCAAATATTTTTTTTCAAGTTTGTTGACGTTTTTCTTTTTCGCTCCTTTTGCCAAGCTTACGTAATTCTATGCCTTCATGTGTTGTATTTTGCTTCGCGTTTCTTTTGCAGATGATTTTCTACTTATCTCTCTTCATCTTTCCACTCTCATCGCACGCTTCATTTCTCTATTCTCACCTCGCTTGCTTTGGAAGGTCTGTTTTAACCGCCCTTTCTTGCTTTCTGATGGTATTATAGTACTCTCTCCTACCTTGCTTTCTCCTCCTTCACGCATTGCTGTTAGAAGTTGCACTCTTGTGTTTTTTCCCCCTTCAAGCTATACTTTGGTAATCTTGAGCAACAGACTGGGGCACTGGCAGGAATCTTGTAGGCACTCTGCAGGGAGGAGCATATAAAAGAAATGAGCTCTGTTCGTTCCAGCTTCCCGTTGACACAAAGTATTGAAGCTATGCTAATAGGCAGACACAACCACACAGATGAGTTTCAATATTGTCTCGAAGTATCTTCTGGAGAATGAATGACAAATAAAATGAATGTGCGCAAGAAGAAAAATCTTTTGAAAACTTACCGTAAATCGATGAGACCTTTCAATGCTACTCCTTGTCTGCTTTGGAGAAAGAAATTATAAATTTCTTACCAAATGTTTGTTGCAATGTAAGAAAATTCTGTGCTTGTTGCCAAAGCTAAGATTTGTACAAGAATGCTGAACAGGGGCTAGAATTTGGCTGGTTATTGCACTTCTCTGTATGCCAGAGGGGGTCTTACTGAACGTCAAGGCTAAAGCATGCATACCTGCAATCTGGCTTCAGCTCGGGTAGGGAAGACATTTAGGGATGTTCCGATTCAACGTCTGTTAACATTATAAATCTTAGATATGTCAAGACCTGTACCTTAGCAGCTATAGTTTTATATATTTCATTAGATGAACCCCGGAGCCAGCCCTGAACTTCGTGGTTGTTTCAACCATTCTGACAAGATTGCTCTACGTGATAGACAATGACGAGGACACTAGGCAATCCAAACAGGTTGTTTAATGGCCTTTTCCTACCCTTACGCTTTAGGATGCTACCGTAGCAAGAGCAGTCCCTTTCTTTCGCTTCAGGACTGGCAGCCAGGCACCGTCCGTCTCTCTCAGGCAATGAAGAGTTGCTGTCGTAGGCACTGGACACAGCCGCACGGGTGGAAAGCTTGAACAGCTTCATGTGATAATGCGCGGCGATCTCTGTAACAAATTCAATTTGCCTCTTTGCAAATATTTAAAGGAATGGTAGAGGTCTTTCTAAAAGCAATTTTGTGGCTTTTTTTCATATGAAGGGTACTGGGTTTACAGACATCGTGAAGGCAGACGTCTGTGTATCTACAGGGCAGCCAGAGAACAAACTGTCCACATGTGCTATTCTTCCAGCACTGATCCGAGCAGAACTTTCTTAAGCATAAAACACTGTAGTTTAATTCTGTCAGCCAATGAAGATTTTGGCCTCTCTGCTCAGTCTGCCACTTAAAGCAAAACATGTTGATCTATTTGTAGTGCGAGAGCTGAAAGTAAATTCACAAAACTGTGTCAGAAGGAAGGTGAAAACATTTTAAGCTTTTTGGTCAAAAGACAATTTACTAGCAAGTTTTAACATTAAATTGGAGCAAAGTTCATAAATAATTATTCATTTAAACGCATGAGAAAGAAATCTAAATACCGTAAACCTAGCAACGTGTTTTCCTCCTTGCACCTCTTCACAGAGCTATTTTAAGTTTAATCTATTTGTGCAACAGAAAGGGAATGTTATACCGCCTTGCTCAATGATTTTGCTTTCCTAAAATACGTAAGCTCAGTTGAAATTCCCTGAAAAAAGCAGAGACTCTTAAATAATGAACATACCTCAGTGGGGTGATGATTTGTTTCTGTTCCATACAGCAATTCTTACAGCTCTATATTCATCAATCTTTGCTTGAACTATTAGGTACTTTATCTATAAAACTGAGTGTATATATTTATTTTGCTTTGACCAGCACTTACTGCCATGAGGCCAATTTAATGCAAAAGTAGACAGATATTTTTTTTTTATTGCATTCTTGAATTTTGTGCCAGGTTGTTGTCACTTTGCCCTGTTCGTCTTTGCACTAAAGAGCAGCAGTGGGAGCTCTTGACATCCATTACAGACTTTCATTGCATTGAACGTTTCTAGTGGCAGAAAATTGAAACAGACTTTTAAACATTTCTTAGCTTCTACTGAAAGAAGCTGTATTTAAATAAAGGCTGTAAGATTAATCTGAAAACCAGGACTTTGTATTATCTGCTGTTCCTGCTACAGTTTTGAAATTCAAAATGCCTCTTCTGTGCTTGCTTAAGTCAAACATCCCTAATTGAAGGACAGATTATGAAAATTAAGTTTAAATTCTTGTGCAATCTTAATATTTAATTAACAAGGAAACTTGGGTGTTGTATTCCCCATTAAAGTACCTAAGAAGATAATTTTTTCTAGCCAAAATCTAGGTAGAGATTGTATCTGCTTCTTTTATATTATATGACCATGGTGACTCGGTGATGAGGAGAATCTGGGGGCTAGACACCCCTTCCTGAAAAAGGAATTTGTCACCTCTCCAGGAAAGTCGTCCCTCTTTAGTTTATGGTGCAGTTTAAGATGCTATGAAGTATTGCACTGTTTGGATGCTGGCCACCTCAGAGAAGTCCTCTGGTTTTCTGTTCTGGGCTTAAAAGAGAGCATGTTGGCTGGTCTTCTCTGGGGACAGAGAACAAGCATTCTGCCATGGAGCTTTGCCAGAGGATCATTTCAGAAAAAGTTTCTTTATCTTGCTGAAATGAGGGAAACATCTCAGGACAGGCAAGTCCATGTAGGTAAGAAGCCCAGTGTGACCGAGTTTGAATCCTGACAACAAAGTTGTAGGTGCAATGATTGCATCTGTGTGCAATTTAAGAGAAAGGAAAAAAAAAAATATGTATTTTAACCTTAAGTTGGGCTTTAAAATGGGATTTACTTCTTAGTTCAATGGTTAAGTACATAAATAAGGCTTTGTTTCTGAAGATAACTTCATACAGACACATCTGAAGACCTGCACAAAATTTCATTAACTGCAAGACTCCTTAACAATGAATATGGGAGGGCTGTATCTGCAAAAACCCAGTTTGGATTAAAAGTTAGATTTCCTCCTCTACTGTGAAGTTTCATTGAATTCAGTATTTTTATAAAAACTACTATTTTATAGTTTTTTATAAAAAATACTATTTCAGCTGGAAAGTCTCAGGATCTTAGTGTTTCTAAAAAAAAAAAACACCCAACCCACAAAATAATAAAACCTCCTTTTATTGTAGTGAGCCCCAAACGCTTTTGAGAGTGCTTAAGCACGTGCGCAAGTCCCATTAAAACAAACAGGTGCACAAATGTTTCCTTGAGCAGGACATTGAACTCGATGTTCCTGGAGTCGTGGAATAAACTGCACATTCCGATTGCTGCCAAGTGCACCCAAGAAGGAGTCCTTGTAGCTTTTAGTTGAATGACTCAGTTCCATAAACTTTTTTCTTCCCCCTGTAACTTTTCATGCTGAAATAAAAAGTTCCAGAAGTCTTCCTGATCTAGGCCTCATGGTACTAATTTTCAGTAATTCTTTTCTAACAAATATGTCTTGATCTGCTTGCTACTTTTTATGCTCATAGCTATTTTTCCTTCATTTTAATCCGCATGTCTTCCTTAAATCTCACTTTCCTCACTGTTTACACATTTTGTCACCGCCTTTGTCATTAGCCAAGGTGTTTCCATTGCCAGATGCCTTGCTACCCAACTTTGCAAGCCAAGATGAAATGTTTTTATGTCTCTGACTGTGATTCTCTTCAAGGTGTGGGTTGTTTATTTTTGGTTTGGTTTTTTTTTTTTTTAAATCCTGCTTTTCTAACTGTTGTAGAAAACACACCCACACACACCCACACCCCCCCACACCCCCCCCCCGCATGCTCTCTGGCAATTTGTAAGCAAGAGCTCTGCATGCAGTTCTTCCAAGGGCATGACCTTTTTATTTAAGGCTTTTTATGCATTCTGTAGAAATTCTTAATGGTTTGTATAGCTCATCAGATGTAATTCTGATGTGAAAATATTCCAGCAGTGATTAGCAATGGGAGAGATGTGCCTCTCGGAGGCGGTACAGGCTGCAGTACTCATGCCACAGGAGAGGCGCAGAAGTCAAATAAATGCCTTTGGAAATTCTGGGTAACGTGGAGCAGAGACAGCCAAATGGTTCTGGGAAGGGTCAGCACAATCCACACAGGCTTACTAGCAACATCCCAGTAGATGCAGACAAGCCCCCCAGGGGGTGAGGAGGGAGCTGGAGATAGAGAAGGTGAGGAAATATCAGCTGCAGTCAAAGGTGGAAGGAAGAGATGTTCCTAGTCCCAGAGTGAGGGGTCAAGCAGCAGGACTTGAATAAAAAAATGCCCTGGGGGTTTGCAGCTCAGCTTGGTGAGGCAGAGATCGTCACCAGGGTCTTGTGTGAGGCTGGGCTGCAAAAGCGTTAGGAAGCAACTCGTCTGTGTTGGAAAACTACCACTTGGATTGTGATGCAGGGTCCATATAAGTTATCTTTCCATTCATAGTCCAACTGTGTTGTCTTTGGCTTTGCATCGTAAGAATGGAAAACTACTGGAGGAACATCAAGTTCTTTTGTCAGTTCCCATCTTTTCTGTATTCTGTTAATATGCCCAAACTGATTTGTAGGCGATGTTTCGTTATTCATTTGCCTTGTCAAACTTTGAATTGACTTTGAAAGTTTGAATACTTTCATTAAGTTGTCTGTCAGCTCCTGCTGACAGAAGGAGGTATGTAAGCTCCAGTCGGCAGTCTGTTTCCCTGGATTCTCATATTAGGTATCAAATAGCAAATCAAATGTGCATGTACTCAGCCTTCTGGAAAAGTATTTAATGTTTACTAAAGCATAATATAAGAAATGTAAGCCAATTGCAACAAAGAACAAACATTTTGAAGAGCATAAAAAGAGTAACGCAGATACTTCTCAGGTAACAGTAATTAAAAAAAAAATCAAAACCCGCAAAGAGAAATACAGTAACCGTGTTCAAAATACAGACATAGTGAGAAATCTTGGTTACAGAGCACATGTGTCAAATGTACCCTCCCAGCCCCTTCCACACAATTGCTTCATTTCTTCTCCCTCTGAAGGGTCTACAATGTTGTGTCTCAATCTGTTGGCCACCAAGGACCCCTGATATGTTTGTGCTTTTGAACAGCTCTTACTCTTGCAGTGCAATCCTGTCTTTCTGGACTGACCAACCGCATTTCCAAGCCTCAGCCTAAAAATGGACGTTTCAGCCTAAGAACAGACTTCAGGACACTTTTCACTGTGTTTCAGTGAAAGTTTCACAGTGAAGGGGATAAAAAAGTCAATGTGTTGTTGTCTTTATTAGTTTCCTACAATAGAAAGGTAACATGAAACAGCCTATAATGTAAAACAGCTTTATAAACTACAGACCCTACAAGAGACCTCTGCAGGTCGTTATACGGAGAAGGGAGCTTCCCTTTGTATATTGAAAGGGAAAATCCAGTTGCTGAGGCCCCCATCCATGCTCACATGTAATGATACACGTATTCAGGCATAATGTAGTGTGCATGTCACAGAGAAATGCTAGGAACCTGTATGGCATTTCCATGGAAAGATGTCTTTCATCAATTCTTAGTCTTACAAAGGAATGATTTAGCTTTACAGTAGGATGAAACGTTTGATCAGCATAACAACCTGATCTTTGAACTGTTTTGCATCAGCTGCTTTTAAGTAATATATGTTCCAAGAAAGCTGGCAGCAATACCGAATATTGAGATCATGCTAGAAACTTAGGAATCTTATTTTAGTAATTTCACTCACAAACACTGATACACATTTAATACATTTGGTAAAAGGCAAATTTATATGTGGAAATCCGAAAGTAAACTGGTATTACATTTCTTTATAGATGTGCCCACACCAGCAGTCAAAGACAAGTTGAATCTCAGCTAAAAGCACCATTTTTTTTTTTTTATGACAGAGGCATTCAAAAAGTGTTCACCCATCAGAGTTTTCCTGTTTCTCTAGTCCTAGGGAATGCCAACTCATCCGGTTTGGTGAAACAGACTATCCAGCGAATTTTGTGATCATTTTAGTTATTACCATGAAGTATTAGATGGCGGTTGGAGTTCTTCCACCGTCTGTAGAAGCAAGCTTTAACTTGTGAAGAGCACAGATAATGAATACTCACAATAAAGGAAAATCTCTGACAGAAAAAAGTTTTATAATACACAGCTCAGTGGTAGTCCCCTGATAGGGAACAACTGTGCAAGCAAATGTGAAGTAGCTTATTGCATGAAAATCTTATTCAACGCACCGGGACGTTCTCCGCTGGAATGGCCAATGATACATATCCTTCAGTCTGGCAGGAGAGAGTAGAAGCTCGCTGGATTTGAAGTAACACAAAGCACCATCTGGAGCAGTTAACTTTAAATATCATATCTAATTATCTTTGAGCAAAAAGTTGGTGCAGTTTGGGAAAAAATCTGAGCATTTCAGGGGTGATGTAATTAAGCACATTTTAACTCATCTAAAGTAATAAAGTCATGATTCAAATCTTTGTGAAATCGGCAAAGTGAGGGTTTGTTGTAACTGCGCTGCTTGATTACAGTACAGTCTACGCAGTCAAATTTATAGTGTTCCACTATTCTTAGTGTAATGAAACCCTGCAAAGCTTTTATATGAAATCAAAGAGAATAAATGTCTTTTTTGACTAAGTATTTCTTCTTATCTATATCATACTTTGTTGGAGAGGACAAAAAGTGCAGCTAGCACTCTCCTGTTCTTTTCTGGAGGAACAATCTATAGGCCAAGATGTGAAAGTATTTAATCCCTAGTAGAAAAGAGAGGAGCTGATGTTACAAAGAACGTTAGAAAATCACGCTATTTTCCATTAAAAAAAAATCTGAAAACCATAAATATATGTACCTGAGAAAATCTCTCTCTGAGCTGAAAATAAGATATAAAATTTGAAAATCAGAAGTAAATTCAGCTAGCTAAAATAAGAGTTAAAAGAATTCTTCTCCACTTTCTTTTTTTTTCTTATGTTGAAAAGACTCCTGTTGAAATGCTAAGCTCTGTAAGTTTCCTTTTTTAAGTAATTTAAAAAATCTTCAAGGGTTTTCAGCATCCATATAAAATACTTTATTTAAATATAGAGTAGTTCTGCCAGTACTCTGTATTTCATGAACATCCCATGTCAGAAAACATTCAACATTGGATTAGATAATACATTATAATACAGTAATAATGTATTATAATACTGTAATAATACAGTAGTTCATAATCTAAAAAGATGGTCCATTTGCCCAGGAAAACAAAACATTTTCAAAACGCTAATCAAGGCGAAGCGTTAATATAGGGGTAGATGGGGGGGTGTTTGTTGTTGGATAAAGTCTGAAAAACATCAGATCAAACCTGTTGGTGTAGTTTCCAGCAGACCTTTAAGCCCTGGCGCGGACAGGAAAGCAGGCAGCGTGGTGGTCTGTTCTCAGCCTCTTTGTAAGCTCTCTCTAGCTTCCAAACTGCCCAGATGCAACAGGATTTTCAGAAGTGGTGTGTTGCTTAAGTCTAACTGATGTTTGCTTGCTTCAGCTGCTGAAAAGGAAGATATGAAAAGGTATAGCCTCGATCGTGCTTGCAAATTGATAGAAGTTCATTAAAACATATATGAAATTCTTTTTCATAAGTTGCCCGGCAGTAATCGGGGAAAATCAGAAGTATTTGTAGCGGTTTAAGGATGTGCGATTAGAATGCGAAGATTTTATGTGAATTTGGGTTGAATATATCAAGTTGCCTTTTTGGGGGAGAAAAGTTTGGCACGAGATTCCTAAAATCGTAGACACACAGATGAAGCAGTGTCCCGGTAGGGGCAAAGGATAAATCATTCCCCACCTGGCTGTGGGAAATCTGGGTTTATTTCTCTCCTCTGGCTCTGGAAATTTAAACCTACTTTTCTTACATGCTATTTCATGGCTTAATTACTGGATTAGAGGGTACTTTAGAGGGATGAATGTGTATTATCTGCGGTTAATACTGTTTAAGTTAAACTTTTGCGATTATTAAGCAGAATTACAGCTTTCTTACCTCTGGAGTGAATGCCACAACCCCTACAAATAGCGTCTATTTCTCACTGTCTTTTGCTTGCTTTCAGTGAAAATGGAAAAGAAA